>NW_004524640.1:2152926-2164648 GCF_000260255.1 Octodon degus
TTGCTGTATTCTTCAAATTAGTTGTTTAGGTTATCAAGTATAAGCCTGCAGAATTGGTTAAAAAAACAAAACAAACAGAATAACAACAAAAAAGTTATAAGCAATTAACAAGAAAAACAAATAAGAATAAAAGGAAAAAAACAATATTTAAGCATTAACTGCTCCTTTCAAAGCATCAGCAGAAATCTGATTGTCTCCTTGATAAAGAAACAGGTACTTACTAAAGGATGTCACCACACTGGCTAAAATCCTCAGGCTTTTCAACTGCTTACAGAAGCTCAACCTTAACAAAAGAGCGGTTTCATCTGCCAGCCCACAGGTTTACTACTGGTAAGTATAAATATACACCTTAGTGCATCAGAGATCATATCTGACATCCTTGGAATGACCGTGATCAGTGCCCATCAGCATAAGTAAATCTGCCTCCACACCCTGGGTGTTGCTTTGGTTTCTGCTTGCTGTTGCATCTCCTGCATTGATTGGGAAGACTGACCATGTTCACCTCTTTGGTCACTGGTCCTTACAGATGGAGCAAGGACCTCTCTGGGTCCTGATGGGAAGATGCACCCTTGGTGTTTCTTGAGTCCCTTCAGATGTCTGGAGGAGGATTCCTGGCTCCAACTCACATTGGGCCCCAAAGGAAGGAGGACACTGTCTGTCTGTCTGTCTGTCTGTCTGTCTGTCTGTCTGTCTGTCCGTCCATCTGTCTGTCCGTCTGTCTGTCTGTCTGTCTGTCTGTCTGTCTGTCTGTCTGCCTGCCTGCCTGCCTGCCTGCCTGCCTGCCTGCCTGCCTGACTGACTGATTCTGGTAAGATCCTTGGGCCACCCCAATTAGTCTTTTTCTGCTCAGCTTGAGCAGAAAAAAGAGTTTGATCAGCTGTTGTTAGTTAAGGCCACCCTGAAGGGCATAGGGCTTGTGATGTTGAATCTATGACTGAGTGCTGAATGATTATGTGAATGAATAGACTGGGCAATGTAAGTAATAGGCTGTTCCGTGTGTGCGCCAAGACTGGGAAGCACTTAGGCCCTCACCTGTAGTTCTGTAGTAATCAATATATGGCATAGAGAAAGACTCACACCCTCCTTAGCTAAATCATGCCTAAGATCCTGTGAGAGGCTTGGTCAGACAGGCATCAGAATGGCCTCTCTTTGAGGAGCGCCATACCCTTTGTCTGTTGTACCATCATTCACCAGTATACAACACACGTGCAGGAGGACAGAGATGAGAACTAATTAGTCAAAGCCCACAGTCCCTGACTGCAAGAAAAAGACTTTTATGAAATTAAAAATGAAACCAAACTACTTCCTGCATCTCCAACAAAAAATAAAAAGGCAAAAGAGGCCCATTCTTCATGAGAATTCTGCCTTGGCACCTTCGTTGGCTGCCACAGTTGCTGCCAACTCCTATAGCTTCATCTGTGCTCCTAACTCGCCTACTTCCAGCTAACTAAACTAAACTGGCTTCAGCTAGCCATTGCCTGCACTTGGCCACAGAGCATCCCCCAAGACATGCTGATGCTGATCCCATAACATCACGTGATGCCCACCTGAGATGATTGTCCATAACTCCTACTGACCCACATTTGGACTGAAGAAAAATTGGACTGTCAGCCCTAACAAACAAGTTGCACCCTGTCAGGTCTGAAGATACAGGGCAGACTGAACTCTATTGAATTTGGCCCCTGGGACACTGAAGTCATTACAAAAGTTGGAGACAAACCTGTAACTTTCCTGATAGACAGTGGAACAGAATTCTCTGCTGTCAAAAGATCCTTCTGTCAAAAAGTTACCATCGCTGGGGCAACTGGGACTATTGTTTTTCACTCCTTCTGCCAGGCACAAACTTAGAACCTGGGAGGACATCTCCTTCACACCAAGCCAGTCAGCTTACCTCTTATTTGACCATTCACTTTCAACTTTGACTGTTCCCTGGGAGAAAGATGATGCCTGCATCAGTGTGAGAGAGAGAACTAAAATCCTGGAGTTTGGAAAACTATGTTCCCAGAGGCACAAACTAAAGAGTCAGCTCTGGGCCTGGCCCTCCACCATGCTCCTTCACTGTGATCCCCACTGCTGTCAGCTATTATGGAAGCAGAAACACTGCACAGCCACACAGCCTGATAGACTGTCAGTCACCCTGGGCAAGGTCTTCATGCCATGAACAACACAGCCATCACCTAGTACTCTGGTTTCCAACCCAAACACCTTTTTTGGACTGTAATTCCATTGCCACGGAGTTTGGAAACTTTGCCACTATTTTCAGAGAGGCTCTAGCAATAGATTTGGCCATTCTAAGACAGCCTGTTTCTCTATCCCTTTCAGCTCCACATTTCTGTCATGGTCCCTTGGGTCTTGAGATGAGGCCATCAACCACCTGCCTCTGTAAAACTCCACCACCTCAGGGCAACCCCCACCTGCATCAAACAGTATCCCCTGCTACGAGGGTCTTGGTTAGAAATTTAACCACACAGAGAGCTTTGAAAACTGCCAAATGTTTATAGACTGTCAAATGGCCGAAATACACCTCTCTTGTCCATAAACTCAATTCAAGATCTCTACGTCATGAGTACCACTGCAATTGCCTCTCCTATGCATTGCCTCAGCCTTCTGCCTTCCGCAGCCTGCTGCCACAGCTGCCTGTATCTAAAGAACATCTTCTGCTTTCAGTTGGCTCCTGTCAGCCAGTTCCTCTTCACAAAGACCTCAGTTCTGGACTCAACCTCCCAGAGGTTCAAAAACTTGTTCACACTCTTTGGGGGAAGATCACTATACCTTTGATTGATGACACCCAAGCTGCCCGCTGGAAAGATAAAAAAGCTCTGCTGCAAAATCTGACAGAAACTGGTTGCAAAATTTTAAAAACCTCCACAAATTTCTTGGGGCTGCTTCTTCTATAGCATCTGGATCCTTAAGTTCACAAAAACAGTGATGCTTACTTAGATTGTCAACCCCTGGGAGCACCCAGTGGCTACCTGTGTGAATGCTTGGATTGGGTGACTCAGGGCTACCTCCTCCCTCTGCCTGCATCCTCTAACAGCTCCTGTCCTTCTGATCAAGAAAGCTGACAAGCTCACCTTAGACTGAGACCTAACTGTCCAGGTGTCACATGCTGTACTGATAAACTATTATGAAAAGAATGAACTCTCTGACAGAAGCTAACCATACCCTGTTTTCCTCAGTGTCTATGTCACTGGCCCTGACCTCATACATTATAATGGAGTCTCCCCACTTAAAAATATATATGGAGAGAGAGAGAGAGAGAGAGAGAGAGAGAGAGAGAGAGAGAGAGAGACAGACAGACAGAGAGACAGAGAGAGAGACAGACAGACAGACAGACAGACAGACAGACAGAGTATGGCTGGCCACTGTGATGCCCAGATGGTCCCTATGATGCAGAGCTGACCACTGTGGTGACATTGTATAAACCAGCCTCCAATGGACAAGCTACGGGCAGCAAGAGAGCTCAGCAGTCTAAAAGTGTCTACTTAGGCAAGCTTAGGCAAAGCTCAGGTACCTTGGTTCAATTCCCGGCACCATAAGCCATGGCAGCCCTGCCCCCAGGGTGGGCTGAGCTGACCACAAAAAAAAAAAAAAAAAAAGACAAGCCATTCTGCCTCTGTACTTCCTGCTTGCTTATCCTACATAAGGCATCAATCACCAGAGATCAGGGCCTGCTATTCTGGGAATAATCAGTCAGTGCCCATTGTAAAGAAATCTGCCACCAAATCCTGCTTGTTGTTGGGATGTTTCTGCTTGCTGCTGCATGATAACTTTTGTTGTCTACTCTACTTTTTTTTTCTTTATAAATTTAGAGTAGCTTCAAATTGCACATAGAATAAGCCAAACAGTCCCCATTCTGAGTGTCACATTTTTCGCTGGTGTCCTTCCTACCTTCTAACCTGGTGATGCTGAGTACTGGTCCTCTCCTTCTCTCACCCCTACCTATTATTCTCCTAAAGGCCACTCTTCTCCCACATTCTAGGTATCTATCGCAGTGTCCATCTGCTCACTGTGTATCTTATAATTGTCAAACATCAGGAAGACTGTTTGATAGGCCGTGCACATTGCCCTGGGGATGGCAGGCTTTATCTCTTCACTTACTGGGAGGCCTGGGAGCACCTAAACTCAGCTGCCATCCTCCTTGGAAGTTTTTCACCCAGGAAATGCCCATTCGCAAGGACAAAGCCCACTCCAATGACTGAATGGCTACAGAGGGTCAAAGTCCTGCTCAGTTGGCCCAGGCCTCCCAGCCAGACTGCCTTCATAGCCCTCCTTGAGGTCAGCAGACGCCTCGCTGGAAGTACAGAGGAGCGCACCTCCTCGCTGTCCCCACTGGCCCTTCCTGGCTGTCTCCTCTGCAGGTGTGATCCCAGCAGCACACTTGGACAAACTTCCTGAGCACCATCTCACGCTCAAAGTCTGATCCTCAACGAGGACCCCAGCAAGTATTTCTAAAATAGTTTTCTTTCTTCTTAAAGTTTTACTTTTTAAATGTATTGAATATATATACTTATATATAAATAAAATGCATATTCAATAAAATTTATATAAATCCATAGAAAGATAGACAGACAGACAGATAGATAGATAGATAGATAGATAGATAGATAGATGATAGCATTCATCACGGAATTTGTACCTGCACATGACATATTTTGCTTATTTTTTCCCATTCCCCTCCTGCCCCTTCAATCCATTTTCCCTTTAAAAATAAATTTTTGTTTCCACTTTCTCCTTCTATCCTCTTTCTTCTTGTCCCTTCTAGCCTTTCCCCTCCACCTCCCTTTTCTCCTTTCTATCCGAAGTGGTGCCTGATAATCAGTAAGCGAATGAATCCGCAAAATCAGCCTTGCGGTCATTTCCCCTTCTCCCATGTGGGATGGGAGCCAGGCAAAGCGACTGCCCTCACCTGAATTGCTAAGCACGCTAACTGTCTCCCAGCTAGAGAACCACATGTGACTCCCGGAAAGTCTTTCTTGTCTGTAACGCACTCTCTTGCTTCTGGTCTGTTGCTTGTTTATTATATACTGACACGGGTCATTTTCTCTACATCTAAAGGGCTTGCTTATGAGTGTAACCCTGTTGGTAAACTGGTGTGCTTGTTGGCCTAAACTTGTTGGGAAAGTTCTATAGCTGATAGCTGAAAAAGAGCACTTGTCATTTTTCTGGATTTCACAGTATTATTTCTTTTTTTCTTTTCTTTTCCTTTCTTTCTTTCTTTTTTTTCTTTTCTTTCTTTTGTGTGTGTGTGTGTATTTTAGGAAAGGGTCCTACCTGTAGGTAGGATGTTCAGTGTCTCGCTACTAGATCGGACTAGTAGTGATTTGCCTATTTACAGCCTCCCAAGAGCTGGGATTACCAGTGCTCGCCACCACACCCAGTCTCAGTTGCTGTCTCAGCGCACCCCAGGGGTGAGGCCTGGGGATCGAAAACCCCCCAGTCCCTGCTCCTGCTTGGAGGAACTTTAATCGCTGAGCTATCTGGCCAGCCCCCACAGTATTATTTCTGATGTATAACCATTGCATGCTTTGACATTGTTTGCTGTCAAAATGTGAAGGTAAAGTAGATGACATATTATTTGTAAATGAGGACAATATTTACTTTTAAAAAAAAAAAAATCTCAGTGGTTCACATTTTGGCCACTGGGTGTCACCACAGATCAAGTTTTAAAAAGCATGGTGTTTTCACTGGCTGATTGGGAACAGTTAATAGTGTCTAATGAGATTTAATAACGTGTTTACATTGTTCAAGCTTCACGCAGCAAACCTCAATATCCACCACAGGAAATTCTTTGCTAAGTACCATTGCAGTATTTGTAGGTCTTTCTTTACAACAAACCAAGGGATGAAGCTGCTTCTAACAATGCTGCGGGGAGCCTTAAGTGAATTAAGAGAAGGAGCTAGGGTGGCTGAAGACCTGAAGCATCTGGGCCACGGCCTCAGGGCCTGCTAAACACAAAGACGTAGTTCCAAAGCTACCAGTTCTGTCACCTGGTTACCTTAAGTCATTCAAAGGGCCTCTTTTATTTCCTCTGTTTTACAGCTGTGAAGATTAAGGCAGAGGAACTATAATAACTACCTAAAGTCAGACACTACAGAGACGATCCAGAACAATCCTCTAAAGCAACAGATTATAGCTTTGGTCAAGGCCTGGACTATGTGGCATTTCCTCAAAGTATGTTTCCTCAGCCACCTGCTGAAAAATTCCATGTAGTAATCACTAAATATAATGATGGTTCACACATAGTCTAGTCTTTGAGTTCTTCACCCCGAACTTCTTGGGAAAAGGTCTACAAGTCCGCCGATGCGTCAAATCCCATTGGATGGCCTTCATATACATGCACACGATGAAGTTTGAAGCCTCTTGCTAGAACCATGAGTTGGGGAGAGAGGAGGGTGGCCCTCCAAAGGCTCAGAGGAGCAGAATCCAAGCTCAGCGACCATGTCATATACGCTTTTCCTTGGAGCTCTTCTTCCTGAGTAGCAAGCTGGCCTCAGCGACCTCCTCTGACCACACACTTGTTTATCTTTGACGGCCTCCTCTAACTCAGGCATTCTCAGGCCAATGTCCCATGTGACTCATCACGGGGAGTTTAAAATATGCAGGTACCAGAACTAAGCCAGACCACTGAATCAGACTCTCTGGGGGTGGGGCCCAGAGGGCGGGTGCCAACATTTCTTTTATCCGCTGTGATCCTCATGCACAGTCAGAGCTGGTATGTACAATTCTTGAGCAAAAATTCTCGAGCTGAATATTTAATAAGTGTCTCAGGAGTGATTGATTTTCAGGCTGATAGTCTGCAAATACACACTCTGAGAAGCTGGCTTAAAGTTTAAGAGTAAAGGGCAGGGAATGGAACACCAAAGAATAAAATTTGTAGATTAGCACAATATTTTTCTAGGCAGAATTAAAGTGTGGCTGGTTTTCTGGATCCAGAGACAGGACAGGATTGAGCCAAATGTCGGGGGCCAAGTTGCAATGGTGGCGAACCTATGGCACCCACGCCACAGCAAATCATTTATTGCTACTGAAAAGTCTAAAAGGCTCACCATCACTGACAGGGGCCATAACCTCAGCTATATTCTCTGACCTAAGGCCTGACCTACATGGCCAGAGGGTCACATTTTGTGAGGTGAAACCTGACTGACTGTGGGAGCACCCTGGGTACATTTGGCCCAGAACAGTTGTGACCCCCTCCCCTTGGCACCACCTCCCAGTGGCAGTCTCTGGGGCTCAGTTCTGGGCCCCATCCTTGAGCCTCACACAAAGATCCAGGTCCATAGTGCTCTACTGTTACGTATTTCCTGTATAGCCTTTACTCTGGTTCTAGATCAAAACTTTGAAAAGCCAACATTGTCCGGCTTATTCACCAATATTTCCAGGATTTGGTACAGTATCTGTTGTCAATTCTAAAGGCCTCCAGCAGGGCCAGCGAGATAGCTCAGCAGACTAAGTGCCTGCTTAGGCAAGCACAGGGACCGGGGTTTGATCCCTGGAACCACATGCTGTGCTGGCCCTGCCCCTGAAGTGCACTGACCTGTTCACCAAGTTCAGGTGTAGTGGTGATGCATGTCTATAATCCCAGCACTGGAGAGGCTGAAAACAGGAGGATCACTGTAAGTCCCAGCTGCATGATGACCCATACCAAATACATACATATATACATATATACATACATATATACATCCATGCATGCATACATCTAAAGGCCTTCCTAGTCTTCTTTTTCCACCTGCAGAATCAACGAGTTCATTCTCCCACATGGAATTCCTCTTCTGCCTGAATAGCAGCAAGCCTGAAGCACTGATGGAAGGAGTGCAAAAGAGAAGGAATTCTTAGTATACATCAGGTGTGATCTGACTGAGGAAAAGTTGTGCTTTCGCATGTCATTTCTTCCATCCTCCAGGGGCACCCTGCACCCACATTCCTCATTCTTTCCAATGCTGTGAGCAGCATCCCCAAAGAAGCCGATCCAGGGCATGGACCAGCAGTGCTGTGGGTAGTCCCCAGGGGTTGTGTGAGGCTTTCTCCTATCCTGCAGAAACAGCTATAACTACTGGAGTTTCTTTCTTTGACTTTTCTAGCTTGTGTTTCATAGCAGGAATCAATCTACACAACCTTTACAGGCATAAAATCTCCAGAGGAGGCCAGGAGCTTATGGAGCTGATAAGTTCCTGTCTCTAACTGGATAGACACCCAGTGAGGCCCAACTAGCTCACTGACTAGTTGTTGAAACCTGCCTGTCTGTCTCTTTGCTTGGCTTGCATTTCAGAAAAAGCTCTGTGACAAGGCCAGTCACCAGAGCCTCATGATTCAGTTTTACTTGCATTTTGTAGAGAGCTCAAGGGATTCCAACTTCAGTTTTATGCATCTCAGAGGGAAAATTTTGCTTTATGCCACTGGCTACAGAAGCCTTATAGTTGGTATTGGAATCAGGAGCTGAAGTCTCACAAAACAGGATAAAATTGATCTTTATGATGCAAACAAAAGAAGAGTGAGATATTTATTAAATTTACCAGGATTGGCTTTTCAGGACTATTCATATTAACACTGTTAACTTGTATTTTTATCTGATGATTTAAAATATTTCTGTTGGAAGTGAATGAATTTCTTTATATCATTTTCTAGCCCTGCTGGGTAGCACCTAGCAAGCAAGATTTAGCTGGTCACACACATTTGTTTAATTAAAACTCCCTTTTGGCTGGGGAGATAGCTTGGTGGTTTAAGCACCTCCCTGGGAAGCTCAAGGACCCAAGTTCAAACCCTGATACTGCATGGTAAACCAGCCGTAGAACTGTGGCAAACTGTGCTGACGCCAAAACCAGGTGTGGTGGCACACACCTGTAATCCCAATGCTGGGGAGGCTGAGACAAGAGGGTCACTACGAGTCCGAGCTGCAGAGTGAGTCTCTGTATCAAATAAACACATTAATTTTTTTTTAATCTCCCTTTGGATCAATCACTCAGAAATACACTATCTCCCTGCAGTCATCAGAAAGACGTCCTATCCTGCCTGCTGAGTGCCCCCTGAGCTGTCATTCATACAGACAGATCTTGATAACTCTGAGCCTTTCACAAAGTGAAGGAACCATCTGGAAATGGAGAATCTCAGAAGACTATGTTCTCCATCTCTATGAGAACACATTTGATGTAAATTACTATCAGCCACTGAAATAAACAGCAAGTTTGAGCTGAACAAACTCATAATTTTACATATATTCATACACGTAGCTACGGTGCACATGGATCAGTTCATATTTATTCTCCTGTTAGTACTATCAGATGAGAATTTTCTTTCCCTCACAAGGATAGTGGTAACATAGCCATTCAACAAATAATGGTTTGTAAACCCTTAAGGCTATATACTAATAGTGATAGACATTTTAAGCTAATAAGGATAACATTGCAAAGGAACAAAACTTCGCTCACATTTATATGTCCAAATTGGCTTTGTCGTAGTTTGAAATAACAATCCTTATACTTTGAAAGAAGGGTAATAATCCAAACTGTCTTTATCTAAAGGAAGCACAGTGTTTGTCTCTAATTGGTTTTCTAATTGGTGGCTTGTGATGCCGCCGTCTATATTGGTGAATCATGTACCATGCGACTTTTCATCCAAAGTAACTGGAAGGGCCATTTCCAACTATTTCCTGTACTGATTCTTAGAAAAGTCCCATCTAGCTCTGTACCTGAGCATCTAGAAAAAGGACCGATAATCTTTCTTTTTAAACTAATGTAAAAGTACATAATGTAAGCATTAATTAAATGCAACATGATTCCTCTTTGACATTGATTATCTGTCATTTATTTGTAAAGTGGAAGCAAAACAAAACAAAGAATTAAGCGAATTAAACATGCATGCATTCACGTTTACAGGACCCACAAGCCGAGCCAGAAAATAAAAGAGAGAGAAGTATGTTCGTTCAATTGTCCTTAAATCACACACTTACTGAACAATCTTGGTGGTGAAACCATTGCATCAGCACCTGAAGAATCTTCCTACAAACTCTCCATGAGTTTACAATGAGTTTGGAAAGGAACGATTTGCACAGTGTGAGACAGATTAAGCAATAATGGAGAGGAATATGTGATTAGGTTCCAAAAAAAAGAATTGACTAACACAGACATGAAGTACTAGGAAAATACAAAAATAGGATTGATGTGGATTGTAGTATCAGAACTGAGTTTTCTGGAAGATGAAGAATTTCAGTTTGTCCATGAACCCAGCTCTTCCCTGCAAATGTCAATTAGGACTGCTGTGCTGGACTGTGGTGGTGGAAAGACCAAAGAGAATAGGATCTGGACCCTAACTGGTAAGAGCATTACACACCAGAATGCCAGATGGACATTCACCTCATCATGCAAGATTCTAAAGGTTAAGAGTTGAAACTTCAAATACAAGGGAAGTCATAGAAAAGTCAAAGTAGAAAAAAAAAAAAAAAGATAAGGAGGGCAAAGATTAGGTCTTTGTGGGACTGGAGTGTGGCAGATTGTGGAATGAAATATTGAAAAATCACTGACAAATTCTTGGAAGTGAGAAAATGCTGACTAACAAAACCTTGAAGGATTCTTTGGATTTTAGTGGTTAATCACTGGCGACAGAGGAGGAGAGGCAGGGCAGAGAAATGGAGGAAGTGGGAGAGAAATAACAAAAGTGATCAATAGAACAATAGGGGAGGCAGTTTGGATAAAGAAATGCACAGTAAGTTGTTTTGAAAGAATCAAGGAAATGAACAAGCAAAAGGAGAGGTCAGAGTTCAAGGAAGGGATCAAGCTTCTGAAAAGAGAAAAAGCCCAGGGCCACCTGTTTCCAGGGTTGGCAGGCTGGGTGCAAGCCTGCCTGGCTGGCCTGAGTGGTGACTCTGGGGCGCTTTGTGTTATGAGCCAGGCAGCGGGAAGAGGACAAGCAAGGTTGTGCACCCTCCCACTCTCCTCTGTCCTACAGGAGCAGAGGCATCCTAATGCATGTGACTTAAAGTCGGATGGGACCACAGACCTATGAAACGCAGATGTCCAGGGAGTACTGAGCTACCTGATCACATGCGCTTAGATCAGGTAAAAGAAAAAAGAAGTGATCACTTACAGATATTTTAGTTGTCTTTTGGCCTCTTTAGTGAGAGAAACATTGATAATGTGTACTGTTATTCTTTGTTTAATGACCTACCTGCTTAAAGACTTTGAATTTATGACCAAGGTATGCTGTTCAGATTTACCACCCACTGTTAGGATTTATGATCCCGCCTTTTTCTGGTACAGTTCTATACATCTTGTTGAGACAACCTCAAGTTTTTTCTGATTGTACTGACCAGTACAGTACTGTAGATTTATGTTGTTACGCATTACAGCATTTCATGTAACCATTATGCAAATAAATGCAAAATCACCAAGTTGTATTTGACAATTCCTTTGTTCTGAATATTGTAAGCACATACTATGTACAGTTCCTCCTTTACCAACCAGCTCACACACAGAAGCAGTGACTCAATCATGACACAAGGGTTGTATTTGTAGCACCAAGACACAACAACTCTAAGAAGGTGTTTAGTGATACTGAATTCACAAAGATAGAATAAGCTTTGACAAAATGCAGTGTCTAAACCTTCATCTTGACATCCAGTCCTACCCCAGGTCCAGTGAGTGTGTGGAGAGCTTCCTGCTACCCTGCGCTGGCGGGACCAGTCCCAGCCCAGGTGTAGCCTGGGACGGACCCTCTCCCACCACCT
>NW_004524640.1:2171863-2199598 GCF_000260255.1 Octodon degus
TTGAAAAAAAAATTAAAAATAAATAAATAAATAAACCTTCATCTTAGAAACACTTATCAGGAAGGGAATTTTAAAATTAGTTGTGCAAAAACATTCTCTCAGGCTTTCGAAGAGAGCAAATTGGTCAAGCAATGGCTGTGAATGTTGTGATTCATCCACATGGCTGACACTGACAAAGGACCTACAGACTGTAGTACAGGGTTTCAGGGTAAATCCTAAGGGGATCCGACTGAACTTGGCAGATACAAAAGTTACATTTCTTGTTATATAGTTCTTGCTTTATCTTGGTCTTAGCCATCCAGCAGAAAAGTATAAAAATGAGTTAAAAAAAAGTAAAGCCATATTAATATGCTGAGCTGTAAAAGGCTCAAGTCAACAACTTCTGACATTGCCAGTCCTATGGATAACCCACTACTATTGTGTACTACTGGACTATATTGGATTGTTTTGCTGAATTCACGCACCTACAATATTTAAATGGCAATGGAAAACCCATCTCTGACAAAACTAAACAATAAAAGGAGATACAAATGAAGGACTATTTTGTTTATGTATATACAAAATAGTTAGGCTAGATATACAACTACTTTCTCTTAATTCAATGAGAAGAAAGATTTGTACTAATACTGTTTGGACAGGATATCATGTTTGCATCTTGTACTATGAATAACCACTACAAAGACAACAATGCGCAATGTATTAATTATTGCAACTGTCCCACTAATGTTTTGAAACTGTCTCATTGCTATGTGTTTCTCAATAAAATTAATAAAAAATAAGGTAAAATTAGTTGTGCAAATATTTTCATGAAAACTAAGAAGGAATGGTGAAGGCTTGTTTTCCTCAAACGTGATTTAGACTATTGAGCTGTTTGCGTGCTCTGACTGGCAGGATAAATCCATCTTGATTTATTTCCCAGTTCCCTCAGCCACTACCTGAGAAGTCCAATATTCTCAGGCCATTCATCATAGAGACTCATTTCTGCGCTATCTGCTCATCCTTCATCTCGCCTCATGCTGCCCCATCTCTGCACCTTCCTGAACCTCACAACAGGCCCTCAGGAGAATCACAGTATTCACAAGAGGTATTTTTATATCCAACTTCCAACAGCATGCTGGCCAAAGCAGAAGTCTCTCCCAGTACCTCCAGCCCCTGCATCATTTTACTTAAGCCTTCATAGCTAAATAATTATACTCTCAGATACTGAATTGATTAATGCATCATCTAGTGTTCATTGTCTATTCATTTTTATTTCTTCCCTGGAAGAGTATTTTCACTATAATGTCACCCAACAGTCCCATTCTCTTGATTTCAGTTGTCATTTGAACATCCTGAGAAAACAAACTGTCTCAGGGCTGGGTCCTCCCATTTTACAATTACTGTTTACTTTCTCCACCAGCCTTATCAAGTTTCCTTTACTGTGCTCTGATAGCTTTGTCATTATCTGGCCACCAACATTTGGTGTGACTTCTGTTCCACAGCCTTTAGATAAAGACAATTATGATCACACTTGATTGTTTTTGTTATTCAGTAGTCTCATTTCTTGGAGGAAGGGAAAAGGGTAATAAATCTCTAAACAGAGCAAAATAGAAGAGAAACAAATAGGGAGTCAGAAGCAGTTCAAATGCTTCCCTGAATTACTTATTTCATTGTTTCAAAAATATTTTAATATATATGCTAATCTGTTTCACTTGTGTCACTGGTTCATCTTAGTTTATTGAAAAGAAAATTTTGTGTTATTATCTTTTTATTTCTTTTCCGTAGTAATCTTTCTGATTTATGTCTTGTACTCTACTTTTAAGATAATGATGTATAGGGTATTAACTATTGTTATTCTCTTATTTTGTTATATTTTTCATAAAATAAAAAGTAAAAATTTAAATTTATATAAAAACCCTCCAAGACCTTCAGTTTGAAGAAAAACTGCATGAAGTCAAAAGGAATGTTTTATTTGTAACAAATATGAGCATACAGAAGAGTCACAAAGATCTAATTTCTTGTTGAATTGTTATACACTTATACAAAGACTTGAGAAATATCACTAAAAATTTGCATTTGTAATTTGTAATAAACATTTATATAGATTCACAATACACCTACATATGAAATAAAAGTGTTTGGTTGGATTAAATAACTTGACTCACTGCCTTGGGAGCAGAGCTCAAACATACAGCATTGATTTGCCTTTAAGCTCTGAGTCAGATATTATAACAAGACAAACAATATAACATGATTTGTGTACTTGTCAACAGATAACACATAATCTTTTAATAAGTTCACTGAAATTTCATAACAGTGTTCTCTACATTAAAGCTGTAGAATAAGACTCATTATAGAAGGGAGAAAATTATAAAGATTGAATTACTGCTGCAGATGATTCTTGAGGGAAGTATGTGTATGAAAAATACTAAAAGAGTCATAAGCATTTCAAGGCAATTGAACTTTAATATCGGAAGACAGGGAAATTGAAATTTAATATCGGAAGATAGGAAAATTGAACTTTAACTGAAGTAAGATCATGTAAATACTGGAATGCCAGACCCACGTCATTGTGAAAGAGTATTTTTTTACTTTTAATTTTTACCAATACACTGTGATGTGGTCATTTTATACATCTACTAGGTGTTTTCACTTTAGTAAGGTTAGATTCATTATTGCTAATGACATTGAGACTATCTCTACACAGATATCAGGAAACACTGAGATAAAATTGTTGGTCCAGAGGTCATAGTTATTCAAACAGATGGGAAACAAATTCTTCTAAGACATTTGTAATTTTAGGTAATCTCTCACCTCTTCTGTTGTACATTAATGCATCTTATGCAACACCTACAGTAACATGGTCATTCTCAATACATATAATCTCCTGTGTCTTGCTGTATACCCTGCAAACAGATATATAATTCAGCCATTCAAAACGTGTGTATTTCTTCTCTACTTCTAATTTTCTACTATCACCAAATATGATAATGCTAATCTCTTATACACTTTTGACACATCTATGAACTATCTATTTCTCATTGAAAGAAATACACTATCTGCTTTCCATGTGGGTGAAAAATATTTACATATTCTCCAAGTTTTGCATGGTAGAAAATGAAAATGGCTTTCATTTCCCATTTGTATTAAGAGATTTCCTTCAAGTGTCTTGCCAGTTCGCTCTGGTTCATTTTCTCAGTGAATAGTTCATCAAATGCTCTCTTCTGCTTGGGGGTAAAGTGGTTTATCCAATCGCCCACCACTCCTAGAAAAATTACAAATATATCAGATAAGAACCAATTCATAAATTCTGTAGTATTCACAAAAGAATTCTGTCAGCTCTATAATAAAAATATGTAAACCTCACAGATTTTACTACAGCAGGCAAAGCAAATTCTAATCCAAATATAATAAAATCATAAATTAATGTAAACATAGTGATATTTCATTTATTTCTATACTTGGGCACCTACACAACAGAAACTGTGTTGAAAGCATGCCACAGAGGTGAGTAACTAGTCAGACTTAAAGGAAATGTATTTTACAAGGTTACTAATGGAGAATTGGAAACAAAAACACCAGGTTTCAATGTAAGGTGCTTGGTGACAAAATATATACCTCTCACAGTGCACCAGCCTCTCCTAGCATATGAATCACTTTTCTTATTCTTGGCTACATGGTCAACCCTTCAGAACTATCCTTTTCTGCTCCAGTATGCCCACCTTCCAAACCCCAACTGTGGATCTTGCCTACCCCTTTTTGGCCAGTTAGGGCCTCAAACTTCAGCCCTATATGTCTCCAGGTACTGGAGCCAGTGATACATCATTTCATGCTGAGATTTCAATCTATGACACATCATCTTCCAACATCTTCTCTTTCCAGCTAACTTCTAACCTCTTCCTAGTTAGGGACTGCGATGTATTCATTGTTTGCAGAGCTACAGTTGCCAGTTGATTACTGAGCAGCTTCCCATGGGTGCTCAATAAGTACCTGTGTTGTACTTAACTGTCAGACACTGTAAAGAAATATATTGCAAGCAAGGAAGTTTTGATGTTTCCAAGATCTGATCCAAATGAGTTAATTCAAGAAGAGCAAAAAGGACTAGTTCTGTTTGAGGGGGCGGAAGGGAGGAATGGAGAGTCCAGTACCTGGAGGAGATCTGAGTCAGAAAACGGCGTGGCCTCTGAAGCACACCAATTTGAACACAAGGCCAGCTTCACAAGGTCAACGTGCGAGGCCCATAGCAATATTATTGCTCCTGAACACTTTTCTTTGGTCTTTCCTTGTTCTCCCCTCTAGCTTCTGTAACAGTTCACTTGAACTACTGACACCATCTATGACTTCCCCTGATTTTGTTGGCTGGTGGTGTTTTTAGTTTCTGGTTTGCTCTCTGGGTTCTTTTCCCTTTTTCTTTTAAAATGTAGAATTTAAAATGATATAGCCATCATACCTATAGGTTATAGAAAATACATATAAATAGAGAAGATAAACAAATCAAAGAAATAGACTCAGCTAATGAGGATAATAGATCTTTTGTCATACATTTCCCCAGGTGTTTTTCTTTGTGAGCAAATACAGCCATGTAAACTATGTTTTTAAAAACATCACAAAATCATCACCTGCTTTTTTCCCATATCATACATTGCCAAGGTACTATGTAGACACAAACAGTAAAGCTTAAGAGTTCAAGAGAAGATGTATGACTAACAGCTCAAGGAAGAAATTAAAGGGAAGGGGCCAGGAAGATAGCTCAGTAGAATAAGTGTTTGCCTGGCAAGCACAAAGTCCTGAGTTCAATCCTTCCTACCACCCCCCAAAAAAAAAGAAAAAAAAATTAAAGGGAAATTGGAAAATACACTGAGACAAAAAAAACTACATATGCAAAACTTATGGGATCTAGCCAAAACAGTGCTAAACAGGGTAATTTATGGTGACAAATAATTACATTAAAATGGAAGCATCTCAAATAAATCACAACTTTTTACTTCAACAAACTAGAAAAAAAAAAACCCCACCAAGTGTGAAGTTAGAACAAGAAATAATAAAGATTGGAGCAGAAATCAATGAAATAGAGAAACAGTAGAAAGCCTCAGCCAAAGTAAGAGTTGGGTTTCTGAAAAGATAAACAAAATTCATAAGCCTTTAGTTTAAAAAGAAAGACAGAAAGCTCAAATAAATTTGATGTATTGAATTTAAATCTCAACTCTATTCTCTTTTACTTATATGAATTTGAAAGCTCATTAGACCCTTGATGTCTCTGTAAAATGGGGATAGTACAGAGACCATGATGGCCCCTACGGTCAAGTTCAGGCAAGAATAGCCATGTGACACAACTCTCCCAGACTAAGCACTCAATACATGCTAGCTAGCTATTGTTACATAATTGCCTATCATTTCCACACCTCTGTAGTAAGTGTCTGAGCAGATGTGATCTGGCTTCTGCTGAGGAGTCACTGAAGTCCATTCTGGGTTTTTATTGTTATGAACAATATTATAGCATGCGATCTGTCCATATGTCTTTTCACACTTCCATACTTCCCCCATAACTTTTAGTATGGACTTAGACTTTTCACACTTGTGTTATTTCCTGTCATCTTCTCTACATGGTTACCATAGTCACTTTCTAAACCAATAGCTGTAATTCTGGCAACACAATGAAAAAAACAAAACAAAACAAAAAAACAAAAAACAAAAAACAAAAAAAAAAAGGGGGGGGCCAGGGAGATGGCTCAGTGGAATAAGCACTTCCCTGGCAAGCGCAAGGGCCTGAGTTCAATCCCCGGTTCCGCAAAAAAAAAAAAAAAAGAAAAAAGAAAAAAAGAAAAAAACACAGGCACAGATTCACCTCTATGAAGTGAAGAATTCACCTTTACCAAAAAGTCTGAAGAGACAACTTTAGTGGTTTATCTGAAATGATTACTTTTAGGGGCTGGTGAGATGGCTCAGTGGTCTAAAGCACCTACTTAGAACAAGCTTAGCAAAGCACAGGGACCGAGGTTCAATCCCTCAGCACCACATGCCAGCCAGCCCCGCCCCCTGGTGTGCTGAGCTGGTCATACACACACGCACGTACACACACACATAAATAAAATTTAAAAAATTGAAATGATTACTTTCAGAGTGACTCCCAGACTCTGATCCCATCTCTCCCCAAAAATGAGTGAAATAAGGGCCAGCCAAATAGCTCAGTGAATTAAATCACCTGCAAGCAGGCTCAGGGGCTGGGGGGCTCGATCCCCGGGCCTACAGTGCCAGCTCCACCCCTGGGACACACTGAGATGAGACAGAGCGTGGTGGCTTGCTCCCGTAATCCCACCTCTTGGGAGGCTGTAAACAGGTGGATCACTATGATTCCGATGTAGTAGTGAGACCCTGAACACCCTGTAGACCTTTCCCAAAAATACAAAAAAAAAAAAAAAAAAAAAAAAAAAAAAAAGAGTGAAATAAATAAACTCTATAGATCCCTTCTTGTGTTTAATTCCTCATAGAGTTCTGGGAACTAAAGGCAGTGAAAATGTTTGCACTGTTGATCTGTGTTTAGATCCAGCACGCTGTTACATACAACTTAAACACATTAGAGTTAATGTTGAGGTTATAATGCCGTTGATATAATTTCATCTGAGGACATTTGCCAGGTTGCTAGTAGGACAGGTCAGAGGCTATCTCCATTTCCACCGGTAACATTCCACAAGTGCGTAGTTATGGAAGTGAGAATATCGATTGCTTTACTAATCATAGTCTCAAAGGGCAGTGATAAAATCCTGGGCTCCGGCATGCATCGGCGCCTCCTCATTGCTCCCTCTCCTCCTCACCTTGGTTCCTCTCTGTCTGCTGCTGTTTCTCTCCTGTGGTTGTTGTAATTTCTTTGTACTTGTCTTTTCCAGGTTCCTCTGGCCGCCCTGTATCACCGCTCGCCACCCTGGCCTGGAAGCTCCCACAGCATCGTGCTCCTATCCTTGACACCAACCCCCTTGGAGGGGTGGCCCTTGCTGCTGTGACCTGCCTTTACCTCCATCTGGTCAACCCATGGGGCTTCCTGCCCAGTTCTGTGGAGCCTGTGCTCTCAGACCTCGTGTGTGATAAGCACTTCCCCATTTTTGGTCCTGCCTTTCCTCATAATTCTGCCTAGTTTCTTTGCTTGGCTTTCCTTGGGTGGTTTCATGGCCCAAGGTGCCACGTAGCATCTCCCGGGCTCCAGCTCCTGCCCTTGCCCTGATGGCCGCTCCCACCACCTTTCCTGTTCTATATCACGCAGGTTGCCTCCAGGCACACTTTTCAGCTGAGCTTCCCCCAACAGTGACCCCTCCACCAACCACTTTCCCCATCGCGACCCTCGGAGTTCCTTACTCGAACAATTATAACCATCTCTCCCCGGCCTTCCTGGCCCACGTTTACCCTCTTCTGATCCATTTACCATCCTGACTGCAGTATTTTCCAGCTCATATGTCTGAGCCTTTCTAGTCCCTTCTTAAAATAACAGGCAAGAAAAACAAAACAGCACTTCTCACAAAGTCCATCAAAGTGATTCCTCCCCAGCACCAATATTTCTCTCCCTCGCTTCGCTTCACACATATACTACTCTCCACATGAGACCAGTTGCTTCTTGTACTACCCAATTCCATGGAGAGCTGAACTTTTCCTCCCAGATCTTGCTTTTGTTGGAATCCATTGCTTTCCTAGCATTGTCATGGCAATGTATTTCTTGAGCTGTTGGCCCCAGATCTGACGTATTTCGTCGCCCTTATGTGCTGAGGGGAAAAAGTCTCTCGATCTATCTATGTTCCTATTCACATTTGCTCCTGGCATGAGTACTGCAGTTAGCACCTCTTAGGACTCTCTAGATTGCAATCTTGTGAAGGAAAAAGCTGTGCTTCAATGTTTCAGTATAGTTCCTAGAAATAATAGTCTACTGGTAAGTGTTTATTGAATTGAATTCTCGCTGGCTTCCTAGCCCTAGTTCTACAAGTATAAGGAAATACAAAATGAATTACTGAAATGGAAAATAATTTACAAAGTTAGGACAGTATCTGTTTTATATGAACTGGCAAATGTTTAAGTGGAATTATATTCAAGGGGGCCAAAGAAGGGTTTGTTTTCTGGTGAGTGATCTGAGTACATAAATACAGAGCATTTAGCCTCATGAGTTACAGAAAGTTTTCCTCCCGCATCTGGGTAAAAATTTACACAAACTTCAGAACAATTCTATAGCTACATGAAGCCCCATGAAGAATTAGTGTGAAAGATTTATTTTCTTCTCTCTGTGTTTCCTAGCTGAAGACATCCTTGGGGAACAAGCCTAACCTTTCTCCCCACTCTTGCTGCTTGCAGAGGTGAGCTGGCAGGTGGGGCATGTTGGGGAAAAGGACCTCCCTGCTCACCAGCTCCTTTCTCTCTCCTGAAAAGAATTACAATGTGCCCAGCCCCCACCCCTGCTCCTGTGGCCTTCCCATTGGGGGAGAGGACAGCACTTGATTGGCTGTGACTAAGTGCATATGTTTGCATAATTCAGGGTAAATTGGTAGCAAATGCACAAAGCTGCAGACCTGAGGCACATTCATCAAGCAGCGTTATTATTTCCATTTGTTCATTTCCATTTGTTCCGTGTCAGTCTCTGAATTGACTCTAATCAGGCATGGAAGTCTCAATTTTGGAAAGAAGGAAGTCAAGATTTCATTTAATACACATCCACTAAGGGGTGAAAATATACAATTGCTGTGCAAGGCATAAGGACTCTGTCTGAATAAAAATGAAACTGTAGTAAGGTTTATGTCTCCATGGGCAACCAGTTATAGGACCCTCCTTATCCAAAAGACACCAAAAGGGCTGGAGAGATAGCTCAGCGGATTAAGTACGTGCTTGAGCACGCACAAGGAACTAGGGTTTGATCTCCAGGTACCACATGCCTCGCCAGCCCCATCCCTGGGCGCGCTGAATCAGCGACCAAGTCCAGGCATGGTGGTGCATGCCTGTAATCCCAGCCCTGGGGAGGATGAAAACAGGAAGATAGCTACGAATCAGAGCTGTGCAGGAAGACCTTGTACCATATATATTTTTAAAAAGACACCAAAATCCTCAGACGCCCAAGTTGCTTATATAAAGTATTACAGTACTTGCCTATAACCCATGCACATCTACCATATATTTTAAATCATTTCTGTCTTACTTATAAAATGTAGTACATTCGATCCCAGGACCCGCCGTGCCGGCCCCGCCCCCAGGACACGCTGAAACGGCCATTGAGACTGGGCGTGGTGGTGCACGCCTGTAATCCCAGCTCTCCGGAGGCTGTAAACAGAAGGATCACTAGGAGTCTGATCTAGTAGTGAGACCCTGAACACCCTGTAGACCCTTCCCTAAAATACAAAAAAAAAAAAAAAAGTAGTACAGTGCAAATGCTATGTAAATAGTTGTGGTACTATATTTAGAAAGTAATAAGAACAACACAATGGCAACTTACTATGTAGTCCAGTCTGGCCTCGAACTATGCTCACAATTTTTTTTTTTTTTCCTGCACTGAGCTATATCTACAATGCCTTTTAAATTTTTTTTTTTTTTTTTGGTGGAACCGGGGATTGAACTCAGGCCCTTGCGCTTGCCAGGCAAGCACTTATTCTACTGAGCCATCTCCCTGGCCAAAGAACTGAGCTAGGGCCAGACCTCCTGCTCACAATTCTTTTCCAAATATTTTTAACCTGCCGTCACAACTTTTTGTACAGTCACATTTTTTTCCCAAGTAGTTTTAACATGTGGACAGTTCGAAGCAGAGATGAGAACGGAGCAGACGTGGATAACCCCTGCACCTCCCAACACAGCCCCCAAGACAAAGCCCCCAGGCCCGCCCTGCTTACCTTTCCTGAACACCAGGTTCCTGTCCGATGTGAGGGCACAGATTGTGTGACTGACATCATCATTTTCTTTAACTGAATGACTTTTCATTTCACTGAATGATGTTTTCCAAGCAATCTCATTAACTTCACTATCATTCACATGTATTCCGAGGAAAGTCGCTATCTTCTTGAAACTTTTAGAAAAATCCTGAGCCAAAAGCAAATTAAAAAAAAAAAGTGAGCATAAATCTTATCAAAGCACCACACTTATTCCCTGAAATCTGAAAGCAGAATTCAATGATAATTTCCGGTTTGAACTTAATTTGATTGAAATTGGGATGGTTGCAACATTAAGCACTTACTTTCTTCATTTCTTCGTAGAATATAATTAGAACATTTTCATCATTTCTGTGCTCTTCCCAGCTCAAAACGTGATCAAACCAGGATCCGTACACAACTAGAAGAAAAATGGATTGTTACGGTTAAAAATGATGGCTGGTTTCTTCCCACTTCAGCTAAGTAGTTAGTGAGACACTTACTTGTTACACTCTCAAGTGAGAGCTCTTTAAAGAGTTCAATTTCACTACTGTTTCAACTAAATGTCATTGTTAAGTTGGCTCACCATATCTTTTAACAAGCTGATATTAAGAGTAATATCTACTCTTAATATCTAAGAGTAGATATTAAGATGTCTTCTCTTAATATCAGGAAAAAAGGCAGTAGGAACAGACATACACAAGGGGTGATCAAAAAATACTGCTAATATTCAACTTTTAAAAATATATTACACAGGGCTGGCAAGATAGCTCAGTGGACTAAAGTGCCTACTGAGGCAAGCTTAGGCAAGAGCAGGGACTGCAATTCAATACCCAGCACCACATGCCACACCAGCACTGCCCTCAGGGTGGGCTGAGCCACCACAGAGTCCCCAGCAGCATGGCATTTGCCTAGAACCTCAGTGCTGAAGAGGCTGAAAGCAAGAGAATCACTATGAGTCCCAGCTGCATAGGAAGACCCTGTAATAACCAAGTACATTAAAAAAATATTAGAGGCAGGGTGTGGTGGTGTACATCTATAATCCTAGCACTGGGAAAAGCTGAAGCAAGAAGATTATTGTCATTTCAAGGTCAGGCTGGGCTAGGTAGGGAGCTCAAGCCTAGCAAGAACCTCTCTCAAAACAAACAAATAAATAGTAAAAACTGTATTATAATAAGAGACACATTGACATTAATTTCTTGAACATACCCCCCCTTGCTTTGCACATACTTATACCATCATTCTTTTTTTCTTTTATTTTATGTGTGTGTGTCCAGCTCAGCCCACCAGGGGGCGGGGCTGGCTGGCATGTGGGGCTGGGGGATTGAACCGCGGTCCCTGTGCTTTGCTGAGCTTGTTCTAAGTAGGTGCTTTAGACCACTGAGCCATCTCACCAGCCCTATACCATCATTCTTATCATTTTCAGAAAATCTTGCTTCATGAGTGTCTACGAAATATGATAAAAAATATGATGAATGATGAACAAAACCCTGTGAATGCTGGTGCCAAGTGCCACCCAACACCAAGACAGGCTTGCAGCGGCACTACAGTGTCTTCATCTACTTTCTTTACTGGGTTTGTCCCCAGGAGCTCTCTGGCTCTTCCCCACGTCAAAATGACGAGGAAAGGGAAACATTTGGAATCAACTCAAGACACCAAGGCCACCACGGCAGTGAGATGAAGGACACTGATGAAAGAGGACTTAAGAATTGCTCCAGAAAGCAGAAGGAACAGTGGGACAATTGCGCTCAGAGTGAGCGGGAGGAGTCTGAGGGTGATTACTGGCAAAGTGTCTTCTGCTCTAGTAAAGTTGTGAAGATTTAAGTGCACGCCCCATTTTTCTGTTGTATCTCATACATTTTCTCCATGATTGTGTTGTAATGATCACTGTGGCACTCGGGAGAAATAGAAAAATGATGGAAATTTATTCTTTTATTTCTTTCAAATTCCATGTTTTCCTATAATCATAGATTCTTAGCATAAAAGTTTATATTAAGTTTTAGAAACTCTTGGCAGCTGTTACTGTTTATATGTTGGTCAAATATATTTAGTTTAAAAGAAAAATTAAATTTAAAATTCTATTAACATATCTAGTTCAAAACTGAAAACCATAGTCTTAGAAATATATCAGTAGTTAATATGGTCTCTTTATTATTGCTTTTAATGACAATCTTAAAAATGTTTGATTATTTAAAAGTAATAAATTATGCAAATAGCCTCTCTGGAAATAATGATTAAATATATATAGTATTTAATTAAATATATAGTGATTAAATACACATTATATATTAAATTAATATTTTTTATATTATACACAAATATTAAAGAGAAAAATAAAAGGTAGATGATAAGAAATAACTCCTTATTTCTTATTTCTCCTTAGATCTTTTTTTAAAAAGTTCTTCATTTCTTTATTTATTTGGTACAGGGTCTCACCACACAGCTCAGGGGCCAGCATAGGCATGCAGTACCAAGGATCAAAATCAGGTCCTTGCCCTTGCCAGGCAGGCACTTAGACCACTGAACTATCTCCCCAGTCCTCTCCCACATCTTTTGCAAATGGGAAGAGGATCAAGAGATGGATGGAAAAGAGAAAGTGAAGTATAAAGAATTAAGATGCATTCTATACAGGCAGCAACTCCCCATGATGAATTTAATCTTTAATTACTACAAGCATGTACTAATGAAAATTATGAATAAAAATGCTCTACATGTATCATTCCATTGCATCCTTGTTACTGCAAATTCAAATTCTAACGTATGTACTAAGTATAAAAGACCTGTTCTACTAGTGATTTCCTACAGATCTGTCAACTTTTGATTAATTGAACTAATACCTATTAAGCCATTTGAGCATTAAAGTGTGGAATGTAGTGAGGTATAATTAACTCCAAACTAACTGCATTTTTTTCCATAACTTTGGTTTTTGAGGAAACAAAGAGCCAGAAATTAACTATATGTATGTTTAAATCAAGAATTTCCATGCCTGGGACATCATTGCAAAATGAGCCCACCATCCCAGGGACTCATGGATTACAGAATAAGCTCTTGGAAGAGTTTCCTGGGTGTGGCCCTTAGTTATCAGCAATCTCAGTGATTTACACAATACCTGTCTTAGAAATACCCAGATTGCTGTATCAGTAATAAATGACTCTAATTCTAAGAATGGCCACCTTTCCTCCCAGATATCAATAGTTAATAGGAGATAGATTGATTTTTTTTCTCTCATGCAAATTCACTAATGACTGTAGTCATTAGTGCCTCAGACTTGGAGGAAGAACCAGCCTGCCATCTTGCACCATCAGCCACAGCCTACTCCTCCTCGATGAAACCACAGCCTTCAGCTGCTGTGGCTGTGGAGCCCTGAAGACTTTCAGAGAATCCAGGGCTGCTATGTCTAGTTGCCTGAGCAGACAGAGACCCAGAGTTACAGCACGTGGATAGGGGTATCTGACCTTGCCCATTATGGTTTTTCAGTGGGAAATATATTACAACATCCTTCAGAATACATTTAAGCACTGGGTACAGCTGCTTGAGAGACTGAGGAAAAACAGTCAAGGCCAGCCTTGGTAATCCATGAGGCCTGGTCTCCAAAACGAAATAAGCCAGGTACGATGGTACATGCCTGTAATCCTAGAAGTCTTGGAGACTGAGGCAGAATGATCCATGGAGACCAACTTGGGCAATGTGGCAAGGCCTTGTATGAAATGCAATGCAATGCAATGCAATGCAATGCAATGCAATGCAATGCAATGCAATGCAATGCAATGAAATGAAATGAAATGAAATAGGTTTGGAGAAAGAATTAAGTGTTTAAACATTGCTTAGCATGCAAGAGACTCTGTGTTCAATACTCAGCACTGTTAAAAAATATTAAGAGGGCCGGCCAGATAGCTCAGAAGATTAAAGGGCCTGCTTAGATAGACACAGGGACTGGGGTTTGATCCCTGGTGTGCTGTGCTGGCCCTGCCTCTGGGGCATGCTGAGACCAATATTAAGACTGGGCATGGTGGCACTTGCCTGTAATCCCAGTTCTTGGGAGGCTGAAAAACAGAAAGATCACTACAAAGCTGATCTGTGTAGTGAGACCTTGTACTAAATACATAAAAAAATTAAGAATAAAAATATTACAAAATATTAAGAATATTCAAGATCATAATTTGAAAGCCAGTTTTTCTATTATTCACAAATCAACTTATTTTCCAAAAGATCTTGAAGCAGACAAAATAAATTAAAGACAGTGGCTGCCTGTGACTGCCTCAATACTACAAGAAAGTGTATTAGTATTATATTTGAAAAGTGACTTTTTATGAAAGGGTTGGAATTTTCAGGTCATGTTTTGTTTAATTAAAAATGCTACTTACCTTATTTGTAGACTTATCTCTTAAGAAAATTTAGTTTTCAAAACGAGAGATTTGAAACACTTCTTTTACAGTAAATGTTTTTCTCCACATCTTTCACTTATGGAACGATCCCACCACCTCCTGGCTTTCAGCTTTGCCTGGCTGGCACTCCTGCTATCCTAAATCACTCCTTTCCCTGCATGCTCATGAGTAGAGATGGCTCACTTTCACTTAACCCATGTGTCCTGGATCTGGGGAGTGAGTCAGAATTCTGGCTTCCAGAAACTTCCAGAATATCTCTCCCCTCCCAAACACCACGTGGGGTTCATGCTTCTGCGGGACTCTTTTATACCTACCACTCTTTCCCTCCCATCTCAGTCACAAATCAATATATCATCTCCTCTGCTGTCATTGGAGACATAGAGGAGGTCCCAGTGTGTCATCTCCAGGCTCACCATCAGCTGTAGTAACTTCAATGGATGGTTCCCTCAATACCTTATTCTGAACACTTTTGTCCCTCTCTATTTTATTTTCTTAAATTAATTATTTGGTACAGGGTTTCACCACGAAGCTTGGACTCATAGTAATCCTCCTGTCTCAGCCTGCCCCGCACTGGGATTACAGGCGTGTGTCACTGCGCCTGGTTTCAGTGGCTGGCACGGCACACCTAGGGTTCCAGGGCCAGCATGGCATGTGGTACCAGGGCTGGAACCCAGAACCTTGCACTTGCCAGGCTTAGACCACTGAGCTATCTCCCCAGCCCATCCCTCTCTATTTTCACTGTCTTTCCCTCATTCCTTCTTTTAACCTTACCAATACCTTCAACATCTTTGTCACTTTGATGCCAAAAAAAGAAAAAGAAAACCAAAAAAAAAAAAAAAAAAAAAAAAAAAAAAAAAGCAAAAAGTTCCAGTACTGAATGAAAACATTTTTTCCTTCTGTTTTTACTGAGTGCCACTGCTTATTTTTATCACTGCAAATCTCTCTTACAACCTTAAGGGCTGCAAGGTTCCCTCCCCAACTTCCTTGTCCTAATAGATCAGCTCTTCACATCAGCTGTTTCCAGTGTGCCATACTTTCTGCAAACCTTCCACCTTGTTCCAATTATACCGAGTGTTTTAGTTTCTACGATGTGCTCTGAAGATAACACTAGTTCTTCAGACAAACACCACTCTCTGGCCTAGGATGCATGCAGCATTAATACACAACTAAAGAGAGATACATAAAAATAAAAAAGAGCTGAATCGCTAGGATATTAACTTCCCATTGATTTCCTATGCAATATTAGTCTGGCATGATATCACTAGCACACAATTTATTGCTTAATTTGAAAATATAAAGTAGCCAAGTGTGGTGGGACACACCTGTAATCACAGCACTTGGAAGGCTGAGGCAGGAGAATCACAGCAGATTCACCTACATCCTGGGCTACATAGTGACCTCAGCCTAGCCGGAACTAAACAGCGAAACCCTGACTCAAAAAAAAGTATATTTATACACTGCCTGAAGGGCAAGTCAGATGATGAGTGTCTATCTGTGTCTCTTTACTGTTTTGCTAGATAAATCAGTCTGTATTTGGATATGGATGCAGGGTTGCATAATGCCTCAGGTATAAAATACCCTCTACAGTGAATGCTTACTTGCAGCAGCTCTGCCTCTCTGTAAAACTACTTAAGTCTCCTGTGTCTAGGAGATTTCTGCAGCTCATGTCAGCCATTACTTCGTTTGGATCTTTAAATAATCCTACCAGGTAGATCATCTCATTAGCCTTAGTTAGTGTTGTGGGTATCGATCTCAGAATGGTTACGCTTCTCATCCACAGTCACATAGGAAATGCCGCACAGTCGGGACTCAATGCCTGCTCCTCTCTCCCTCTCTCTCCTGTTCTTTCTACTCCACTGTGTCCTCAACTGCAAGAGAAACAACCCTCCCCTCAAAGAATCATCGAAAAACATCCCTGAAAAAGGTCACAGACTTATTGCACACACAGGTGCTCATGCGCACACACGCATGCGCACACACACACACACACATATCTGTATCTCACAAAAAGTGAAAAAGTGATGCTATTTCCCCATCTGAACAGATTTTTCAAAAACCCTTTAGTGAGTCAGTGACTTCGTGGTGATTACAGGGTTGGTCCAGATGCCGACTATTTCTTGATCTAATCCCTTTGCAACTCAGTAGCCATGCACTCACCTAAGAAGGTGGAAGAGAACTATGGAGAATATTTTGTCTAACTATACTCTGCCCCTCCTGAATATTCCTTTCTTCCTATCTCTCCTTGCCTGCCTGCCTTTCCTCCCTCCCTCTCACCCTTCTGTTTCTCTTCTCCTCTCTCTTCTCTCCTCTGCTCTCTTCTCCTTTCCTACTTCCCTCAATCTGAACAGGAGATCAAATCCAGAGCACTATACTATTGTGCTTCCTCCCAAACCTTTTAATTAATTAATTAATTAATTATCTGGCACAGGGTCTCGCTGCACAGCTCAGACTCATAGTGATCCTTCTGTCTCAGCCTCTCCAGTGCTGGGATTACAAGGCATGCACCACCATGCCTGGTTTCAGGGCTGTATGGCACATATGGTACCAGGGACCGAACCCAGGTCCTTGAGCTTGCCAGGCAGGCACTTAGACCTCTGAGCTATCTCCCCAGCCCCATCCCAGCCCTTTAAAAATTTTATTTTGAGACAGAATCTCTCTGAGTTGCCCATGCAGGCCTGAACTTGTGATCCTCCCACCTCAACTCCCAAGTAGCTGGGATTACCTGTTGCTAATTTCACCTCATCCCTTGTCAGCACAGCACTCTGTGGTGACTTCTTGGGCTGCAGGGGTGGCAAGACAGACCCTTCACCAAAGACAGATAGCATCCCTTCATCCTGGTCTGGACTAGCCTTCTAGCCTTCTGTGGCCATGTTGTAGCACAAGGATGACTGTTGAGAAGGGCTTTTTTTGTTTTGTTTTGTTTTGTTTTGTTTTTTGGCTGGCTCAGGCTGCCTTAAGGGCTAGTCTGATAAGGCATGTGGAGCTGGGGATCAAACCATGATATCCTGTGCCTGACTGCATCTGCATAAGCAGGCGCTTAAACAACTGAGCTAACCAGCAGGCCCCACAAAGATTTTTGAGCGCTTTTTTTTTGGCGGTACTGGAGATTGAACTCAGGACCTTGCACTTGCCAGGCAAGCGCTTATTCTACTGAGCTATCCCCCCAGACCCTTGCACAGAGATGACTCTGCTAAAAGCATCTCTGGGTGTGCTGGCCTGCTGACCCTGCACAACCACAAAATAGGGCCCTGTAGCCTGGGAGAGCGCAAAGCATGGTGTTAATAACAGCGCATATAAACTGCATTTCTTGTCCTGAGCAAAAGCAGACTCAAGATCTGTTCTGAAAAAGTAATTTATGTATCTAAACTCCTTACGCTAAAAATGGAGCTGAAGTGGAAGGAGGCATGCTAGCTATCTTCAAATATTTAGAAGCTATCATGTGGAAGAGGAATTAATGACCAGAGAGATTTTTTTTTTTTTTTTTTTTCTGGACACATTGTCACACAATGGTAAAGGAAAGAAGTTGAAGTTGATGCCTGAATTGAAATCTTGACTCTGCTCCTTTCTTCTTATGCATCTGTGGCCAAGTTGTTTGGTCTCCTACTCTGCCTTCTCTTCAGCTGTAAGATGAGGATAGTAACATCTACCTCATGGTGCTCTAGTGAGGGTCAAATGAGCTTATATTTGAGTAGCACGGAGCTAAGAATCTATCCTGTGTGGACACACTGTGAAGGGTAAGAATGGAAAGAAACCTCAGAAGAGGGAAGGCATTGCTCAGTAAGGTTGGTAACCCTGTTGTCTGAATTAAGGTATTGAAGCTCGGTCTGCATAATTCTTAGGGATGGTGGATGCACGATTCAAACATTCATTGGGTGTCTGGACCAGACAAACACTAAAATACCCTTCATTCCCTACATATTATGAGTCTAGTGCGCTGTCAGTTAGGGAGGAAGGCAGACCAGAAGGAGAAGCTGACACATGTGGGTCCTGCCTGAAATTAACACAGCAATGCTGAAAATTTGCAGGGAAAATAGAAGTGGGGTTCTCTGGAAGCATTTCTAACTCCTGTCTCTTTCAAGTTCTACACGGTTTTGGTGTAGGACCTTTGTATTGTGTTTGTTTGAAAGTTTAGAGTAATTTGGATTTTGTAAAAAACACTCAGACACCACTGAGTCAGGGGAAAGAAATTCAAAAGTTGTACAGGGTGGTACAACCAAGGGGAGACACAGTTCAGTCAAATTGTATCTCTCTGTGTTTTCAGTATAAATGACCTTCCATTTATTGTCATGAAATCAACTGTCTCACAATTTCTTTTTGTTTGTTTGTGTGTGCCCATTTATATTTTTCTTTCTTTCTTTCTTTTTTTTTTTTTTACTTTTTCATATATTTAAAGTATGATTCAGGCTATTATCTGAATTCCAGTCACTGTATAATTATTTCATTGAAATGGCTAGTGGTATATGGAAATAAAACATAACTTATGCAAAATTAATGTCTTTTGAAAATATTAAAACAAGTGCAACAAAAAACCCACTATTATTTAATTACTCATAGGTGATTAGAAAGACTGTGAAGAAGCAAAGTGAGAAAGAATTTGCTTAAAAAGAAATTTCAAATTATCTCTTCAGTGTATCTTTTTTGGGGAAAAGGAAGTTAGGCGTCACTTAAAACTTTTGGAAATGTTTTCATTTTTAGAGAAAGAATTCATTGTACCTTATAAATTTTCAAAAACCATTGCTATATTCACCTTCTCCCTTGAGGAACAGCTCCAAAAATGCATCCCATGTTTCAATGCAAGGTAGATTAGGATTATCTCTGTAGTAGTGGTACAGGGAAACAGCTGTATCTTTCGGATTTCGAACGATGTAGATAATCTGTTTAAACAAACATCAGTTACTCTTGGATGAAAATGTCAACATAAAACATTTTCTAAAAGAAACCAGCAGCGAAAGTTACCTAGGTAAAGCATGAGTTTTGGGGGCGGCTGTAGCTAATGAAGTCAGTCTTAAGCTAGTGTCTCTTACAGCTTACTGAGTACAATATTCATCAGGGAATCTTGTTAAAATACCAGTTTTGATTCATGGTGTCCAGGAGGGGGACTGACATCTTGCATTTTTCACAAATTTTTGGGTGGTGTACATGCCCCAGGACACCAACCACATATTCTAAAAGCTAGTTCTGCTCCTCTGGTTTAGAGGCAGACATGGAAAAACATTCTATTCCTTTACGGAACACAGCAACTTTTCAGTTAGTCATCTGTCACAAAGCATTTATGTACAGTAAGGTTTGTTACAAAATATCTATAATTTCTAAGAATAATGATATGTTATGCTTTCTCTTTTCTACATTTTAATCTCCCAAAGAGCACCCTGAGATATCGTCACAATTTTATGGACACTGAAATGCCAATTGAATTTAATTCAATGAATATTTACTTAGCACCCTCTGTATACTAGGCACTTATGGTGTTTCCTATCCAGATTACAATTATGAGCATGACACAAGTAATTCTAGTCTTCTTGAAATTGATAGTCGGATAATGAAACATGCTTTTAACAATGCAGGGTTATGGGGCTGGTGAGATGGCTCAGTGGTCTAAACAAGCTCAGCAAAGCACAGGGATCGCGGTTCAATCCCCCAGCACCACATGCCAGCCAGCCCCGCCCCCTGGTGGGCTGAGCTGGCCTCCCCAAAATAAATAAATAAATAAATAAATAAATAAATAAATACATTTTAAAAAACAATGCAATATTATAAGAAATATAATAAAGGATATACAGAATTAACAAAACTATATAAGAAGCTGCAGGAAACCAATGTGAGAAGGAGGACCAAGTAATATTGTCACTTCTGCCCAACACTGAACAGCTCACTAATGAGTACAGAATGTTCTTTTTGCATTTTAGTTGGCGATCAAGGTAGACACAGTTTATTTTGATAAGCGTGTATTTATTTTGATAAGCGTGTATTTGCGTGTATTTGCTAGGCTGGAGATATGGCCCAGCAGCACAGCGCCTGTCTGGCAAGCGTGAGTTCCTGAGTTTCGTTCCCGACACCACCCATCCTCCCACCCCACACACAAATGGACATATTTTCTGAGTCATTCTTAATCCATGGCTATCTTCCAGTGTCAAGTTCATAGTCCATCCGTGATGCAGGTCCACAGATACAGTGTGTGTTCTTTAACTGAGAGATGTGTAAAGGTCATCGTGTAGAGGAATGAAAAATCAATCACCTTTACCCTGACCCACCCAGTATCCCCTCTGTGCCCCTCAACACTGCAAGCCTTTGGGAACTGCTCTAGGCTTCCTGAGCAGGTTCACAGAAGCTCAAGGCTCAGAGAACAAATAAAAATCCACTACGTTGGACTTGGGGTGCAGCTTCACAACTCAACACCCGCCTGGCAAGTGCAAGGTCCTGAGTGAGACTCCAGATATTAAAAAAAGAATCCATTGCCTTAACCTGAAAGGGAAACAATAGCCGAAATTGAAGCCTGGCCTCTGAGTTGGACATACTTGGTTTGGTAGGGAGTTGTTAGGGCTTTTGGAGACTCTCCCAAGTCATATGCCTGCATGCCCTACTGCTAAAAGAATGGCTCTAATTATTCATATTTTGCCAAAGGATGCATTCTAAGAAATCAAAAGATTCACTGGAGGAAGTTAGGGGATATAAAGGGAAGGTACACTCATAGTTTGGGAGGAAAAATCAAGTATTAAAAAAAAATCATATGAAGATCTAGAAAGCAAAAATATTATGCCAGTGAGTTTAAAACACAAAAAAAGATGATTCAAAATGCTAGAAAGTGTTGAGAGCTGTAAAGAAAGCTTGAGGGAGGGATACACTGCCCGGCAGATCACACTGAGGAGCTTGTCCAGCTCTCAGTGTCACCGGTGGTGGCAGCAGTGAGTCATCATTGTCTCTGGAGACTCGGGTGATGAGACCGACACAGTGCCCATTAAAGGCCGCCCTGAGAAGGGCGTGCATCTCGGGACTGTGGTTCCAGGGTGCAGGTTAAGGAGTACCTGACCCTTCCGAACTGCAGTTTCCTTCCCAAGCTTACAAAAGTCCACCTGTCATTGTGGATGAAGCACTATCGGGTATGGCAACTTCACTGACATTTGTTACTCATGTCACTGTGTTACTGAATTGAATCAAACTCCATTTTTTCTCTCTGCCTCTCTGCTTTTCTGTCTCTGTCTCTGTCTCTGTCTCTGTCTCTGTCTCTCTCTCTCTCTCTCTCTCTCTCTCTCTCTCTCATCTCTATATGTATGTTATATATGTGTACATATAACATGTATACTTCTCTGCCTTTCTCTCCCTCTCTCCCTCCCTCTTGGTCTTCATTCTGCTTTCATCAGAAAGGAGGAGGAGGAGGAGCAGGAGGAGGAGGGAGGAGGAGGAGGAAGAGGAAGGAGGAGGAGGAAGGAAGAGGAGGAGCAGGAGGAAGGAGGAGGAAGAACAAGAAGAGGAGGAAGGAGGAGAAAGAGGAGGAGCAGGAGGAGCAGACAGAGGAGGAGGAGCACACAGTATGTACAGAGCTCTGTGCTCACACAGTGACAACACGGCAAGATCTGCTCTGGTACTCACATGGTGGACTGGCCAGTTGGTTTTGATTCTAGACTTAGAATGTGGCTGGATTAGAACCAGCTTCGTTATTGTGAAACTCGTAACTCTAACAGGTGTCTTGGCTTTACTTTTTAAACTTCTTAAAATAAAAATATATTTAAAATGTTGCCTGTACATATACCTCGAAAATAAATTAAGTTCAACTCTAACGCCATGTTCTAGAAAATATCCTTAACCTAGTATTTTTACATATACATGTAAGTATGCTTTCTTTTAAATGCATTTCGTACAGGGTTTCACTACACAGATCAGACTCATAGTGATCCTCCTGTTTTCAGCCTCCCATGTACTGGGATTACATGCATGCGCCACCACACCTCTCAGTTGCTGTCTGAGCGGGCGCCAGGGGCAGGGCCGGCACAGCACACCAGGGATCAAACACCAGTCCTGTGCCTGTTGTAAGTGTACTTTGATAGTATGTGTGAATTGAAAACCAAAGATTCTACCTAATCTTCTCTGTAAATATTTCTTGACACAAACATAAATCAGAAGCCCGAAGACAGTTATGGCCTTAGCCCCTCACCTTGCATTGCTTCTGTTTGATATTCGCAGGTAGCAGGTCATAGCTTAAGTGTGTCGGGATCACTCTTCTCTCAGAGTACATTTCTAGCTCTTCAAGTTTTGAAATGTCTCCCAGTTCTATAGGAGACGTGAGCGCGATGCTAGCATTGGGAATGTTCTCAATGATCTCCGCAACCCAGTGAGTCCCTTTACACAAGCACAAAATGCAATGTAGTTTTAATTAGTTGTCACAACGCATTGGAGAAAATCAGCACATGATAAAAACAATGAACCCATTTACTTTATTATAACTAGTACTATCACACCCACTGAAGCTGCTGGAACACTGGCACTGCTATGTGACAGGCAGAAGCACATTTGAGAGCACAAGGGGCGTGAACGTGGCATGCTGTTATCTTGGTGCAATATACGCTGTGTTATCGCACAGTCTAAGACCTTTCAATCCACAAAGTCACACAGATCTTTTATATGTAAGTCCCACCTGTCCTGGAAGATCATGTGTCTTCCTCTTTTGTTCACTTATCCTTTTCTTTTTTGCTGTCTCTCTTTCGTTTTGCCAGAACTCGAGGTCTTGCACGTGCTAGGACTTGTACCACTGAGCTGTACACCTAGCCTATTAATTAATTAATTAATTAATTTATTTATTTATTTATTTTGCAGTACCAGGGATTAAACTCAGGACCTTGAGCTTGTCTGGCAGGTGCTTATTCTACTGAGCTATCTCCCCAGCCCCTATTGTTTTATTTTAAAATAAGTTCTTTCTAAGTTGCTCAGGCTGGCCTCAAATTCAGGATGCTCCTGCCTCAGCGTCCCGAGTAGCTGCATTTCGGGCACTGTGTTCTGCATCCCCTGGGAGCACTGTTCACCCCTCTGCCTTTCCCGGTAGTACCCAGCTCCCGCATGCATAAGAACACACAACAAGGTACAATTGTATGGGTGGTGTTTAGGGGTTTTTCTGTTTCCCCCTTGAAGCTAAACACTGAATTATGTTTTTATTTTGAGTAGAGACAGAATACTTGCTCAAAGTATTTAGACAATGAACCTGCGCTATATTCAAATGCCATGGTGCTATAAACCTGCGACCATAGAATCTGGAGTATAACTTTATGTTGACAGGAAGTAAACAGTGAGCATGCTGCGGTGTTGTAGGAAGTAGTAACTTAGAGAGTGAAATATAAATATGAGGAGGAGGATGCCTTGCTGCTTTGAAAGCAACATCCCTGAAAAGTTTAAATCAGGCCTACTCTGTACCTCAATATAATTTTTTTTTTTTCCTGTATTTTAGGGAAGGTTCTGCAGAGTGTTCAGGGTCTCACTACTAGATCAGACTCATAGTGATCTGCCTGTTTATGGCCTCCTAAGAGTTGGGATTATAAGTGGGTGCCACCATGCCCAATCTCAATTGCCCCGGGGGTGGGGCCTGCACAGCAGGCCCTCATTACAATTTCAATGAGATACACTATTAACAGCTTTATAGTTGAACAAATATTTAGAGTTTGAACTGTTCTCACTTTTCTCATCTGTTTTAATAAGAAGAATATTTTCAATTGCAATGTTAATAAGCTTTCAATATTTATAATTATAATATTCATAGCAATATGACTCATCCTGTAAGGATTTTGAATTACTTTAACAAAATATATTGATTAGTAAGGCATTAGTAAAGTTTCAGTTTTTTACAACTAAATCATCTTCAGGGTAAATTTTTAAAGTGTGTCATATCATTTATTTCAGGGGGAAATTCTGACAAATAAATGTGCAAAAATGCTTATTGCAGTTCTACTGTTGCATTTCTTCATTTTTAATAATGGATTGAAACAAACTCACCAGATTTTGGATAGGAAACCAGGAACACATCATCTTGTCTTACAGGAAAAGAATCCAAAGCATTAAGAAGTTCTTCTGAAGACATAGTAGAAAAGAGGATCCCCTTGAATTTATGAAGAACATTTACTTGGCCTTCAGACGACATCTTCCATCAAATCTGTCAAAAATTATTTACTAAGCACTGACTACACAAGGCACAGAACAAGAATTGCCCAAGATCTCAACCTTAGTTCTTCGTACAAAGTAATCACAGAATCATTAAGCTGGCATTCCAACCAGGGAATATATATACATACCTCCCACAAGTCTTCAGAGTAATTTTTAAACCATAATTGAGCCAAAGTCTAGTGTAAAACTATTGTTATCTGACTCTTTCTGATAATGTGTTACAAAATGATTCTATCAACGTGGCTCAGAATAATTTCTGTACAAAGAAATTAAGATATTAGAATGTTAACATTTTATGAAGATACACCAATTAATCAAACCCTTTGGCCTGAATAGGGAAAGGCTTTTAGTGGCTATAATTAATTACATTGATACTAGTCTCACGAAGTTCAGAGTTCAGGCATCTGAAGTTTCCTGCATTGATGATGATGTTTCTTCTTCTTCCTTCTTCTTCTTTCTTCTTCTTCTTCTTCTTCTTCTTCTTCTTCTTCTTCTTCTTCTTCTTCTTCTTCTTCTTCTTCTTCTTCTTCTTCTTCTTCTTCTTCTTCTTCTTTTCTTCTTTTTGTTGTCGTCGAAGGTCAGTTTATTGAAGATGTTAATTCTACTCACTTGATTACTTATGAATGTCTTCAAAGCTCACTTTTAAAAATAAAGGTTAGCAAGAGAAACTCCACACCACAGTGCCAAGGTTGGTTTGGGACCACTCAGAAAACTGCACAGCCATGCACCCAGCAGCAAGAAACCAAGCACAGCAGCCAAACCCAACACAGACCCAGCTGGATGAGCTTGAACTTGATAGATCCGACCCAGTAAGCTGAGGCACACTGCTGAACTCTGACCTACGTGAGTATTCTCTCTCTCCAGGGAGAGAGATGGCAACAGGTAACTGGGGTGAACTAGTCGGGGTGGAAGATTCCAGGTATATCCGGGGAAAGTAACCAGATGGAACTTAGGGGAACTACTTTAAATACATATTCCCAATTTAATATCTGTTTAGCCATACCATCATAATGTTTGATCTTATGGTTTAAAATATAAACCCATTAGATACAAAAGTTTGTCAATTGCTAAATCTCACCAACCATGATTAATGTTGCTAATTGCTGTACTATAATTGACAAACTATAACTGCCTTAACCACGTCATCTCTTTTAAGAAATAATATTGGTAGATGCTTAGGTAATAACTGAATCAAAGCTCTACACCAAAGGTCAAAGGACAGTGCTATACAAAATGACAAAGAGAAGGAGCAAAATGCATTTTCAGTCCCTGAGCCCACCCAGAACAAATACAGGAGAAGCTAGCATAGGAGAAATTGGAAATCACCCACCTGAACTCTCTGGAATAATAGTGTCTGAAGTAAAGAAACAACTACAGAAAGGTATAGAGGAAATCAGATCAGAAATAATCTCTGAAGTAAAAAAAAAAAGAAATGATAACTATAATGAAAGAATTACTAAGTGTTTCTAAAGAAGACACTGAGAAAAAAAAGTAGAAAAATTTTGTCGCTAGAGAAATGATTAGGATAAATAGACTTCTAGTTACTAACACAGTAGAGGAAGTGACTGGTATTGCCTTTAAAGAAAAGAAAAGGGAAAAATAATCAAAAAAGAGTCTTTCTAGGAGCTGACTGATACATTGGTGACTTAATACAAAGCTGACAAGAGCTGCTTTAGGAAGGAGAACATGGAAATTGGCACGAAGCTTTAGACTGAAGAAAATAAACTCTTGCTTTTGTCAATAATACTACAATACTCTGGATTCAACTACTATGATACTGATCTGCCCAATTAGTTCAGTGAACCACGATTAATTCTTGCTTGTCTAACAGTCAAAGAAAGTGTGCTTCAATAAAGAAATGAACCTCGTCTTAATTCAGCACCAAAAAGTGAAAGTCTACCATGGGAGAAATAAAAAGGCTATCTATGGTAGTGACAAAAGTAATGCTTAGAATGATCCTATACATAGAAAATCCCCAAGTATCTCTAAACAACTAACGTATGTGTGTATTGAGTGTGACCGCTGGATTAAAGGGTCAATACATGAAAATGACTTGTCATGTATTCTAACAAAAATCAATTTAAAGGTAAAATTTGAAAAACAACTGTTTATAATAACATGAAAGAAACAAGACTATAAATAATTAGAGATGAAGTTAAAAAAACTCTTAAACATAGAAATAAAATATTTGCTGCACTAGATGACTCAATATTTTAAACATATCAACGTTCTCCTTACTGACTTACGAATTTGTTTGCTTATAATCCCAACAGATATGCACCTATGTATATCATCTGTCTGTGTGTATATGTGCATGTGTGCATGTGTGTGTAAACTGACGAGCACTCGTATGGAAAAGCAAAGGGTCTGGAATAGCCAAAAAATTCTGTAGGCTGTATATGATCAAATTTCAAGATTTGCCATAGAGGCTACACTCTCGGGACCCCTCCAGACCCTGACCAAGCCCAGGCCTAGAGGGTGTGTGGGAGAGCTTCTGCACTCCCTTTTGCCTGCTGGATCCCTCCAGACACAGCCCAGGCTCACTTGTGAGTGAGTTCTTCTGTCCTGCTCTTTGGACCCCTCCAGACCCAGCCCAGGCCTGGTATACAGGAGCAGAACATCTTGCCAGAGGGGCACAACAGATTCACTTCCAAGGGCTGCAGAAGGAAGACGCTGAGCACAGCAGCCAGACCCAAGCCAGGCACAACTGGATGAATTCAAACTTCATAGATCTGCACCCAAATTTCATTAGGTGCTAAGGTTATAACTGCACCAAAGCTCTACACCAAAGATCAGAGGACAGAGCTATACAAAATGACAAAAAGAAGGAAAAAATGCAATCTCAGGTCCTGAACCCACCCAGAATAAATGCAGAAGACACAAGCACAGAAGAAATTGGACCCACACAGCTGAAATGTCTGAATCAATAGCGTCTGAAATAAAGACACAACTGCAGAAAGGTATAGAGGAATTCAGATCAGAAATAACCTCTGAAATAAAACCAGAAATCTCTGAATTAATAGCATCTGAAGTAAAGAATCAAATGCGGAAACACATAGAGGAAATCCGATCAGAAATAATCTCTGAAGTAAAAAAAGAAAGGGTAACTATAATGAAAGAATTAATAACTGCTTGTTAAGATTTGCCATAGAGCATCAAGGATTAATATACGGTCACTTGAGCTCAGGGGTACACATGTAGACCAACACAATAGAATAAATACCACTGAAACAGACCCACAGGTATCTGATCACTTGATTAATGACAAAGGTGACATTCAGTGAGAAAGGAACTTTTAGAATGACTGGAACTCATTTAATTGAAACCTACAGGAGTAAAAACATTCTTTACCTGACTTTTTTTTT
>NW_004524640.1:2201043-2201629 GCF_000260255.1 Octodon degus
GGGATCCAACCATGGTCCCCTGTGCTTGCCTAAGTTTGCCTAAGCAGGAGCTTTAGACCACTGAGCTGTTTAGCAAGCCTGCAAAGATTTCTTAAAGGGCTATGCAAATCCATATGTGTAAGCATCATATTGTCTCCCTATGTGAGAAACTGAATAAGTAAATAAGATCCTAAATGTACAATACATATAGTCCAAACAAGAGACAAACTGTGATGGGGGAGAAGGGTAAAGGAAGAAAAGGAAAAAGGAAACAATGTAGTATGCATGAGATAGCTAAGATAGTTATACAACTTCTTTCTCTTAGTATGCTAAAAAGAAAGCTTTGTGCTAATATTATCTGGACAAGATATCATGCCCAAATCTTATACTCTGAGCAAGTACTAGGAAGACAGGAATATGCACAGTAGCAGTTGTAACTGCCCCACTAGCCTGTGTTGAAACTTTCATTATATTTATCCTTTTTTTCTCTTTAAAATGAAATAGCTATGGGACTGGTGAGATGGCTCAGTGGTCTAAAGCACCTACTTAGAACAAGCTTAGCAAAGCATAGGGACCGTGGTTCAATCCCCAGCACCACATGCCAGCC
>NW_004524640.1:2202084-2213936 GCF_000260255.1 Octodon degus
CTGAGCTATCTCACTGGCCTCCATTCGACACTATCAGTCATTAAGGAAGTTACAGTTAAATACAATATAAAGGTGAATGGCAGCGTGAGGGGCTCTATGGTAAAATAATCATAAAAAATGATGATTTTTTTAAAAAATCAAATAAGCACAAAAAATGCCTAGAAATAGCTCTAAAAGCAGAGAACAAATGAAGAAATGTTCATTTGAGAAAATGGACTAAATATTGACAGAACGAGCCCTGCACCACCATCTCCCTCAGCATTGCCCGAGCTCAGCTGAGCTGTGACTGCCTCTCCCGACATTGCCATCACCATTGCTCTGCTGAGTAGATGCTGCCTGTCCCACCAGTTGCAAAAGCCCTGGTGAGCTCTATCCTGTACAGACCCACCATCAACAGAGCCTTGTAGAAATCCAACTTGCCCTCCTCACCATAGGATCCTTCTAGAGCTGCAGCTAGCACCCCTCCCCACCGAAGAGGAAGCCACACAGCAGGAGCTTTGGTGAGCATACCCCACCCTCCCACTCTCCTAAGGGCCTTGCTCACCTGCACCCTGCCCCCCAGCATCACTGCAGAGTCAAGGTGAACATTGGGAGCATCAAAAATGTCAAAACGAAGAAGCAAAAGGGAATCTCAGATCTCTAGCCTTCCCAAAACAAGTCAAAGACACAAAAATCAGAGAAGAACTTGGAAGTCATACACCTGAAATTTCTGAAACAATAGCAACAACTGAAGTATAGAAAAAACTCCATCAGTCTATGGAGGAAATCAGAACAGAAATAATCTGTCAGGGAAAAAATTAATGACACCAATCACCAATGAATTGCTCAGAACACTTAAAAACATAAATAAAAAATATAGAGGGGAATGTGAAAATGATGAAAACACTAAATTAAAAATACAGGAAACAATTAGAATGCATGAAGCAGTTTCAAACTGATACCCAGGACATTAATAAATGCCATTGAAATCTGGCAAAACTGCTTGAAAAATACTGAAGACAGAATTTCAGATCTTAAAGATAGCATTGCAGCTAGTGAACAAAAAAGGAAAGATCTCTTAAAAATAACAAAGAAACAGGAAATAACAATGCAACAGCTAAAATACTGAAGTCAACACAAATGACATAAAAAGACTGCAGAAGTAGTAGCAGAGAATTTCTCAAGCATGCGGAAAGAATTTGGCATACAAATAAGTGAGGCATAGAGAACTCCAGTTACCATAATAAAAATAAATCTACACCCAGACATAATAATCAAGATCCCAGAAATTCAGCAAAAAAACCACAACATTAAAAGCTGTTAGAGAGAAAAAATAGAAAGCCCTTCCGAATCACAGCAGATTTCTCAACATAGACCATCAAACCAAGAAGAGCTTGAGGTGATATATTTCAGGTCCTGAAAGTAAACAACTTCCAACCCAGACTGATGTACCCTGAAAAACTATTAAATTCAATGGTGAAATAAAATTCTCCCATAGCAAAAAACAGCTGAAGAAATTCATGTCACGAAACCAACCCTACAAATAGTCCTGACAGATATTTTAGAAAGAGACAGAACACCCACAACTTCAATAACAACAATAGAAAGGAACCACCAAACAGCAAGTAATTTAAAAAAGAGAAAATTATAAAATATATAGCAGGAATATAACATGATGAAGATAAGCCGACACATATCAGTCATAACCATCAATATAAATGACCTCAACTCACCCATCAAAAGCAGACTGCCAGAGTAAATCAAGAAATAAAATCCTATGCTATGCTACATACAAGAAACACACTTAACTCAAAAAGAAATTCATAGACTGAAATTCAAAGGATGGAAAACAATATTTCATGTGACAGGAACCCAGAAAAAAAGCAGAGGTAGCTATTCTGGTTGCTGACAATGTCAACTTCAAACCAAGCATGATTAAAAGAGATAAAGAAGGTTACTACATACTTGTTAGGGGAAAATTGCAAGAGGAAGAGATAACAATTATAAACATATGCATACACTCAATGTAGAAGCACTCAACTACATAAGACAAATTTTAACAAACGTGAAAAATCAAATGAGCAATAACACAGTTGTGCTGGGAGAGGCTAACACCCCATTTACACAAAGAGACAGATCAACTAAGCAAAAGTTCAGCAAAGAAATAACAAAACTCAATGAAACTTGTAAAGAAATGGACTTAGTAGACCCTTACAGAGTATTCCACTCAACTGTATCAGAATGTACACTCTTCTCAGGTGCACGTGGGACATTCTCCAAAAATAGGCCATATGCTAACACATACAGAATTGTTAAGTAAATGCAAATAAATTGAAAATATCCCATGCATATTATGTGACCATAGTGTAATGAAACTTGAAATTATTGTCAAAAAGAAACAGTAAAAGCTCCATAAACACATGGAAACTAAGCAAAAGCCTTCAAAACAGATGAAATTAAAGAAGGAATTAAACAATATTTAAAATCAAATGAACATACAGATACAACTTAACAGAAGCTATGGAATGCAACGAGAGCAGTTTTAAGAGGGAAACTGATAGTGGTAAATTCTCACAGGTAGAAAACAGAATCAGCCAAAATAAATCATCTTACACTGCATGTCAAGCTCCTAGAAAAAGAAGAACAAGTCAAGCCCAAAGCCAAAAGAAGACAGAGAAGTATAAAGAACAGAGCAGAAATTAATGTAATGCAGATGAAGAAAACAATGCAAAGAATTAATTAATCAAAGAGTTTGTTTATTTTATCTTTTTGAAAGAATAGATAAAATTGATTAATCTCTAGCCAAACTTCTGAAAAAGAAAGGACAAATGTAATTTCATGTAATAAGGAATGAAAAAGGCAAAATCACTACAAACCCTATAGAATTCAGAAAACCATGAATACCTACTTCAAAAGCTTCACTCTCACAGCATGGAAAGCAGAATAAATGGACAGATTCCTAGATACATATGATTTATCAAAGCAGAATCAAGAAGATATAAAATTTCTAAATAACCCCATCTCAGTCAATGAAATTGAAAAGGTAATTTAAAAAACTACCATCAAAGAAAAGCCAAGATCATGATGGAGTCACAGCTGAATTCTACAAGAAATTTAGATTTAATGCCAACTCTTCTCAAACTCTTCAATGAGACCAAAAGGGAAGCAGTTCTCCCAAAATCATTCCTTCAGGCAAGGATTGGTCTCATGCCAAAACCAGAGAAAAACCCAACCTAAAAAGAGAGCTACAGACCCATCTCCCTAATGAACATAGATGCAAAAATCCTCAATACAATACTAGCAAATAGAATGCAGCAAATCATCAAGAAAATTACACATCATGACCAAGTGGGACTTACCCCACGATTACAGGGATAGTTAATATATGCAAATCAATAAATGCAATATAGCCCATTAACAGAGCCAAAGACAAAAATCACATTATCATCTCAATAGATTCAGATAAAAGTTTTGACAGAGTTCAACACTCATTCATGATAAAAACCTACAGAAAATCAGAATAGATGGTCTTTACATCAACTGATAAAAGCCATCTCTGACAATCCAACAGCCAACATCATATTAAATGGACAAAAATTGAAAGCCTTCACTGTAAAGTCAGGCATAAGACAAGGATGCCCACTGTCACCACTTCTGTTCAATAGAATTCTGGAAACATTAGCCAGAGCAATTAGACAACAGAGAGAAATAAAAGGAATAATGATTGGGAAAGAAGTGAAATCAACATTATTTGCAAATAAGACAATATTATACATAGAAAAAACCAAAAACTCCACTAAGACACCTGTAGATTTAATAACAAAATTCAATAACGTAACAGAATACAAATTCAACATTCAAAAATCAACAGCATTTCTATAAATATGCCAAGAGAGAAATTATGGAAACCATGTCTTTCACAATAACACCACACACACACACACACACACACACACACACACACACGAATCAATCTCACAAAGGGAGTAAAAGATTTATACAGCAAAAATTATAGTACTGTCAAAAAAGATACCAAAGTGGATTTCAGAGAATGAAAAGATTTTCCTTGCCCTTAGATAAGAAGAACTAACATTGTGAAAATGGCCATACTCCCAAAATTATTATACAGATTCAATGCAATCCCAATTAAAATACTATTAGTACATCTCAGATTTTAGAAAAAGCATGCATAAAATTCATCTGAAACCAGAATAGCAACAGCAATCCTGGGAAACAAAGGAAAGGAAGGAGATACCACATCTCCTGACTTGAAATTATATGACAAAGCTACTCTAATAAAATCAGCATGATACTGGCAAAAATAAAAAAGCAGACCTGAGGATTAATAGAACAGATTAGAAGATGCAGACACCACCTTATCTTTTAAAAAAGGACCAAACATATTCCCTGGAAGATGATAGCCTCTTTAATAAATAGTGCTGGAAAAAAAAATGTTTTCCACATGTCAAAGGCTAAAATTATACCCATGCCTATCACCATGGCTAAAACTACAGTCAAAATGGATCAAAGATTTAAATATTAAAACTGAAACAATAACTCTTCTGGTGGGGAAAGTAGGTTTAAATCTCAAATACATAGGGACAGCCAAATAGCTCAGGGGATTAAAGCACCTGAAAGCAGGCACAGGGGCTGGGGGTTTGATCCCCAGCCTGCAATGCTGGCCCTGCCCCTGGGGCATGCTGAGACAGCAATTGAGACTGGGCATGGTGGCACACGCCCAACTCTAAGGAGGCTGTGAACAGATGGATCACTATGAGTCCAATCTAGTAGTGAAGCCTTGAATACCCTGTAGACCCTTCCCTAAAATACAAAATAAACAAATTAATGAATAAAATAAATCTTAAATGCATAGGGGTAGATACAGTTTGTGAACAAAAACCAAACTGCATAAGAAATACTTCAAAGAATTAACAATTGGGATCACATATTTTTGAACAGTTTCTATACATCAAAAGAAATCACCAACAGAGTAAAAAGAAAACCCACAAATTGGGAAAAAATTGTAACCAACTGTCCCACAGACAAAAGATTTCTTTCTAGAACAAACAAAGAATTTTAAAATATCAGACCTCCAAAATTCAAAGACCCAATCCAAAAATGTACATTTGAAATGAATGTACATTTCACAAATAAAGAAATACAAATGGCAAACAAATACATGAAAAACTGTTCAACATCATTTGTCATTAGAGAAATGTGAATTTAAACAACACTAAGATTCAATTTTATGCCAGAAAGAATGGCTATCATCAAGAAGTCAGCCAATCCTCAAGTGGTATCCACTTAAATATAAAGGCTTCGAGTTTATCACTCTTTATAGCTGAATAATACTCCATTGTATAAAAATATCACATCTTTTTGTAGAGTACGCCTAAGGAGAATCACATGGAGAGAAAACATTCTCTCAGGTTTTCACAGAGAGCAAATTGGTCAAGTGAAGGCCATGACTCATCCATATGGCTGACACTGGCAAAGGATCTACAAACAGTGCTACAGGGTTTCAGGGTAAGTCCTGAGGAGATTTGACTGATCTTGTCAGATACAAAAGTTACATTTCTTGTTATATATGTTTTGCTTTATCTAGGTCTTAATGATCCAGGAGAAAAGTATAAAAATGAGGTATAAAAAGTAAAGCCATATTAATATGCTGAGCTGTAAAGGGCTCCAGTCAACAACTTCTAACATTGCCAGTCCTACACATAGCCCACTGCTATTATGGGCTGCTGGATTGTTTTGCTGAATTCATACACCTACAATATTTAAGTGGCAATGGAATACCCATCTCTGACAAAACTGAACAAAAAAAGAGGATCATTTTGTATCTGTGTATACAAAACAGGATAGATATACAGCTACTTTCTCTTAATTCAATGAGAAGAAAGATTTGCACTAATAGCGTTTGGACAGGATATCGTGTCTGCACTTTGTACTATGAATAACCACTACGAAGACAACAATATGCAATGTACTAATTATTGTAACTGTCCTACTAATCATTTTTGAAACTGTCTCATTGCTACTTGTTTCTCAATAAAGTTAATTTAAAAAAAGTCAGCCAAGAAGAAATGGTGGAGGGGCTGCAACGAAAAAGAAACTCTTCTGCACTTTAGCTGGAAGTGGAGGCTGGGACATCCACTATGGAACTCAGTGTGGGGGTTCCTCAAAAAGCTAGGATTGGAGGTCCCATTCAAGCCAGTTATTCCTCTTCTATGTATTTTTGCAAAATAACTACAAACTTAATGCCACATTGATATATGTGCACCATGTTTATAGTAGTGCAATTTGTCATAGCTAAATCTTAGAAACAATCCAACTGCCCATCAACTGAGGAATAAATAAAAAAGAAGTGTTATGTTTGTACAATGGAGTATTATTCAGCTATAAAACAGATCAATTCAATGCTTTCATAGGTAAACAGATGCAACTAGAGACTGCATTGGCAAGTGAAATAAATCAGACCTGCACGCACAAACATTATTTTATCTCATGAGTGTGAGAACCTGAAAGAGTAAATATAATCTGAATAGATTCAGAATATAATCTGAATATATACAATAGATACTTTGAAAGGGAAAGTATTTAATATTCAGTGGAAAGGGATGACTAGAACGAGGAACAGGACAAAAGAAAGAGGGTTAAAAGATATATTTATGTATACGTGCAGGATAGTTTAGATAGTTGTGCTATTGACTTGTGCTGGTCTATTGAAAAGAGTGATTAATGCTTAATTTTTTTAATTTTTAATTTTTATCCTTCTTTTTGATTTCTTATAACTTATTTAAACCAGTTTTGCAGGTTTATATTTGGTAACCTAAACAACTAATTTGAAGATAACACTATGCACACAATAACCATTGTCAAATTCCTAATACTTTGTTTAATGAAATTTTATAACATTACTAATGCTTTTTTTAACATTTTGTCTTTTTTTCTTTTCTTTTTTAAAAATGTGTTTGGTACAGAGTCTCACTAGGCAGCTTGGATTCATAGTGATACTCCTGTTTTTAGTCTCCCTGGGACTAGGATTACAAGAATGCACCACCATGCTGGGTTTCTGTGGCTGGCTCAGCACACCAGGGGGTGGGTCTGGTATGGCTTGTGGTTCTGGGGGACCAAATCTTGGTTTCTGCACTTGCCTAAGTGTGCTGAGCTATCTCTCCATCCCCCATTTTGTCTTCTTTAAAAAATAAAATAAAATAATTAGATACTGGAAAAATGGAATGAACTTATTCAGAAGGAAAGAGTTACTGAGTTGAGGAGAAAGATAGGAGAGGGAGTGGGGGAAAGAGACTTATCTATGTATGCAAGCAGGATGATTTGGACAACTGTACTGTGCATTTCTGCTGGTCTATGAAAAAAGGCAGTTAATGCTTAATTCGTTTCATCTCCTTTTTTTCAATTGTTTGTACTTTTTCTCTTCTTAATTTATTATACATTTCTTTCTTCTTCCAATGTTACATGCATGTATATGGTATATGTATAACTGGTTGGAAGATAACACTATGTATTACAACAAATACTGTGAAATTCATATTACTTTGTTAAGTGAAATTCTGTATCACTTGTAATTTTTTATGTTTTAATTTTAATTTGTAATCTCTATAAAAAATAAGATAATAATAATAAATATTAACAGAGTGAGAGTCTACAAGTAAGGCATAAACTGGTCCCTTGTTATGATCCCTGAGAACTTGACAAACTAAACCATGGCTAAATGAAGGCTCCCTTCTCTCCTAGAATCCAGCCAAGAAACATTTACTTCCCTGGGAAGGACAAGGCAAACAGCATGTTCATTTCCAACTCTTTTTTTGCAGGACCTAAACTTGGGTTGACCACAGTCAAGTAGATGTGAGCTTTTTTCTTCCACCCAGCTGCTAGCCACTGGGTATAAGTTTTGCTCTTGATGAGGCAAAAAGAACAACACAGAGTACCTGCATGACATTGTCCTTGTTCATTTGTAAATCAAAGGCTCCACACCAAAAAAGGCAAACTGAGAAGGCTAGAGCTACTACTCTTTTCCAGAGTCCCACTCATAGAGCAAGTGGATTACTCTGGGAGAAACTGGCCACCATTCCCACTCCAAGAATCCAGAGCAATGGCTCTGAGATCTATCCTAAGTGGAAAAGGTAGAGGTAAGAAAAAAAGAGTTGTGAAGAGAGCTCCACAAATTAAAACACTTCTCTGCAAACGCACTTGGCCCATTGTTCTTGCCACTCTGCAGCAGTTCTGGAAGCCCTCTTTCATAAGTGTCTTCAGTTGTCCTGTAGTGGCTGTCTGGATGTCTTGAACCAATTCAAAAAGTTCACCACCTCTGGTCTTTTTGATATTGGAGAAGAGCCAGCATTCACAGGGTGCCAGATCCAGTAAATGATGTAGATGAAGACCCATTGTGATGATTTTATAAGCCCACCTTTCATGTCAGTGGCACCCAGCATCACAATTATCTATACTTCATGTTACTATTTATAAAGACACTCAGGAAAGAGGATGTGCAGAACTGCTTCAGAAAGTGGCAAAAACAATGGGATACACTTGTTCAAAGGGAGGAGTATTATGAGGGGGTTAATGGCCTTATGGTTTCACTGTAATAATGTGTTTTAATCTAACATTCATCATATATTTTCATTGCTCCTTGTATGTTGTATCACCAGAATGGAATTGAGATAGAAATCAACTGCAGGAAGATATGTGGGAAGTTAGCAGAGACACAGACTTTACACAACACACTCCTAAGTAAGTATTGAGCCAAAGAAATTGAAAAGAAACAATAAAACATTTGAGATAAATAAAAATGAAAAGTAAAACTTCTAACAATGGCATAACAAAAACTTAGGGGATGCAGTCAAAGCAATACAGAGAAGTTTGTAGCTGCAAATACATATTAATAAAATAAGACATATTTTAAATCAGTGGTCTAATCTCCCTTAGAGTACTGGAAAACCTCCAAACTAAACCTAGAAGAAACAGAAGGAAACAAATCACAATAAGAATAAAAATTGATGAAATAGAGTATAAAGGTGTTACAAAAAAAAGCTGAACCCAAAAGTTGGATCTGAGAATAAAACTATCAAACTTTTAGCTGAACTATCAGAGACAAGAAGGACAAGAGTGAAAGAAGCAGATATTACTAACTTGTAGAATGAAAACAACATTACAGGAGAAATCTGTTAACATTTGTATTCTAGCCCATTAGATAACTTAGAAAAAATGAATTAATTTCTAGAGAAACACACCACTAAAACTGACTCAAGAGGGAAGAAAATATACTGTAAGTGAATATAGATGGAATATGCAATAACTTTGTTTTTCCACAAGTAAAAGTCCAAATTCAGTGGCATGCCTCACAGAATCTTTGAAAAATTAATACCAATCCTTCCCAAACTCTTCCACCTAACCACATCCCCTAAAAAAAAAAAAAAAAAAGGAAGAGAAAGAAACATTTCCTAACTAATCCTATATGACTACATTCCCCTATTACAAAAACCAAAGGTCACAAGACAATCACATACAAATTTCCTTTATGAAAAATTGCCAATGTAACAATACCAAACCAAACCTAGCAACACATAAGAAAGATTATTCATTGTGACCAAAGAAACAAATTTAACAGTTGAAAATTTATTAATGTAATACACTGTTTAAAAATAATTAGAAGAAGCTGGGCACTGTGGCTTAACATTTTCTGTTCTGGGATATTTTATCTTGACTTCTAATGCAATGCAACACCAGAACCATAAAATAAAGAAAAATAACCTCTTTCCAAGAATTTATCTCTGTAAACCATCTCTACATATGAATAAAATAAGACATATTTTAAATCAGTGGTCTAATTTCCCTTAGTATGACAGACACCTGTAGTTTCAGTACTGAAGTGAGCTGAGACAGAAATACCATAAGATTGTATCCCACCAGTGCAATGTTGTGAGATCCTTACTCAAAATAAAAAATTAAAAGGACCAGAGATGTAGTTCAGTGGCTGCAGAGTTCCATTCCCAGTACCAAAGTTATAATAATAATGATAAAAGTCACAGAATCATCTCCAGAGTTGCAGAAAAGCATTTGAAAAAACCCAACACTTCTTCAAGATAAAAACACTCAACAAACTGGGACTAAAAGACAATTTTTCTATCTGATAAACTCCAGCTACAACACATCTATAGTCAGAGTTGGGGACTTAGCTCTGCAGTAGAGCAATTGCCCAGTATTCACAAAGCCCCTCATTCAATCTCCTGCACTACAAACTAGCCAAAATAAAGCCACAAAACCCCACAGATAACATCCTACCGAATGGCAAAAATTATGCTTTCCTATTAATGTAGGTCACTAATAGTTCCTAGGGAAGGTGGCCTTTGATTATTTAACAATGGCTAAAAGCATTTTGTTTTAAAGCCCACAAAGTCAAGAGAAATATAAATCTCATCTAAATTAGAACCACGGGCTGCTCATTTGTGCCTCTCTGTAGGAAGTTATTAAAGTTTTCTAACAGAAGAAAACACATTAAGGATTTACTTTAGGGAAATTATCTAGGCGAAGAGCATAAGGAGAAGCAAAAGAGGGAGATGGAGGCAGGCCAACCAGTAACAAAAAGCAAAACCCTTAGCTTGAGTTGATCTGTTAGCCAAGAAAATGGGGAGGTATTTCAGGTACAGCATGGTTAAGAAAAAATTGTCCGGGATGTCGTGGCGGAATATAGGGTTTGAAGGCAGGAAACACACACACACACACACACACACACACACACACACACACACACGCAATGTAGAGATTGTTTACAGAACTAACAAATTCTTAGAAAGAGGTTATTTTTCTTTCTTTTATGGTTCTGGTAAAAGAAGGTGTTGCACTGCATTAGAAGTCAAGATAAAATACCCCAGAACAGGAAATGTTAAGCAAGAATACTAACTGGTAAAGTCAGATGAGGAGATTTCAAGAAAATGTTTCATGTGACACAAGCAAATGCTACCATAAACAGAGATCAGTGAGCACAATATTATGAGGCAACTTGTTCTTGTACACTGATTTTTCTTTTGAAAGTCTTTCTGGTGCAACAAAAGTGGCTCCAAGACAGAGCTGGAAAATGCTCATCCAACATGTTTTCATGAATAGTTGAAATGGGACGGACACCATCCCCACTACTGCAAATAGACCTTGGGTAAGATTGAAAGGCACAGGCTTTCAAGGACAAAATTCTGGTTTAGTGAGATAGTTTTTAAAAACTAGACAATATCAAGAAAATATCAAGTAGCGATAAGTACAGTACAAGAAATAAAACCATGGAAGAACGATATAAGTAAGTAAGCAATTACAGTAAGTTGGGTAGACACGGAAGGCTTTCTTGATACAGAGCTGGTCCCTAGTTTTTGTATCCAAAGGATGTTTCTCATCTAGACTCTAACTGTGAACTGTTGCTCAAAGAAAAAAGAATTAGCTTAGGCCAAGGAATGCAGGTATTGAGAAATTTGCCAAGAGAATTCCCATTCTGGGAAATTGTCCTAAAGGATAGAACAAATTGTTGGTTGAACTGATATAGCCATAATTAAAATGTAGGGGCCGGGGAGATAGCTCAGTGGAATAAGCACTTGGCCTGGCAAGCGCAAGGACCTGAGTTCAATCCCCAGTTCCAAAAAAAAAAAAAAATGTAGTACTGGGGCTGGCGAGATAGCTCAATAGGATAAGTGAGGGCCAGAGTTCAATCCCCAGTTCTGAAAAAACAAACAAACAAACAAAAAACCAGTAGTATTGGTGAGTCCATCCCTGGTTAAGTTAAAAGAGCTTTCTGTACCCATGTTTGCAGCTGCATAGTTTATAATAGCTAAATCTTGGAAAGAGACCAAACTTCCATCAACTGGTAA
>NW_004524640.1:2214056-2219359 GCF_000260255.1 Octodon degus
AAACTGGATACACCTCTGTAAATACCACATTATTTCTCTGATGTGAGAAACCAAAAGTGCAAATAAGGACCAAAATATACACTAGATATTGTGAAACAGAAAGAAAATGTTCAACTGGGAGGGGCAACTAGGGATGGGAAAGGGAGAGAGAAAAGTAGGGAAAAGGAGAACAATGATGAGCAAAAAAGGAAAAAAAATGTAAACAGCACTTGTGTAAATAAAGTGGGGGAGAAGGGTTGCACCAAGGAGCTCAGGTGTGAGTAGGTGTATGACAGGGATCAGATTGGGCTGGGTTATTTGGTTTGTTAACCAAATGGATCTTGCTTTATTCTCTCAGCTTGGCCATACACTGCAGTCAGAGGCACAGGCGGGATCCCAGAGGTTGCTAAAGACAGGGCTAACACCAAGTGGAGTCAGAGCAAGTGAGGCATCAGAGATGCTGATTTTCCTCTCATGAATCTTGAAAGAGGCACCTGTGAAAAACATTTGATTTTTGTCACCTACTCACTGGTGGAATGTTCCCCCTGATATATCAAGAACCCAGTGAGAAAAAATAAAATTTAATGAATGAAAGCAATTTCATCTGTCTCCTATCCCCCCATAATCCGTCTAAATGCTTGATTATTCAGAATCCCGTTAGTTGGAAAGGGACAACTAAATCTATTTGGCATACTGTTTCCTTAAGCTCTGACCACTGACCCTAAAATGCTGCTTTCTAAGGGGGAAAGTTGTCTGTACAATTGAAAGTAATTTCTTTAGAACTCAACAATAACCTCTTGAAATTCCTACAACTAGCGTGTTTCTGCCTTTTTTTCAGTACTGTGGGTTGAACCCAGGCCTTTGCACAGAAGTGCATCCTCAGCCCTTTGTATTTTGAGACAGGGCCTCCCTAAGTGGCTCAATTACCCACAGCAGGCTCAAACCTGAGATCTTCCTGCCTTTGACTCCCAGAGTACTGATGTTACAGGTGTGCTCACCATGCTTGATTTATTTCTGTCCTTTCTCTGGGGCTTAGCGAATTGGCACAGTAACAAGAGCAATAAAAATATTCCAAATGGAGAAAATATCTTATTTAAAATTAGAGAAATTGTGATTCATTTATACTCTGCGTTGTCGAGCTATTTAACCCATGGCTACAAATAGAGCCCTAATGAAACATTTTAAAACCATTTCCTTTGTTTAAATCACACCAAGATACCACCAGTGTCCTCCTCCGGATCACTCCTGAGGGTTTCCATGGCATGATCCCAAGTCCTCATGACTAATTCATACTATCAGTCATCCAGTATCCACTAGCTACATCTTTGCCTGGAGCAGCCCCACTCTCCAGCTGCTGCCTAACACTTGGTGATTCCCAGTACTGTTAACTGTTCTGAGGCCACAGATGCGATAGTGGAGGATTTAGAGGAATTCTCATGACCAAACCGCTGGGCCCCAGATTCCCATACTACCATCAAAGCTCTTCTCAGGTTAGCATGATGTGGGACAAGGAGTGAATTCTGAATGTTACATGTGGCATGAAATATAAAATAATGGTAGTTTCTATCCTTGGTATTGGATGATTAGGTTTCCTAATACATGTAGATCAACTTCTTTATTAGGACCAATGATTAAAGACAATTTAAAAAAATACATTTGAGGATACAAGTAACCTAAATTGATGAAGCAATGAAAATTTTAGATGCCAAAGTCTAGAAGAAGAAAGAAACGAATAAGAGGTAAACAAAGGCTCAGAGTCAACTTTTCGTTCAATTTCCTTGGCAGATTTACAAACGTCTTTTTAAAACAAAAAATATTTATTGATCCAGGATTTTGCTATGCAGCTTAGATGAATAGTGATCCTCCTGTCTCAGCCTCCCCAGCACTGGGATTACAGGAGTGCACCATGCCAGGTTTCAGGGTGGCACAGCATGCAGGGAGTTCTGGGGCTGGCACGGCATGTGGAACCAGGGATCAAACTCAGGTCTTTGTGTTTGCCAGGCAGGCACTCAGACCACTGAGCTATCTCCCTAACCCTCCTTGGCAGTTTCAAATGCTGGCCAACAGACAAAAGTCTGGGCAGTTTTTTGTAGTCTCAGGAGAGTGAAACACAATTATAGTTTAGGGTTCTCCAAAGAAAAGAGGCTTTTGTTAACGGTTCCTTATTCCAGGTGTAAGGATGACTTAAAGTCATTGCTCACAAATAAACAGATAGAAGTCATCAAAACGGAAGTCTCCATAAACTTGATGTTTAAGGATTTAAGGTGATCTGACCACCACCCCAATCTGTCAAAGAAAAAGAAATTATCCCCGAAGACGGAATTTATAACCCATGACATTTAGTAATATCTGTTATCATGAGAGTTTTAAATGAACAATTCTCAGCACTCAGTCGAAAATTAACTGGCATACAAAAAATTAACAGAAAAGTCAAGAAAAAGCAATGAATCAGAAACATAGCAAACCTTGATACTGAAGCTGTCAGACCCAGTCTTTAAATCAGTATGATTAATAGATCAAGATATTACACGAATAAAGGGAGAATTCAGAAGATAAATTATTCAGCAAATACATTATTTATTAAAAGGCCAATAGGAAATCCTAGAAGTTGAAAAATAAAAAAAAATGAAATTAAAACTGAGTGAATAATTTAAAACCAGCTCACACAGAAGTCAAGAAAGAAGTGATGAATTGGAAGAGGGAACAGAAGACATCTTGTTACTAAATCACAGGAAAAAAAGGTTACAACACTGAAAGCAACATACAGTAAAAAGATCCAGTGTAAAAAATTTAGTTTCAGGATAAAAAAAAAGATGAACCCAAAGTATTTTGAAAACAGAATGACTATCCATTTTTTTAAAAACTTTTAATGAAGACCTCAAGCTTTTAATTTTAAAAAGGCTGCCATTTCTTAGAAGATAAAAATGATGAAAACCACACATAGGTACATCTATTGGAAATGAGAAAATGGCCCTAAAAAAATCACAAGTGATCAGAGAAAGTCCCCTTCCCCATAAAGCAGAATGCTTCACTGAGACACCAAATATATAACTAGAAATTTCATGTATTTTATGCAAATCATTTACCAAAAGCTGGAGGAATGGCAGAAACAATAAAGAGTTGAGCAAGTAAATTCCAAAGACGTAGAGCCTGAGGTCTCAGAGGGGCCTGAGATTTGCGACCGTACCTGCAGTCTCTACACTCCGAGCCCTGCTAGGGTGGAGAAGCCAAGCTTGTGTGTCTGCAAGAGAGGAGAAAGTGAAACAGAGTGTCATGAAGTTGAAGTGACACAGTATTTAGGTTCTCAAAATGGATTGTCAGGGGCCGGGAAGACAGATCAGTAGAATATGTGTTTGCCTGGCAAGTGCAAGGGCCCGAGTGCAATCCCCAGTTCCACCAAAAAAAAAAAAAAAAACAAAAAAAAAAAAAAAAAAAAAGAAAACAACAAAAACAAAAAAGGATTGTCAACGTGAGTACAATACTAAGACTATGTTCTTTTAAAATATCCAAAGTAATATTTTTATAAGTTATTCTTTTTCTTTTCTTTTCTTTTTTTTTTTTCAGAACCAGGGATTGAACTCAGGCCCTTGCACTTGCCAGGGAAGCGCTTATTTCACTGAGCCATCTCCCTGGCCCATCTTTTTTATTTCTAATTGACAAAGGAAACATTTGTATCTATGGGAGCTCATCATGACATTTTTGCATATGTATACATTATAGTGAAAATATATTTTAGAAGAAAATGTAACCTTAGGATGTATTTCTTTAGCTATCACAGAAAACATACAACCATAAAAAGTATGCTAGATTACATAAAAATTACAATTTCTGTGGTACCTTTCAGAACATACTGTAAGGAAAATGAAAAGTACTAAATTGGAGAAAATGCTTGCAATCCACATATCTGACAAAGTGCTAACCCTATATTGAAAACAGCCAGATAAAAACCTTGAGTGAGACATTTGAAAAGACACTTCAAAATCAAATACATACAAGTGGTGCAGAAAAGCCATTCAAACCATTAACTCATAGCTACTTGTAAGTAAAAATCACAGTGGGGCTGGAGAGATGGCTCAGTGGTCTAAAGCACCTACTTGCAACAAGCTTGGCTAAAGCACAGGGACCACGGTTCGATCCCCCAGCACCACATGCCAGCCAACCCTGCTCCCTGGTGGGCTGAGCTGGACACACACACACACACACACACACACACACACACACACACACAAACAATAAATAAATGTAAAAAAAATCACGGTGAGATACATTTATGCACTCACTAACTCTAAAATTTTACAAATTCACCATATAAAGTGTTGATGAAGATGTAAAGAAATTGGAACGGTCAAGTAGTGCTGGTAGGGATATAAAATAATAACTCCATTTTAGGAACCATTTGGAAAGTTTTCATCAAATTAGTTGCACACCTACAAAATGATCTGATAACCCTACTTCTATTTACCTGAAACAAATCTAATCCAATGCCAACACACAGATTTGTTCATAAGTGTTCATAGTAACTTTATTCATAATAACCTTAGTTCAAAATGAAATGCCACCAATAAAATGAGACATAAGCAAATTGTGGTATAGTCACATGATGAGATGTTGTCTATAATAAAAAAAATACAAGAAACAAAAAAATTGCTCTTACATGCAGCGACACAAATAAATCCCCAAAGTGTTATTCAGAGAAACAGAAGCCAGACACAAATGTGAACATACCTTATTATTTCATTTATAATAAACTCAGGAGAACACAACTATAATCTATAGGGAAAGAAAGAAAACCAATAGCTGCACAGAATTCAGGGGGATTTACTGAAAGAAAAGTACCTTTGGAGTTATTAACATATTCTATATTTTCTATTTTCATCAAAGTTCATAACGTTGTATGTTTAAGTGAGTTCATTTACTGTTTTCTAATTCTACAAGTTTATTTTTAAAAACTACATCAAGGTAGTATTTTTACCTATCCAATTAGCAGTAAATTCAAGACACTGACAACACACATGGCGAAGTTATTAGGAAGAGGGCACTCTTATAATGTCTGGGGATAAATAATGGCTTAATCCCTTAGGAGGGAAATCTTTCATCTCCTGATATATTTTTAGAATCCTTAACATTTCCACCAAAAAGGAATGAACTGAATGCAGTCATGAGAAAACATCAGAGAGGCTCAAATTCAGAGACTTTGATTAACTTGAGCTCCTAAAAATATCAACGTTAAGGTGAAGGAAATGGAATAAAATGAGAAGAAAGGAAATTAAAGGAGTGTGACAACAAAATTCAGTGTGTGATCCTAGATTAGTAACATATATATA
>NW_004524640.1:2219459-2225591 GCF_000260255.1 Octodon degus
ACCTTGAAAGGGAATTCATGATATAATTAGTAAAATTTGAAAATAAAGCCTATATTAAATAATAACATATCAGTGATAAGTTTTGGACTTTAACATTAGACTATGGTTATATAAGAAATGTCCTTATTGCTAGGATGCATACATTGAAACACTGGGGAGTATTCAATAATAATATCTGCAATTTACAAAAGTTTTAACAACAATAATTAGAGAAATAGGCAAATAAGCAAGCATTGCAAACCATGAATGGTTGTTGGGCCTGACTAAACTGTATACGGGAGTAATATTTTTGTAATCTTTAAAGTCTTATAGTTCTTACAATGACAACAACATGCAATGTATTAATTATTGTAACTGTCTTACTAACCTGTTTTGAAACCATTTCATTGCTATTGTTTTTATCAATAAAATGAAAAAGATTAAAATAAAGTCTTATAGTTCTTTTAAAGATAAATACAATAAATCTTCACAATGCTGTTCTCTATCACCAAAGCTAAGAAGGAAAGACAAAATGAGAAAACATATACATATATTTGCTTCAGACAAGTGGAACATAATTGATAACTTCGGATAGGCTAGCAACTCAGAAGCAAGATGAGAAATGAGTTCGGGTGATTGCAGCTCTTCTGTTCTGCTATTCTTTTTTTTTTTTTTTTTTTTTCATTTTTTACCTCCCCCTTAGTTCCGTGGTTGTGAACCTTATCTTGCAGTTTTGCCATAGTGGCAAATACGCACAGCTACCTTAAGGAAGACTGTTAGTAGCTCTAATTATTTTCAGAACAAAAATATGTTACAGAACTTACGCTAGAGGTGGGAGATGTGACTTCCACAATATCAGCCATATGATTAAAACCATCTATCAAAGTCACTGCCGGGTCGTCACGTTGCAGAATGTCTCAAGGAAGGTGACAAAGAAACAAGATAGCAGGAAGGAAGGGAGGGAAGTAGAACTTGTGACACAGAATATACTCGTGTCCCCAGTGCTGCTGCTTGTTCCTTCACGGGCACTTGCAAGAAATGGCTCCATTGCTTCTTCTGCTGCCTGCGAATCTCCAACAGGAGGATCCCTGAGCTATAGTGTCTGGCAGCTTCCTTGGGGAGAAGTGCATTTATTTTCCAATCTAAGAAGACTTGAGCTGATGTTCTGGGCAAGGATCCACTACACTTTTGAAGTTTCATAACTCATAAGTCTTGTTCCCATGTTGTCTCATTTCTCCCTTTTTAAAATTTTCACTTGCGCACTTGCTTTATCTTCTCTTACAAAACTGAATCTGTGAAAAGGCTAAGCACATATTATAGTCATTTTAAAGTCCTTAAGAAGTTCATTATGCTCCTAACAGTTCATGCTCAATAAATATCCAAGAGATAAATTTTTTAATTTTTTTTTTTATGAGCAGAATATATTTATTGAGGGAAAGAAAGCTCTTGTCTGAGAGAGGGACAGGAGGCGGGCCCGAGTGGGTTGTCCCCAGGAAGCTGTCTCTTCCAGGGACTTTCATAGAGGAAAACCATGAGGTGAGACGGGTCTAAGGTGGTGGAGAAGACATGGGAACTCACTTAGTTGGGCATGAGGTGGGACAAAACTTTGGTCAACCAATGAGATTACAAGCACCATTGCTCAGGTAAAATTGATTAAATCCATGACCAAATGGGGAAGCGAGTCATGTAGGAAGTGGGCATGAATAAAACAAAGCGGGCTATCAGTATTTTCCCTTGACAAGTTGTGTGCTAGAGCCCTCTAGTGTACAAAACACCTATCTAAAGGTGCCCCATTCAGGTTAACATGAACAGGAGCAAGCTGTCTAGGGAAGACCCTTATCCTTTCCTGTCACCCTGATTTATTCTGCTGAGGGGAAAGAGCAGTCTTAGGATCTTAGAACACATTCATTTTCTGTGATTGCAGCATTTCACTTGTGCTTCAGCCTCCTGCCAAATTGCCTTCTTTATCCCCATAGTAGAAGATAAAAGCATCTCACTGATTCTAAGATATTCTTCTTCCCTATTTGAACATTAACGATACTGAGTTGCAGGGAACAATTGATTATTTGGAGCTACACAGTATTCCAGGACAAGAGGCATTTCCTGCAGAGGAGTAACTCGGCTACAGAACTTCTCCACCTCTCCTCAGTTCAGCGATAAGTGTGTGTTCTCATTGTGTTTGTTGGATTTAGCTGCCATTTCAATAGCATTAAAAACACATTGCACATTAGCAGTTACCTACATACACATATAGAATTCTAATTTGGCATGAAGATACCAGGCTTTGTATTGTGAAAAGGCATGCTCATATATATTATTAATTTCAAAATGCTCATAAGAAACTATGATAATGTTGCAATTCTTGGTCTTTTGCCTTTGCATAAATATTATAAATTAAGTTACACAAAAAATTTTACAGTCTTAGATCAGTTTTAGCAACAATGACATCTTAAGGTATTGAATCTACCCATGAATATACAACATCTTTAAACTTGTTCTGATATCTTTTTTACTGTTTTTCAGTAAGTTTTATGTTTATTCCACATATCTGTACAGTTTATGTTTATTATAGACTGACAATTCATTATTATTATTATTATTTTTTTTTTTTAGTGCAGGGTCTACAAGATTTTTTTTAGTGCAGGGTCTCACTACACAGTTCGAACTTGCAGTGATTCTTCTGTTTTCAGTTTCCCAAGTGCTGGGATTACAGGTGTGTGCCACCATGTCCAGTCTCAATTGTAGTCTCAGTGCACCCCGGGGGTGGGGCTGGCATAGCGTGCTGGAATCGAACCTCCAACCCCTGTGTCTGCCTAAGGAGGCACTTCAATCCACTGAGCTATCTGGCCAGCTGGTATATTTGTTGATAGAGTAAATAGTCTTGCTTTTCAAATTATATTTTCTATGGGTTTATCACTTTTAATATAAAACAAAATTAACTTTCACATGCTGATATATCTGATGACTTAACTAAATTTGTACATTAATATTACAAATTTGTCAAATTTTGCAAGGTGAATTTACAGATAATTTGGGGGCCCCTATCATCCTCGAAGAGAATTCCACAGGGGCTTATTCTTTTTACAGTCTTTATGTTTTTACTTCTTTTTGTGTCCTGATTGTGCCATGTAGGTGCTCAAGGACAAGGAGGAAGGTGGCCCACAAATACTTGAGCCTGAAATTTCATCTCCAACAGGATGTTATAGAGAGGGGAGGCCTAGTGGGAACCGACTAGGTTACGGAATCAACAATGGACTGATGCCGGTTATGGAAGGACTTACAGTTGTGAGTTAGACATCTTGCCTGTTCTTTGCCCTTCTGCTGTGCAATGAGACAGCACAAAGCCATAAGAGCTCATCCTCGTGGATGGACGAATGCCAGTTATATAAGGGCTATGGCTTGGAGTTAGGCAACTTGGTTCCTCTTACCTTCCACTAAGGGAATAAGATAGTGTAAAGATGATTGTCAAAGTTTGATCTCTTGGTCTTGAACTTTCTAGCCTCCAAAACCATAATGCAACACATTTCTCTTCATGATAGACCACTTAGGCTCTGGGAGCCTGTTATAAGAAGTGAAATGGAGTAAGAGACCTTATCTATTGTTTTTAGATCTATGTTCTAATCTTTCAGCACTAATAATATTGTTTGTCGTATTTTGGGGCTGAATATAACCAAGTATCATTATAAAGTTAAGAAAGTTACCTTCCATTATTGTATTATTCTAATATTCTATTATTCCATTAGTCATTTTCTGTTGCTACTACAAAATACCTGTGTCTAGGAAATATATGAGGAAAGATTTATTTAGGTCTCAGTTTTGAAGGCAAGAAGTCCAAGGTCAAGTGACCCTGTGAGTTCAGCCTCTGGTGAGGAGGGCCTTCTGGCTACGTCAGAACCTGAGAGATGGCATCGGGGAGGGAGCATGGGCAAGAAGGCGAGAATAATTGCATGCTGAGACGGGAAGCAAGAGAGATCCAGAGGCCAGGCGATGTCTTTTTCTAACAACCCAGTCTCGTGAGAACTGAGCAGGGTCCTACAAGAACTGCACCATTTCAATTTCCTACTAGAGCAATCCTAAAGGTCACACCACCTAAACGCTGCCACCTTAGGGACCAAGCTTCACCACAAATCATTTTGTTTGGGCTGTGTTGGAGGGTACAACACAGCCCCCCAAAAATGATTTTTCTTTTAATCTAGAAATTGTTAATGTGATTAATTATGGTAGTACCTTCTCCATTTTATTTGGTGGGAGGGAAGGGTCTACAGGGTGTTCAGGGTCTCACTATTAGATTGGACTTGTAGTGACCCGCCTGTTTACAGTCTCCCAAGAGCTGGGATTACAGGCGCGTACCACCATGCCCAGTCGCAATTGCCATCTCAGTGAGCCCAGAGGGTGGGGCCAGCACAGCAGGCCCAGAGATCGAACCCCTGGCCCTGCACATGCTTGCAGGCATTTTAATCCGCTGAGCTATGTGGCTGGCCTAGCCTTCTCTAATGTTGAAGCTTCTTCCTATTCTGGAATATCACCAACCTGTTCAATCACCAGGAAGACAAAATGGTCCTAAAATTACATTTAACAGCATAGCCTCAAAACATATTAAATGAAATTAGACCAAATTCCTCTCAGCAAATCTGTCACAAAGGTGGAACATTAAGGAAAAAAACTTTAGTTTATATAGAGTGAGATTACTGATCTATTTAATCCCCTTTCACAAGGTGAAACTAATCAGTTTCCCATGTACCCTGCACATGCCTGCCTGGCATGCTGCATGTGGTCTTCCCCCACCCTCTCCCATGCTCTTCCTGCTGCCACAGTCATGAGCTACTCTCCCCCTTCAAGGTACAGCCTGAATTCTCCATTCGTCTTCAAGAATTCCCTGACTCAAGAATTCTCTGACTCAAGAATTCCCTGACTCAAGAATGTGAACAAATCATTCTTTGAACTCTCATAACCTTTTATCTTTACCTCTCTAGAAATAAAACAAACCGAAAAAAAAGCAATGAGAAAGTTTCATACAGAAATCAATAAAATTAAATAGAAAAAAAGAAAATCTGTGACCCCTCAAACAAAATTGTTTGTTTCAAAGAGCAAGATGATAAATTTTTAGCAAGACTAACCATAAATAAAATGAAAGCATCAACTATACATTCCAAAATAAAAGAGGAGACATTATTACAGATCTTGCTATGTTCTTTTTTGTAAGAATTTTTTTATTTTGTGTCTTGTAGGCTGCGTAACTACTCTGATGATAATACACACAGTAATAGCTATTGTTAGTCTCTCATTTGATTTTGAAATTTTGTTTTATTTTATAAAACAATTAAAAAGTTCTTCATAGACATTAAATAATTAAAATGGCAATAATGTAATTTCACTGTCAATTCTACTTCAAGAAATTAGAGAAATTGCACAAAAGATTAAGTTAGGGAATTTTTTTGTTGTTGTTGTTTGTTTGTTTTTTTGCAGAACCAGGGATTGCACTCAGGCCCTTGAGCTTGCCAGGGAAGCACTTATTCTACTGAGCCATCTCCCCGGCCCCAAGTTAGGGAAATTTTGAACAGATCTATAGTACGTGAATATACTTACATTTGGAGTTTTTATGAAAAATTCTCCCATAAAGGAAAGTCAAGAACTAGTTGGCTATACAAATGAACTCTATCAACAATCCAGGGAAGGAATGATATAAATGTTATACATATCCTTTCCAAAAGGAGAGGAGGAAGCACTTCAAAATCTGTTTTATAAAGTCAGTTTTATCCTGATGCTGAAGTCAGAATGATAGGTTATGGCCCTAGTATGAATTGCTGAATTATTATGGTGGTGATCCAGTATGGTGGAAGTCCTTAAAAACAACAGCTCATCTTCCCAGAGACCACCTCCCCTCTTCTCCAACTCAGCCTAGGGTACAGTTTCCTTTCACCTTTCCCACCACCTCAGGGAAGGCCCCAATCAGCTCCTCAGGTCTATCTAAACTTCCCCCTCAAGCCCCACCCCTGGCAAAGGCCATAAAAGCCTCAGCCTCCTTTTGTCCCAATCCAGAGAATTCCTTATCTTCCCAAATTCTCTCCATTCCTCTAAGATAATGAAGTCCCTTTCCCTTTATAATAAAGCCCCTTTCCCCTTTCCTTCTGCCTGTTTCTCTGCTGCGACACC
>NW_004524640.1:2234376-2257267 GCF_000260255.1 Octodon degus
TGATTTGTTCTAATGGTGTTTGTAAATAGGATCACAAGTCTGCATCTTGTACAGCAATTAACCACTAAGAAGAATATATGCAGTGTATTATTTGTTGAAAAATAAAAAAAAAAGAAATCAAATTCCTCATTCTAGTAAAAGGTGTCTATAAACGAAAAACTTAAAAATACTGTATTCTAGGATCACATTGAATCTGAAATACATAATTTTTTCACCTAAGGCGAGGCTCAAGACAAAGCTACCTCTTGTCAGCGTCTGCATTTAACACTGTACTTGAAGCTCTTGCCCATCCAATAAGGAAAGAACAATGAACTAAATGTATGCAGCTTGAAAATGAAGAAAAAAAATTGTCTTCAGTTGCAGATGACTCCAAAGGCACTGTTATTATATGAAAAAAAAAATCTAAACTTAAGCTCGTTAAAATGAACAGACATCATGAAGAAAATAAAGAAACATTTCCTGGAGAAGCAAACCATATTTGCAAGTATTTTATCTGAAAAAGGGATTGGACATCGAATATATTTTTTTTGATCTTAGAGCTCCCTCCAAAGGTACCTTTGCAAAAGATTTTTATGGACATTTCATCAAAGGAGTGGGCAAATACACATTTAATATCGTTAGTCATGTAGAGAAAAGAAGTTAATTCCACAGAAGATGTCACTCCACGGTCTCTTCAAGAACAGGTATCGTTTAGGCAGAAGAGTGAGCTTCGGCCTGTCACGGGCTGCACAAGTGCTCCACCACTGAGCTGCACTCTCACCCTGTCATTTGTCAAAAGACAGCAACACCAAGTTTTGTTAAGAATGTGAAGAAACTCAAAGGTTCGCTGATGTTGGGTGATGTAAATGGTACAGCTATTTCGCAAAAACAGTTTAGAAGTTTCTCTAACTAAAAAAAAAATTGCCATATAAATCAGAAATTTGCACAAGAATGTTTATAGCAACCTTGTTCAAAATAAGAACATTCAAGTGTACATGAAGTAGTGTATAGACAAAAACATAGCGAACACCTACAGAGGTATACCATTCAGTAATCAAAAAGAACAAGCCACCAGAGATGCAGGTGCATCTCAGAAACACTATGCCAAGCGAAAGTGGCAAGGTGCTAGTGACTCCGTTTTATTATTCAATTTATAATGAAGCTTCAAAAAATGGCAACACTGTGGACACCAAAAGCACACCTGTGTTGTGTGGGGTTAGCGCTGACAGTTGGAATTGTCTATAAACTGAAACTAGGATGTGTTTTGGCAGCCTATGTGTGTTACAAAACTAGAGGCTGGTAATGTTTGCACAACTACAAATTTTATTTAAAATCATAAAACTATGTAAATATTTATAATGGATACATTGGTGGTTTATAGTTATCCCTAAAATTTTTAAACATTTATCAGGAACAACTCAGCTAAGTGAAGTGGGATATTCTTTTCTCACATAGGTTTTGTGTAGTTTGTGAGTTTAATAACAGGAAGAGGAAGGGGAAGGAGAAAGAAAGAAGAAATAAAAGAGAAGAAGAAAAGGAAGATGGAAGAACAGGAGGGAAAGGGGGAGAAGAAGAGGAAAAGGGAAAGAGGAGACAGTTAAAGTATTGGCAACTGGAGTGGAAAAGACGAACTGGAGTCTGACAACATCCTCAGGTGCAGAAATTCTTTCCTCAACCTGACATCTCCGTACATAATGATCTAACACCACCAGCTATTTCAATAGGAAAAAGCTATTTCAGCTAAGTCTTGGGACTTTCAATTTGCATTTGAGGGTGTCAGAAGTTTGCAAGTCCTCCTAACAATAAGGAAAAAGTTAGACAAAATGAAAATTCAGTAACTCTCTTAATTCTGTAGAAGTAATGTCATGGAGAAAATCCTTTACCCTCAAGTCAAAGAAGTGGAAAGGCATAAACAGAGAAGTACACAGCCTACCTGAACAGACATCCTGCAGTAGGATCTGCTCTGGGAAGCAGGACTGGCATAGGCAAACCACAGAGTGGCTGATTCTGAGAGTTAAAATCTTGGTGTGTGTTGGGGGAGTCATGAGGGAGCCCCAAAACTTTTGTGAGCTTTGCTTCCAGGAGCTGTACTGGCTGCTCAGAGTGATTATTTAGGAACGATCCCCTTGTGCGTCCACCAGAAGGGAAGAAAACAACCGTTATGAAACGTGTCAGCACTTTCTGCTTTCCTTAATAAGGCCTGCTTGCAGGGAAACAGTTTAGCCAGATAATCTACTGTAGTTTATCAAGCCAAAATTACCTAGCAAAGAGGAAACCTCTAATTTCAGCCCTCTTTAGCCAGCCCATCCCAGTGTTTTTTAGGGAAAAATTTGAGAATCATTTGTGAAGTGCAGTCTAGAGGCACAGGCTGTCTATGGGACCATATCTACCAAGACATATGGTTGTCTTTTATCAGTACTTTATGTCCAGCAAACAAGGGAATAGTACAAAAAGCAGAAAATTCAGATTGAAAAGACAAAGAAGGGTTCAGCAGCATCAGAGCCAGAGGGGACAGAGATGCTGGAATTACCTAACCAGGAATTGAAAACAACCATAACTGATGCTAAATCTGCAGATGAATAAAGCAAAAGGAATATGAGAAGAGATATTACAAGAATAGACATGACATTTCTAGGGGAAAACCAAAAGAAATGCTAGAATACTCTAATAAATAATAAAAATGAAGACTGGCTTTGAGTTGACTGATACACTGGACATAGCCAAGGAAAGAATCCAAGGGCCGGGGAGATGGCTCTGTAAGGGCCGGGGAGATGGCTCTGTAGAATAAGTGCTTGCCTGGCAAGCACAAGGGCCTGAGTTCAATCCCTGGTTCTGCAAAAAAAAAAAAAAAAGCTTCTGGGCTGGTGAGATGGCTCAGTGGTCTAAAGCACCTACTTAGAACAAGCTAAGCTAAGCAAAACAGAGGGACCGCAGTTCAATCCCCCAGCACCACATGCCAGCCCGCCCCGCCCCCCTGGTGGGCTGAGCTGGCCACACACACACACACACACACACACACACACACACAAATAAATAAAATTAAAAAAAAAAAAAGAAAGAAAGAATCCAACAACTGAGACACAAAGAGAAAAGACAGACTAGGACAGAAAGCAGAGCATAGTATCCAAAAACTGCAGTAGCTATAAAAACATAATATACGTTTAATGGGAATAGCAGAAGGGGAAGAAAGAAAGGACAGGAAAAATGCTTGTCACGTTAGTGACAGAATTTCTCCAACTTAATGTTTGACACCAAACTACAAACCCAGATAATTCATAGAACACTAAGCTGGGTAAATGCCTACATAAATAAATAAAATGATGTCTAGGCATATCTGGATCAAACTAAAGAAAATAAAAGAGCAATAATTCAGAAGGAAAACAGAGTAGGGGAAACACTGCTCACTCACAGAGCGGCAGTTACTACGTGACTTCTGAGAAACCACATAAGCAGGGAAAACAGACTGAAATATTTCAAGTGTTGAAAGAAAGAAAAACCCCTACTATAGCATTCTGTACCTGAAAAATTATCCTTCAAAAGTAAGGAAACCAGGAGGCTGTGCCTCAGTGACATTGGGCTTGCCCAGCATTCATGAAGTCCTGGGCTCAATCTGCAGCACTGTGTGCATGTGTGCATGTTTGCACATGTGTACATAAGTGTGTCCACACAGAAACACACAAAAGTAAAGGAGTAATATTGTCACAGCCAAAAAAAAATCAAGAGAATTTGTTGTAGTATGCCTGTGCTCAGATCTACATAAAGGAAGAACAGCACAGGAGAAATAAAGAAAGCAGACAGTTATGTTTCTTATTCTTAGTTCATCTAATGAAGAAGTGTTCTCCTCAAAGTTAGAATAGCTACTGTGTGTTTGATTATGTTCAACCCTATTTAAGTGAAATGAATGGACTAAATGATACAATTAACAAAACAGAAGAAGCGGGGCGATTTTATTATAAAGCAATAAATAAGTAGTGCAGTGTTATTTGCAAGTAGGATTGTGTTAGTTATAATTGTCTATTGCAAAGTTTAAGGCAACTACTAAAAAAGGACAAACAAGTATAATATATGTCAAGAAGAGAGAAAATGGAATTATAAAATGCTCAATTAAAACCATGAAAGACAAGAAAGAATAGAAAATAAGAAGGACAACACAGAGCTGGGGAGATAGCTCAGTAGAATAAGCACTTCCCTGGCAAGTGCAGGGTCCTGAGTTCAATCCCTGGTATCACAAAAAAAAAAAAAAAAGGACAACAAATGAAAAATGTTAATAAATGTGGTATGTATTAATTCAACCATATTAACAATCACTGAAGGTAAAGTTCAGCAATTAAAAGACAGATCCATCTTGAATGGATCAAAAAACTGAATAACAATGAAACAAACCAGACTGGAGAAATAGCTCAGTAGTCTAAACACCTGCCTAGAAAGCACAGTGTCCCAAATTTGATCCCTGGTATTTCATGCGGTGCTGACCCCAGAACCTCGGGTGCGCTGAGCCAGCCACCAAAACCACATGTGGTGGTGTAAACCTATAATCCCAATGCCGGGGATGCTGAGACAGGAGGAGGATCACTATGAGTCAGAGATGTATAGCTAGACCATGTAAAAAATAAATAAATGAATAAAAAATTTTTAAAAGGAATGAAACAACCCAATCAAGAACTGAGCCAGATTTTAACAGACACACCTCAAGGAAGACATGCAGATGGAAAATAACACATGAAGAGATGCCCGTGTTATTTTTCATTAGTGGTGTGAAAATTAAACCACCGTCCACCTATTTGAATGACCAAACTTCAGAACGCTGACCGCATCTAATGGTGGCAAGAATGTTGAGCATCAGAAACTCTCATTCCTGCTGATGGGAATGACTACAAAATTGTAATCACTTTGGAGAAGCGTGTGATCATTTTTAGGGTATTAAATATAGACATACCATATATTTCCACAGTTACATACTTTGGCATTTACCAAAAATAGTTGCAAACTTATGTCCACACAAAACCTTGCACTCATATGTTTATACCAGCTTTAAGCATACTCAGTATGTATTCCTTATCCATTGGAACAAAAACAAAGATTGCCAAATATTAGAAGTATCTAAGATGTCCTTTAGCAGACAAGTAGGTAATCAACTTCTAGACAACGCATTGTTAATTCAGTGCCAAAAAGAAATGAGCTATCAAGCCATGCAAAGAGTAATAAGTGAAAACAACCAAGTTGAAAAGGCCATACATGGCCTCATTCAACTCTCTGACACTGAGAAAAGTCAACGCCATGGAGACAATGAAAAGACAAAGGGTTGGTATGGTTTAAGGGAGAGGTGTGAATGGAGATTTGAAGCAGGACAATTTTGAGACTAGCAAAATCACTCAGTAAAATAGAGCAAGCAACGGACTGCAATGGTGGGCAGATACCTTCTTACATTTGCCCACATGTATGAAATCTATAACACAGGACTAATGTAAACTATGAGCTGTGGGTAGTAACGATACACGGCTGTAGTTTCATCAGGTGTGACAGGTGCATCGTTCTTTTAGGACCTGTTGATCTTGGGAGAGGCTGTGCATGTGTGGAAGTAGAGGGGGCCGGGGAGATAGCTCAGCAGCATAAATGCCTGGCTGGAAAACACAAGGTCCAGAGTCTGATCTCTGATACTGAAAAAACAAATTAGTACTGGAGCCAGAGGATATATAGAAAATATCTGTAATCCCCTCCACCTGTTTCTGTGAACCTAAAACTCTTCTAAAAAAAATAAAGTCAGTTAAAACAAACATGCAAAGAGCTCATTTAGCTTTGCATGTTTTAGTGATAACCCGAAACTAGTAATGCTGCTACTGCTAAATCCAAAAGTAAAACCATCATCAAAGTGTTGATACTTCAAAACTTGTTGTAAAATACCAAAAGAAATTAGAGGATAAGAAAAGCAATCATGATATATAACACAATGATGGTAATTTTAGGAAAATCCTCATAAGAAATAAGGCAAACTAGAAGAAAGTTGAATGACATTTAAAATTCACAAAAGAATGACTGTCAAGCTAAAATTTTATCACAGTAAAAGTATAGTTAAAAATAATGGTGAACTATGCATATTTTGAGGTAAATAAAACCTTCAAGAATTTATTGCAAATACTACAAAAACAGCTAAAGGAATTTCATTAAGGCCTTAGAGAAATGAGACCAATTCTATGGGAAGAATTAAAAGTATAGAAAAAAGGTATATTTACATAAAAGCACATTTTCACATGCTAATCTCTTTGAAAAACACCATATATCTTTTTTTTTTTTTTTTTTTTTTTTTAAGGATTGAACTCAGGCCCTTGCGCTTGCCAGGCAAGTGCTTATTCTACTAAGCTATCTACCCAGCCCCACCATGTATCTTAAAGTGAAACAACAATACTGTATTTTGGAGTTTATAAAATATATTGTAAAAAAAAAAAAAAAACAACAAAGTGATAGGAGGCTGGGGAGATGGCTTAGTAGAATAAACACTTCCCTAGCAAGTGCAAGGGTCTGAGTTCAGGAGGAGCAGAATAAAATGATCCACTGAAATTTTCTTAAATGTGTAGTATAATATTAATTCAAAGGGCCAGCCAGATAGCTCAGTGCACTAAAGCACCTGCTTAGGCAGATGCAGGGGCCAGGGTTCAACCCCAGGCATGCCGTGCCAGCCCCATCCCCAGGGTGCACGAGACAGCAATTGAGACTGGGCGAGTGGCGCACACCTGTAATCCCAGTGCTTGGGAGGCTGAAAACAGAAGGATCACTATGAGTTTGAGCTGTGTAGTGAGACTCTGTATACTCTGTACTATATATATTAACAAAAGCAAAAAAATAGATATATAAATAAATAATTCATTCAAGTTATACTGTACCTAGTTGCAGATACATACACTCCATAATAACTCAAAGTATAATTAAGAAGCAACTTGATTAATCTTTTTAAAAGCAAAACTCAGCATAAAGGCAAAACAACAAAAGACACCAAAAAAGGACAGTCAGATGACAGATCTAAAATCCAGCTACAAGGGGCCGGGGAGATGGCGCAGCAGAATAAGCAAGAGTTGAGTTCAATCCCCGATTCTGGGAAAAAAAAAAAAATCCAACTACATGTGTCATAATTATATTAAACATAAAATTGTTAAATGCTCCCATTAAATGGCAAAGATTATAATAATGCCTAAAAAGTAAGACCCAGATATACGTTGTTTACAAGAGATACATTTTAAAACTTGATACAACGAGCCAGGAGCAGTGATGTGCCTGTAGTTGCTGTTACTCGAGAGCCTGAGGCAGGAGGATTGCTCAGGCCCACGACTTCTAAGCCAGCCTCGACAACTCAAAGAGATACTCCCTCTTAAAAACACAAAAGCAAGCAAAAATGAATAAATAAAACAAGGAGTGAAAGAGAAAAAAAAAAAAAAAAAACTGGAGCAAGAGCGCACAAATATTAACCATAAGTGAGCCGGCCAAATAGCTCAGCGTATTAAAGCGCCTGCAAGCAGGTGCAGGGGCCAGGGGTTGATCCCAGAACCTTCCGTGCCAGCCCGCCCCTGGGGCGCGCTGAGATGGCAATTGAGACTGGGCGTGGTGGCGCGCCTGTAATCCCAGCTCTTGGGAGGCTGTAAACATGAGGATCACTACAAGTTGGATCTAATAGTGAGAACCTGAACACCCTGTAGACCCTTCCCTAAAAAGAAAAAAAAGAAATCTTATAAGGATTCATTAATCTCAAAGTAGACTTCAAGATAAGTTCTACTAGAAGGAAAAAAAGAAAATTAATGCTCTTATATGTATATTTATGTCATATTTATATTGTTACAAATAGTAAAACTGGAGCATAAAGCAAATCTTAGCACATTCCTTAAACGAGAATACAATATATTCATTGGTGATATTAAAATTAAACAGAGATTAAGGTACACTAGGACACCCCTATATTTAGAAAATTTTAAAGATACTGTACAATGGAACTAGAAAATAATTTAGCTAAAAATAACACAAGCACAGCATAATACATCTTGTGGTAGAAAATACTTTGGACTGAAAAATAATAAAAGCACAACACATCACACTTTTCACCCACCCCTTAGCTCCTAGACCCAAAAACGCTTCCTTTAGTTCCTAGATCTAAAAATTCTAAATGTAATCCAAATATCTAATGAGAGAAACTGGTCGCTGTTGAGAACATACCCCCTATCTTGTGAGATGGTACTTGGGCCTTTAAAGACATTACCTTCCAGATGGTCCTATGAGTCCAGCCGAGGTTTGTACGTGGCAACTACACCTAGAGCTGTGATTCTCACAACTTTGTGTTATGCCTTACCTCCACTGCCAAGGAAACCCTCAAGATACTTTGCCCTAACCACTGGAATATCTGAGTTTTATTTTGCTTTCCTGAACCAATTTCTTCTGCTTTGGGGCAGCTAGAGTACTATTAGAAAATTCTTTTGGAAATACATGTCCCAAGGTCAGAAATATATTATATATTATATATGATATTAAAGTGGTAAACAAGTTATTCAGTCAGTTCACACATAGCGGTGTTGATGTAAGCATTGAGCTAGGAAAGGAAAGGACTGGCCAAATAGCTCAGCAGATTAAAATGCCTAATAGCAGGCACAGGAGCTGGGGGTTCAATCCCTGGGCCAGACAAAATAATATGTTGAATGAACAGCAGGCACTCCCTTGTGATGATCTCACTACTCTGCCTCTGGGAGCCTCTATATGAAGTGAGTGTGGTAGAAGAGATGGGTGTTAGGTATAGAATATCAGTAACTGGGACCAAGGATAATCTGACTTCTACTATTACCAGTACTGATTAAAACAAAAAACAAACAAACAAACAAAAAAACCCAACAATGGCAAAGCCAAGTGTTAAACCTTTGTTAGAGAGCTATTCTCCAGCAGATTAGTAATCCACCCTGTAGGAAGTCAACTACAGTACAATGTCCACTCCCCTCTAACCCATCAGTGAGCCCTATCCTGCTTCCATTGTCCACATATGTAAAGATTGAAATCTTTCTGCCTAAGGTCTAGATTGAGAGCAATCAACTCTGTTTTTTAAAATGTATTTGATTGTTATGGGGTCTCACTACAAAACTCAGACTCATAGTGGTCCTCCTGTTTTCAGCCTCCCCAGTGTTGGGATTACAGGCATGTGCCACTATGCTGGGACTCTGTGGCCAGCTCAGCTTGCGCTGGGGGTGGGGCTGGCATGGCACGTGGTGCTGAGATCAAACCACAGTCCTTGCACTTGCCTAAGCAGGTGCTTAGTCCCCCGAGCTATCTCACCAGCCTGAGAGCAACAAACTCTTGATTGCCTTTTAATCTAACTTTTGATAGCACTGCTTATCACAAAACATTCCTAAATATCAAGGCTGACTTTTTAAAATTCAGGCCCCAAAACCATAACTTTTATGGATGAAAAACATAGTTTTCATTCAATCTGTATAACAAAATAACAAAGGGCTTGTTTTCCCAACTTCAAAAGCCCTGAACACTGCATGTAAATTATAATTTCATCCAATCATCCCACAGCTTCAATTCTTTTTATCAACAAGAATCTTACTGTATCCCTAAAATAGTAAGTTTTCAAGAAAAAGTATAGTCTTTGAGTTATAATTATCCTGTTTTGGCGTTTGGCAGGGGGATTCTTAGTATTCGTGACTTTGGATTCTTAATATCTGTTTTTGAGCAGTTAAATCAAAAAAAAGTACAAAACAGTAGGACTCAGTAAAATCCAGAATTTTTTTTAAACTTAATAATAGTTGGTGAAATTGAGTCAAATCTACTTTCCTCATATGGTAGGGTAACCCACATTTATACTAAGTCTCTGCTTTTTTCCCCTTTTCAAATGATTCAGCTAAACACCAGGCAGATTTTCCATTAGGTAATAGAATACCTTTTCCTAAAATAGCTGTCACCCAAAAGCCATGATACATGAAAATGAAGTCAGAGAATTAATAAGATCTGTATAGAGCATCTTGATCAATTTCTGAGAAGCACTATATCATGAAGGCTGGACCAAGGTCACTTCGTGATGTCACTCCCTTGGAAAAAAGTGTTTGGCAGAACTTGGCCACTAGAAGCCAAGGGAATGGGCAATTCTCTCAATAATTTAGACACAGAGGCATATTTGGAATACTCAAGGTCACCCACATGAGCAGAAGAGAAATCTAAGAGTTTTGCACCTGGTTCGAATTTACTAAAGTATCTCTAGGACGTGTACACTGATACTGACTCATTACAAAAAAAGGAAAAATTGCTATGGCTGAGCAAAGCAGGCTTGTCTACATTATATAATCACATTATATAAATGCTTAATTTGCTTTCTACTCTGCGCAATAGCTACTACCTTCCCCCTGAATGAAATGTATCAAAGTGTTCTCATAGTTCACGTACAGCAATTAGAATTCTGTATCTGTAAGATAATTTCCTAAGTAATAAGACTTCTCACTCTTAAGGGGGAATGAAAGCCAGGATAGCAGATAAGGAGACAAAATAAAGCAGGAAGAAAAAAGACAGTAGAATTATCCATGTACTTCTGAGAAAGAAAAACACTTCACAAGTTATTTTAAAAAATCATTTTATTCACAGGGTACATTTGCAAATTTGCTCCAAGTAAGGGAGGTAGAGAAATTAAGACTCACTGAACCTTCCACTCTCAGCCATAATTACAATGAACACACCAAAGAGAAAGACATGTTTTTATAGCAAACCTCCTCCTATGACACTGAGTTTAGAGTCTGTGGAAAGAAACTATTCAGCAGAACTAACAGACATAGATAGTATTTTTTTTTCAAGTCACGCTATAAAAAGTACCAATTAAAGCTTTTTTTCTTACCTGCTACATTTTATATGAAACTCTAAAAAAAAAAAAAGAAAAGAAAAGAAAAGAAGAGCATTGATTTTTCCCCACATTTACCATCAATGGAGTTTGGCCCTAATGGAAAGAAGCAATTTCACATACACTTCAAAGGTGATTTCAAGTTAACAGTCTAATCTAAAGTTTAGTTTAGCTTTCCAGAATTATTACATCTATGGGCTGGTAATGGTTACACTGTAGGAGAAAGAATAGCATTTGAGTTTTCTTATTTCCTTTTTGCATCCAGCCTCTGAAAATCTGCTTGCACACACGTAGGATAATATATAATGCACAATAATAGAGTTATAGAGACCCATGGGTTTCACACCAGCTATGCTAGAGTTCTAATAATATTCCACACCTTGCAGTGGAGCTACATTCCGCTACGTTCCACTTTGCAATGGAGCTACATTCTGCGGGATCCTCACAGCCACCAATCATCTTCAGTTGTGAACCCTTAAAGTTACAAGGGGTGTGTCTATGGTGATCAACCAGTGAGGAAGCCCAATAAGATTGGCGCTCAAGATGGCTAGAGAAACTGTGATGGGCTGATTTCCTGCTTCTGGGAATACTGGAACTTTCTGGAAAACTCCAGTATTCCTAATCTATGAGTCTTCTTACAGCTATCACTGAAGGGCCTTCCTACCAGAAGGTTTTACCACTTCCACAAAGGCTATTTAACCACATTGTTATCAGACTCCTCCAAGGCCTATTTACTATTATACATTTCTGTAGAATAGTCACATTGGCGATGGTTATGAGTGTTCTTAAAGGTACAACCTGGAAAATACATGATTATATCTATAAAGTTATACAGGCACATGTAGGAAATACGGAAGGTGGGAGCAAAGCCAAAGGAAGGCGCCCTCTGCCATTCCCCACCCTTCTCCAATTAATCATCAACCTCTTTTCCATAGGCATGGTGTATGTGTGTGTATGTGTGTGTGTGTGTGTGTGTACATGCATGCACAAACATGTGTGTCCTCAGTACTCTAGCATGTAGGGGAAAATACAGGTAAGGATGCTTAAATAGTAATGAACATAGGGCCGGGGAGATAGCTCAGTAGAATAAGCCCTTGCCTGGAAAGTGCAAGGGCCTGAGTTCAATCCCCGGTTCCGGAAAAAAAAAAAAAAGTAATGAACATAAGAACCTGAAGTGGATGCATTAGAGGGGGGCAAGAGACAAAAGCTCACTTCAAGGATGTGTAACATGCGACAACCTTAGTCTAAAGGTCAGGTTCAAGGTGACCCTTCCTGCTATCAGTGTGTCATTATGACAGATTTAGTAGCGATCTTGGACATTGTGTGCCCAAGTGCAGCTGATAGAAGGCTATGAGAATGGGGTGCTGGTGTCACAAGGTTCAGTGCCAAAGGAAACTCCTGCCTGGAGAAGATGGGAAATTGGGGGCTCTGAGGCTGCCAAGGGCCACGTGTGGGTAACAGGTGTATCTCTGTCCTCTCCTTGAGTTGCACAATCTAACTCATCTCTTCATCCTTATCTATAACAACTAAATGACAAAAAGCTTCCACTCTTAGGACTACATTCAAAGACAACTACCTCTGGAGACCTTTTCAGAGACCCCTCCCAAAGACTTTTGCAACTGAAATTATAATTTTTCTCTTATTCTATTTTAGTGAAACCTTTTAAAATCACAATGTTTTCTTTTTCTTGCTGTGTGGAGAAAAACAGAAATTAGAAACCATAGATTTAGTTTCTGCTTTTCCTGCCTTAGATGCTGCATGAAACATACATTTAAAAATGACAAGTATCTGTAAAAAGTCTAATTGCATATATAGAGGAAGAGACAGAGTCAATATACTGAAGGATTATTCTATGAAACTCCCGGGGACCTCTGCCTCATTGATTAGGTCCCAAGGATTTAACCAAAAAGCAAAATCAGTCAGGAACTTTGCTACAATGTAGACATCAGTAGAAACACAGAGATGGTAGGTAAGTGAGTGCCCATAAAATATCATTCCTCTCTAGTACTTTAAAGAGTCAAGGCCTTTTGCTATGCCTCCAATGATCACAGATATTATAACTCAATTTATGTCATTTATTCCTTAAGTGTCATAGGAAATAACAAAGGCTGGTACCTGAAAGGAGGAAATCAAAAGATATAAGCAAAAAATATATATTTTTAATTTTTAAAAATCTTTTATTTATTTCCTTGGTGCATGGTCTTGCTATGCAGCTCAGAGTCATGGTGACCTTCCTGTCTCAGCTTCCCCAGTGCTGGGATGACAGGCGTGTACCACCGTGCCTTGCAACGATAAATGTGTGAGTATGCTCTTCATTCATGTGTGCGTTTCAATCTGTCTCCTCTAAGGTAGACATAAAAATGTCAAAGATGGACCAACACTGAGGATTTGGCAGTATCCATTTTCTGATGGTGGGAAGAAAAATGCCTATAGATTCAAGTCTCCTTCATCTCAAAAGAAAAGAGTAGTTTTATGGTGGTCAACCTACGTATCGTGGCTTTTTTTTTTAAATTAATTTATTTATGTGTGTGTGTGTGTGTGTGTGTGTGTGTGGCCAGCTCAGCCCACCAGGGGGCGGGGCTGGCTGGCATGTGGTGCTGGGGGATTGAACCGCAGTCCCTGTGCTTTGCTAAGCTTGTTCTAAGTAGGTGCCTTAGACCACTGAGCCATCTCACCAGCCCCGCATCGTGGCTTTGGAATTTTAGTTTATAGGCACACACTCCGGGGTTCAGAATCCCAGCCAATCTGTTTCCAGGACTTTTGAAGAAGCTGTGTAGGAATGCATTGAATATGTTACATCTCCCTTGTTTCAAGCACTTAGAAAATCTTTCTAAATAGGTAAAAAAATTCCATTTTTCACCATCACTGGCAGGGCTATAATTAGGTTGGGGTCAGCAGACTCTGCCACGGGACACCCAAATTTAGAGAGCACAACTCTAAGCAAAATAGTTTAAGGTAGTGTTAAAACATAAGCTTCTCAGGAAATTTCCATGCCACCCCTCGAGGCGATGTTGTTAACTCAGCCTACAAACCAAGCCAGCTCCTCCGGTAGGGCAGAGACAGACAGGCCTGCAATGCTAAGGGCAGGGGTAGAGCCCCTCAGACACTTTTCAGGCAGCAGCCTGGGGGTGGGATGGCTCCTCTTTTCCTTGTGCCTCATCCTCTCCTGAGCAAACCACGGTACCGAGTTGCCAGCATGGCCAGTTGCATTCATTGCTGATTACTTTACACATCGATAGAGGCTGCAGGGGCGTTGACATTGCTAATTTACTTTCATCTCGGAAGTGTGCTCTCCCCAAAGCCATATAATCTGAGAGTCAATTTTTATACTGGGAATATATATAGAAATAAAAAGTACAGCAATTACTCTCAGTCCTTATTCCTCAACATTCTTGTCCTCACGTTTCCATAAAACCCTCACAGCTCTCAATCATTGAAATTCTGTAAACAAAAGGTAACGCTACCTGGTTCTGTGGCGAAGCACTTCTATAACACCATAAATTCTTGCTCCAGTTTTTAGTGGACTGGCCTCATTTTTCCACTTAGATTGAATGGGGAAACAAAGCTCTTAATAAAGATTTGTCTGTTACAAATTTCACAAGGTTAGTATTTTCAAACATAGGAATTAAAAACTACAGATGGCTGACTTTCCAACCAAATAGAGGTTCCATGTACTAAAGTTACAAACTACCCTGGCTACCAAAAAGAAGTGTTATTGATAGTGTTTCCATTTTGGGTCACCTACAACATTCTTATAAAGCTTTTTGAAAAATCTAAGGACGTTTGTGGCGCATTTAGGATCCCAGATTTCTTCAGTTATTTTCCATTTTAAGTGAGAATGTCCAGATACAGGTACAAGTAATATTTAGTCTAAACAAAGTTTTAGTCAAAGGGGGGGCATGAGATCACAAAGCCAAACAAAGGAAACTGTCTGAACATCTGCCATGTTGGATCACTTTCCTCCTATCTTGGTTAAAATAGCTAAACTAAACAGAGACAAAATCCAGAAAGCACTCTCCTAGTTTCTTCTGTGAGAATTATGCAGTATAGATCCACAATTTCATATAAACTTTTGGTAAAAATATTCTATATAAAGCACAAGGTCCACAAGTCCTCTTTCATATAAAAAATTCTTTCATATAAAATGTTACTTTTTCCTTACGAAATGATTTAATCCATCACTTGTCGTAATTTTGCTAAGGTGTGATTAAAATAAACAGAGATTGTCCTTATCCATGATCTTTAAAATCAATGCAATTCTCAGATTGGCGGTAATACAAGTTAAAAGTCTTATCAGAGTACTGATTTCTACTCTCCATCCTTCCCTCTTCCCCCATGCAACGCCTTAATTTTTGCCACACACACACACACACACACACACACACTCCTCCACCACTACCACACCAATTTTAAAAATTAGTCTGATGGCAGAGAGGAGGCCCTCTCTTGGCAGATGCATTAAAGGTGATTAGATGTGTCTCAGTGTGTCTACTATAACCCAAGTATCTTCTGACCTCAATAGTAAAAGACAGAATACTAAAATTAAAATTGAACCAACTTGGAAAATACCAGACCCAATTCTAAGGGTCTGAATTTCAGATAAATAAAATTAACAAATGGGAGTACTCTACAGGATAACTCTAAAGAAGTTCCTACTTAGGAACATATTTATTTCAGTAGAGAAAGATGCATAACTTCAGGATACACACACACATTCACAGATATACACACAAACATACACACACACACACACACACACATATACACACACCACAGACTTCTTTAGTTACATGTAACCAAGCACAGCAAAGTGTATATGTATGACATCACTATGAATCATCATTATAAAGTAACACTGAACTATCTTCTACTCTAATAAAACATTCTCATTCAATTCTAAACATACTTTGACTAGTGTGAGGATGTATGTGCATACTTAAGTATATAAGATAATGTAGAATACTCAAACTTTCATCTTGGTCTAATCTAGTTTCTCAACCTTGAGGCTCCAAATATTTTAGATGAGGTAATTATTTGTTGTGAGGGCTGGACCTGGGCACCACAGCTCAGGAAGCAGGGTCTGTGGACGCAGCCACATAGGGCTAGTAGCAGCCTTGAGTCACGACAGGGAAGGCCACCTCCAGACATCGTCGATGGCGTCAGAAAGAGAAAGGGAATCACCTCAGTTGAGAAACACAGGTCTGATAAAATATAACTGGTACTGGCCACTGCTCTTTTGCATTTCAGAACATAATTTAAAAATGTATACACTAAACATTGCAAAAATCTACATCTACTGCATAAATCTATCCCAGAAATTATACCTAGATATAAAACTTCTGGATCACATTTCGAGTGGAACTGTGACACACAGGCTTTATGAGCTGACTGAATGTGTTTTAACAATTTGACAAATGAATGCACTCATCTGACTGATGTTTGATTAATTTATGTGTATTTTTTGTAGCCCTTTTACACCTTAACATAGTATGTTGGTAAAGATGTATTCCTTTCTTAAATATTAAATCATAGTTCATTTGAGGAAATATACTCCAAAGAGGGCTGTGCATGAATACATATTTAACACAGTTCATTCCTAGTGTCTTCCATTACACTTCTGCTTCTATGTAAGATCAAAATAGCAGCCCAGTCTGCAAAGAGAAAGTCAAATTCCTGGCTTGGCAAGCATCAGCATAATCTGTCGTATTGCCAACCAGTCAACCACCATTACAAAAGCTGATTTCTACAATACTCTCAACACTCATTTAGAAATTCCTTACTCAAACAGGGCTTTGTTATCTTGTTACCTCATAAGTTATTCAACTACAAAAAAAAATGACACTTTGTTCATCTCTATGGCATACAAAGTTTCTGCCATCAAGCTGGAGAGTATCCCTACACAGTTCACCAATACTTCATATGACACTTGAGCAAATAATGAGTTTCAGCATCTCCTTTTAGCTTAGGATATCCTAAAGCATGAAGACAAATCTTTATCTTACATGTAAACACATTTACTGGACTGTAATCTGCCCCTAGTGTTTTCTTTCTGTGTGTCAAGTCGGCTGAACCAACCTGCCTAAGGAAAGAGATACTAATGTATGTCCCTTCACTTGTATTAACCATGACTTGGGTGACCATCCTCAACCCAAAGACCGTTCACCAGATGTAGGTGGGAGTCAGAATGAATAATACATTTCTGCTCCTTCTGCAGTAAGCGTTTGGGGGTAAGCCTTGCGTCTCATGCTGGTAGGTGCGTTAGGAGCAGCAACCGCTAAGCTGGCTTGTCTCATATTAACACGTAGGGTGCATTGTATAATGTATTGTGGCTGCCCAACATAGATTTCAAAGTTTTGTACACCAGGTCATGTGGGTTTGGCTCTCCTACATGAGAAGGAGTTTTATTTCATGTGTACATGTCTGTGTGCATCTGTGCACACGCATGACTTATCTTGGAGTGAACACCACGTTACATAGAAACATGATTTGCCTTTTGGTTTATCTCCTGCAAAGACTCAATGTTCTGGCACTGTACTTTCTTCCATCTCTGAACTTTAAATTTTTGCAGACAATTATGCTCATTTACAAATCAATAAAGCACTTACATTGGTAGTCTGTTTACACTAAAATAATAATGACAATGCAAACAGATTTCCATAATGCAGACCTAAAATTGAGTTTATATCATAATGCTGAGGAAGAAAAGTGGCTCAGGTTACCGACATGATGAATCAACAGTCTAAATTCAATGACGCTTGACACCATCAAGTACACTTGACAGAAGAGGAAGAAGCGATTCTTACTTAAAATTGTAGAAATAGAGGGAAGCCATAGTTAATACAGACTTGGTTCAACAAACCACAATGATCAGCTGTAATGTTTTGTATCCTTATTATTCAATAAGGGCTTTTTAAAATCTACCCCATCGCCCTCCCTCTGCCCTGAAATAGGGCAAAAATAAATAGTAATTTTTAAAAACCTACAGTCCTACTACCAGTCTTACTAAGACAGGTCTTTTTGAATGCTTAGTAAGCCAATTTTGTGTTGCCAATCAGCAACACACTTTTTGCCCTGGAATTTTTAAAATTCTACCTTGATTCATTTCTCAGACTCAACAGCTAGAGTTCATCTTGCTTTTTTGAATGCGTTTCTAGATTTGACTCCTACAAATGTGCTTTGCTAACATCATCATCAGGATTTTCCTAGTTGCGGATCCACCGTGTGCTACAAAATGACTCACAGAATGTTTCATTTCTAATTTGTCTTCCAAGCCAACATTAGCTGCAAAGTTCTGCTTGAGTTTTTCTTGGCCTTTTCTCATCTTTCCAAATGGCACATATGAATCCACAAAACAACCTGACCGTTGCCCTTTGGAATTGAGTAGAGAAAACCTAACAAATACCCTGGCGCAGTACCCTCTTCTTCCACTGTCCTAGGAAGTGGCCTGGAGAGCCGGCTCCTCACACGGGTCTAGCTGCATTCTCAGTGCACCAATTTTATGAAGGTACCAGAGCTGGAGAAACTCTTCTGGCATGGCGTGGAAACCAGAGAAGGGCAGGACGTTATCATAGTAGTGGTGGCTGATGGGCTGCCCGTGCATATTCACAGAGAAGGGCCAGAAGCCATAGATGGCCACCTCGTCACAGAGCCCCAGGGCTGCGCTCACTAGAAAGAGTCCTGTGGACAGGCGCTTGGCATGGATTCCCCTACTTTTCCAGAACTTTCCAATGCTACGCAGAAAGTTGGGGTTGGCAAAAAGCACTGTTTGATTGGCACCAACATCTGACAGTGTATAATAGACCCGGAGGGATGGCTCAGTTCCTGTCTTCATAGAAAAGGCTGGCATGTAGACGTAACTGTGGTTGTAGACTTTCATGTTGTCCACGAATGTCTTTCTGGACCAGAGGAGGTTCTGAAACCTATAGGAGAGAAGAAGAGGCTTAATTAAATCTCAAGCAAAAAGAATCATTAAAATCCACCCTAGCGCTTTCTGGTGGAACAAATCATCTCAGCAAAGCAAAGGCACAACACTCCACTTGTACTTAAAATCTTCTGTGAACTTACCATTTATCCTGGCATTCTTACACCCCAGTGCCTTAAACCCAAGTTTAACATTCCACAATAGAGTTCTTCTGAGCAGAAGCACTCTGTCCCCTATTCTGTTCTTTCCCAAAATGCCCTTGGCCTAGAATGTAAAATGCTTTACTGCTCCTGAGTTCATAAAAGTTGTTGGCTGAGGTCTTGATAAAAACTACATTTTTGGTCTGACACAAGCATAGTGAGCCCACTTCCTGATGTATGAATCACAAAGCAACGACTTCTACAGTTCCAATTCCCACTAAAACAGGTACTCAGGTTCATCAGTGCTGTTATAAGTATGATATACATAAAAAAAAATCTCAAAGACTTGTTGCCATTATAACATAATAAAAAGAGCTGTACCCTTTGCTTGCTCCAAAGAACTCTACTTTTCAGTTTGGATTACATAAAGACAGGACCTCTGGTTGGAATGTATTCAAGTATAATTTATGGTGTAGCCCTGATGCATCAGACATTGGGGAAACGTAGCACTAATGACTCAATTTTTCCATCTCAAAAAATTCGAGTCTGGTTGTGAAAACAAACATATAAATGAGGATGATATGCTCCAAATTGATATTTATATAAGGTACTATATAATAAAGATGAAATAAACCTCTAATCCTTCCTTGGAAGAGATAGTGAGGTCTGCGAAAGCTGCAGGGAGGGACAGCGTTTGGTGACCTCTCCTTAGGGACAACACCAGAAAGAGTAGCATCTACCCTGGATGCACAGCTCGGTTAGAGGCAAGAGAGCACTAGCTTACTGCGATCATGACAGCAGTTGCTGTCACTGCAGTACCAGAGATAGGGATGGTGGGGGCTGCAGCTGAAGGAAAAGCACGCTGTGAAAACTTTTTCTGTCCAATTTGTTCAGACACAAGATGACAGTGAAGCTTTTCAGCAGTGACTACGCAGGACACTCACTACAGTTGTTAGATTGCATCTCCTCCCTCAAAAACAAACAAACAAACAAACAAACAAAAACTATGGAAAATAATCTTGGGAAGAGAATGGGAAAGGAGGAGACCAGATAAGAGGCTGCTGAGATAGCAAAAAGGAAAGAAAAGAATCAGGACAAGCAACATCAAGAAAAGGGCAGTGAGCTACACGAGGGCATTGTCATTCTGGATTTCTCACACAGAAAGTGGCTCGTCTTGCATGGTTTGCAGGTGGGACAGCAGCGATTATGAACCAAACCGTGCCACAACTATCAGCGGGGTATCTGACCCCCCATGCTGGCAGGCCCATCACAAATATGTGGGATTAAGATTGAGAATACACAAATCCACAGGATTGCAGGAAGCAATCAGCATTACTGACTCTGTTTGCCAAGAAAGAAGGTGTGTTTCTCATAACCACAAGGAAGGGAAATCCTTCAAGTTTTAAGTCTCTGCTTTAGCAGTTTCTCTAGGGCCCGACAGAGAAGAGATGATGCGGTACCAAAAGCGGTAGAATCTCTTTACCCTAGAAGAAGCCCGAAGCACTTTCAACTGGACTCTAGCGTGTGGCAGCTTCTCAAACACACATGCCTTCTTTCCTGCCATCAAGGGGGATGGACTCTTTTCAGAAATTCCTTCATCTCTTCCATTGTCTACCCATTTGTTCTGCTCCTTGCCTAAAACAGGAGGTTCAAACCCCAGTACCACAATAGACAACAAAAGCAACACCAATGTCTACCCAATCACATAAGCACATCATCAAGAGAAAATCCTACTGCATTGAGCTGCAGTTTTATCACTTTAGTTGGAATAAGCTGGAGTTTACCAATACGTCCTCTCTTAGATTCTGATGAGAGTGGTCCTGGGGGATAATTTTTATTCCAACCTCCCTGGAAGAATAACATATCATTGTAGGCCACTGAACCCTCTACACTAATGCCTCTTTCTTGACACCATCTAGTTTTATCTCTGTTGCCCTTTGAAGAGAAAAAAAGGTAAAGTGCCTATTGTCTAAAGTGGGTTTTCCTCTTTAACATTCATTTTCTCCATTTCTATCTGAATCATTTTCCTCTGTCTCCTAAATATGGTTAAGAACTCCCCCATTACCTTTATTAAAGCATATTGGAGAATTCAAATATATACATATTTAGCCACATGTGTCAGTGCACCGTTGCAATCCCAACACTCTGGGAGGCTGAGACAGGAAAATCACAAATCTAAGCCCAGCCTAGGCTGCTTCGCAAAATAAAAAGAGCTTTGCTCAAGAAGTTACAAGAGGGCTGGGAATATAGCTCCACACAAAGGCCCTGGCTTCAATCCCCAAACCATGAAAATGACAACCACAGAAATGTGTGATTTAAGGTGTGCAATGTTGGATGTACGTTTGCTGAAATGATTAGCATATCAGGTTAGAGCCTAAGAAAAGCCTTGATAGAGTCTGCCTGTGCTGTTCCCAAAACTACCTTCTCCTTCTATTACTTTACCATCAACACTTGCAGAAGAAGCTCATGTGTTTTGACTGCTGCCCTTTCTTGCTTCCACCCGCTCCTTCCCCTGCTCCCATTCCCCAGGGCTTTGCTGGCTGATGGTTCGAACTGGTAATCTGTATCGCTGTAGTGAATGTCACACTCGTGGAGAACATGGGGAACTTCAAGAAAATCGGAACAATTGACATCAATCCTGTCCCCTTGTGTGGGAGGAAGAGAGAAAGATCAAACAAAAGCCTCTCAGGGAACTACATCCCCATCCCTTTTGATTTTTTTTTTTTTTATTTTATTTTGAGACAAGTTCTCACTAAGTCACTAATTTTCCCAGGCGGAGTTCAAATTCACAATCCTCCTGCCTCAGCCTCCTGAATGGCTGGGATTACAGGCACGCACCACCATGCCCAGCACTGCTTCCTATCTTAAAGCGGACTGACAATTCTTAAAAGCAGTGGTCTTCCCTCTTGGAGTTTTAACTTTAAATACGGACATCATCCGTACACCAGTGTGCTCGCCGTCTCATTCTTCAACAAATAACATTACTTAAATTTTTGAATTCAATTCAATAATGATGGCCTACCTAAAATTACTACTATTGTCCTGATGCAGAGTTTAATAGCACTGGTTTTCTACTTTATTAAATTATTAGAAAATTCCAGTAGAAATGAATAGTGCTCGGACTCCTTTCCGAGCCCTTCTCCCACGTGTCAGCCAGCCCTGTCTGCAGCTCCCGTCCGCGGCTGCTGTTTGCACGGGTAGAACCCTCACTGCTCATCTGTTTGTTGCCCTGGTACAGCTCTGCTTCCAAATTAAAACCCAAATTAAACTTTTGCTTCTTAAGCTGACTCTGTCCTTCTGATGCAAGCTTTCGGGATTCTTTCACTTCTCAATCTGAATTGACTGTATCTGTCAGGGCGGTTACTCCTTAGAGACAAGAGCCAGTTGCACTGGTCCTTTGGCATTTAGAACTAGCTCAAAACAGTTGCAAAATGCAGAAGTGTGAAACTATTAGTAATAATTGAAAAAGAAGAAAAATCAAACCAAATTAAACTATGAATTAAGGAAATTAAAATCAGTTAGCCCATGAGTTAAAAAATGAATCAAGATACGTCTATGATGTTAAAATAAGAATAATAAATATGAATATGGGCATGCAGAAAAAAGTTTATCAAAGACTTTAGTGGAAATCACAAAAATGTTGGACATTTCATCGATAAATTTAGTATGTGGTGACAAAAACCAATGAAGTTTAAAATGTTATTTCATAAAATATTGAGCTCGCTAGCTACCAATTTGGAAACTTTTGATGAGAATACAATTACATATCAAAAAATTACAAAGCAATTTCAAGATATTTCAAGGGTAATAAGATGTGTATTTAAAATCCATATTACAAGAAAAATGAAGGAAAATTATTGTGGCCTTAGACAATTATAAAATAGCTTCCAAGAAAGGACGTTAGTGATAAAATTGATTATGTGAAGATGTGAAATTTCTTTTTTTTTCAAAGTTTTATTGATAAAAAGATAGCAATGAGACAGTTTCAAATCAAATCGG
>NW_004524640.1:2262992-2273491 GCF_000260255.1 Octodon degus
ATTGTAAAACAAAGGGAAAATATTTTTGCAACAACGGGATACAAAATGCATTATAAGGGTCGGCCAAATAACTCAGCAGATTAAAGCACCTGCAAGCAGGTGCAGGGGTCGGGGGTCCGGGCCCTAGGCCTGCTGTGCCAGTTCCACCCCCGAGGGCATGCTGAGACTGCCATTGAGACTGGGTGTGGTGACGTGCGCCTGTAATCCCAGCACTCATAAGGCTGTAAACAGGAGAATCACTATGAGTTTGATCTAGTAGTGAGACCCTGAACACCCTGTAGACCCTTCCCTAAAGTACAGGAAAAAAAGCATTATAAAATGAGATATGAAAAGCAAAATCTATAAAGAAAAGGATTGATAAACAAGTGCTTTAAAAAATAAAGAATTCTGTAAGATGAAAGTTGTGTAATTAAAAAAAAAAAGCAATAAAGTGGAAGAAACTATTTATAACACACATAACAAAAGATTACTACCCAGAATACAAACAATTAATATCAATGGCCAACGTACAAATAACCATGGTGGAATGCCTCTCATCTTGGTCTTCCAAATGTGTACCATTTCTAATGTCTTATCAATTCTTACACTCTCTTTAAAAATAAAATAAAAAAGGTAAAAAAATTAAGGTTTCTTGAAAGCAAGTGCCAATATTCAATTATTTCCCCAATGTTGCATAACTGTATCTATTAATCTGAGCAACAGATTTGATGATAGAAATAGATAATAGAACAACCAGTGTTAATTAGCTATTCCTGTTTTAAAAATCTGCAACATATACATTGTTGTATATAACCCTGCTTCTGTCTTTTTTTTTCCCCCATTTGGCTTTGCTTCAGTTTTTACTCTTCAAAATAAAATTTAAAAAAAATTAAAAAATGAGAAAAATGGACAATTATATAGAATGATCAAGCCTAAAGGATCGTGTTAGCTTTCTAAAATATGCATAACTTCACTAGCATTAAAGTTGTAATTATTAAATTATATCAAAATAAGTTCCACACACATCTGACTGATTGAAACCTGAGGCACCTTTTAATATTAATGCTAGAAAGAGTGGAAGGAACAGACAGATTAGAATATCTCTTATCATAATTTCTTAGGACTAGAAGTGTTTCAGATTTTGGAGTGTTTTTATAAACATAATAGGATACCCTGGGGATGGGACCACATTCAAACATGAAATTTATTAATGTTTCATACACACCTCACACACATAGCCTGACAGTAACTTTACACAATATTTTTTGTGTCTCAGTTTTGAGGGTGACCCACCACATGCAATCAGGTGTGGGATTTTCCACATGTTGTATCCTGTCTGCACTCAATTTCAAAATTGGAAACACTTTAAATTTCCAAATTTCAGTACAAGGATACTTGGCCTGTATTTTTATGCCTCACTGACAGTCTGAACTGTTACAAACAGTCTGGAAGGTGACTTGCCATTTCCAGTGTGCCCATCTACTGACCTAGAGTTTCTGTTTCTGAGCTGGTTCCTTCAGCATTTGGACTTCCCCTCCCTTCTCTCTTGCTCCGATTTAAGTGAAAGCTCCTTTTCTGACTACCATCTCTCATTTTTGTTGTATTTCTTTATGGCACATATGACATTTTATTATACATGTATATCTGTTTATGTTTATGTCTTTCTGAATGTCTTATTGAATGTTTGTCCTCTTTCCTGCTAAGCCCATGACACCAACAAGGGTGGCTGGCACACAGACTATGTAAAGACCTGTCTCTGTCAGCTAGCTGTAATTGTAACAAACACCCATGAGAAATCTAGTTAGGAAGGATGCTGATTTTGGCTCACAGTTTTCACAGGTTCAGTCCATGGTTATCTGAAGGTGAAGGAGATCTGTTTATCTTATGGTGGCTAGGAAGCCAGGAGAGAGAAGGGGCTGGACTCCCAGGAGCCTCTTCAAAGCCATGGCCTTGAATGATCTAACTTTCACTATGGCCCCTGCTCCTAAAGGTTCTGTCACCTTCCACCAGAGTCGCAGGCTGACAGTCATGTCCTCAACACATGAGCCTCAGCAGGGGTGAAGAGAAGGGATCCTGACTATAGTAATGTCTACACTGTTTGCTGAAGGATACAGAAAATTAGAAACCACTTAAATATTTCTTACTAGCAGAAGGGCAAACATGGTATTTTATATTTATACTAGGGAGACATAGCAAATCCTTTTGAGGACACAATTCTGTTTGTCTTGAAATGTTGTCTAGAAAAATGAATTACTAAACTTATTACTGGCATTTCTATAATGGTTTATCATATATAAATGTATATCACATGAAATAAAGATACAGTTTTTCCATACTTACAAGTCCATGTATAGATGAAAATACAATGGAAAAATGCTGGAAGGTGCCATGGTTTGGGGTTTTGCAAAGTGAACAACATAATAAAGGACATGTTTTATAAGATGTTATAATGAATCAATCAAAGAATCATACACAAGGAGTGCAGGAAATCTGTCCACATACTAAAGACCAAAGAATTCAGCTGAGGGTCTAGATCCCACAGTAGTGTCCCGCATGAATCCAGCTGAAGGCCTAGAGCCCATAACAATGCCTCCCAGGAGTCCATCTGGAGGCCTAAAGCCTGTGACAATGTCTCATGCAGGCCTGCTTCACAGATCTGCACTGGGAAGGTGCAAAGACCAATGGGGGAAGCTAGAAAGTCTATGTCAGCAGCATGAAGGATCTGTGCTAGTAGGCTGAGGGATCTCAACTGGAGCCAGGAAATAATACTCAAGGTAAGCACAAGAGCTCCCTGCAAAAGTTCTACAGCCGTCCTCAGCAACAGCGAGGTCCTGAGCTCCTCCAGTGATGAAGAAAGCTGAGTTTCCATCAGCAAAGCCAACATGACAAGCTTCTCCATGAGGCTGAGCTGTGCACCATCTTCCCCTCTGGAGCCAGGCAGTAATGCTCAAGATGAGGACCAGAGCTCTCACAATGTGAACCCACAGCCATTCTCAGCAACAACAAAGATCCTGAGCTCTTTCTCTGACAAGAACAACCAAGGTCACCAGGAAAGCCAGCATGAGGAGGTCCACCAACACAGTAGCCCAAGAGAACCAGCAGCTTCCAACAGCTCTGATGACATCTCCAAACAGCTTCCCTAACAGCCTCTCAATAGCTTCTCCAGTTCTGCCTCTTCGGCCACTGGCAACAATCCTCAGGTGGGCCTCCCAGCCCTAGAACCACACTATTTCAGTTCAGCTGGGTGTAGTAAATGGATCACCAGATAGCAGTCCACTAAAGAAGGACATATATTAAGCTGAAAGTAATGGATACTGCAGAGAAATTACAAGCAAAGGTCAAAGAAACAACCATTGTCTGAAACCCTTCCATATTTTAGAAAGGGAATATATTTATGTGTTACTTGTGTTACTCAAATATTTCCTTTAAAAGATCAGGCTCCTTAGTAATCATATAAATGCAAAGTAAAAACCATTTTGAGTTGAGTTTATATTTTTCAATTCAGCAACAAATTAGGGTTGTAGAACAGCTTTATTCATTTAATAATATTATAATGCCTATACAGTAAAAAAATACATTAACAGTTTTTAAAGTTCTGTAAATAATCAAATTAAGTTCTTCCAAAGGGCTTATTTTAAAGTCCACTTCTCTTTAATGTCTGTACTAATGTTTTGCTCTATAATTAATTGGAATACTTTATTACTTCCTGTTTAAATACTTCAGCAATTTTTCCAGAGGGTGAACTCATTTCTGAATATTGTTTATTTGTTTTTCTACCAGTCCTGGCCCACGTGCCACGTTCACGGCTGCTCACCAGCATTTTCCTCGCTCTTCAAGCAGCTGCTTGCTTACCCAGCTGTTGCTTCCTTTATTTTGTCAATGGCTGTTGATTTTGTGCTGATTAATTATACTTTTCCTCCGTTGCACCTTCTCATCCTCTGGCTGTGTTTCTCTCACAGCAAAATATCTTATCAGGCTACAAAGAATACTCAATACCAAGTCATGCCATTGAAAGACAAGACAGTAAAATGGCCCCGGAAAATGCAAACTTCCAAAACGCTTGCAGGTTCTCAGGTCACCTATCTAATTATCATCTAATTACTACTGGAGTAGCTATAATAAATAAACTAAATTTTTAAAAAGTGCTTACAGAATAGGTGCTCCAAGGCCACCCTTGGAATGGTGCTAAGAGGGGAGAAATTTAGCTCAGACCTTTCAGATGGGAGATACCAGAAATCCATTTAGGAGGATGAGTCCGTGGAATTAGTGGAGAAATGCACCCATTCCCGAAGGAGCAAAAGGGCAAAGGCACAGAGGTGAGAAGGGGTGGGAGGAGAGGCAAATACCTTACTATGGGAAAGCATTTCCTGTGCCAATCGATACCTAGTTATCACTTCCAGATGGAAGGCTGGTAGCAATTGGGGGAACAGGATTAGATCTGTGGTGACTCTTGTCATCCTGAGGTGGGACACACAGTAGAAGGAAGTTACACGAGAACAATGTCTACCTACTTTTTGATACATTGATCCATGGATTTCATCCATCCAGAGACTAAAATATAAAACACTGGCAAATGGCAGCATTGAAGCAGTGGGCAAAGGAGGCAGAGCTGCGGCAAAAGGCAGGTGACAGGGGAAGCCAGGGGGACTCTGGGGCATGTGCGGAACAGATCCAGAAGGGGTGCAGGAAAAGCTTCCCGCCAGTGTTAGTCGCTGCACAGAGTCACGTGAAATACTGTTAATTTTGTGCTGATTTATTATACTTTTCCTATGTTGTACTTTCTCATCCTCTGGCTGTGTTTCTTCCACAGGAAAATAACTTATCAGGCTGCAAAGAATACTCAACACCAGAAAATGCTGTTTGGAAATTAGCAATAAGCGCAATACTAACGTAATAGCCATTTCAGCAGAAATCAGTCTCAGGCATGACTTGGAGAGTCAGTTGTGTACAGGCACCAAAGAAATTAGGGAAACGTAAGACAAGAGGAAGCAGACCTGGAAATGGAATGTGCAGGCCCCATGCAAACAATTTCAAGGTTAAAAGAAAGGGAACAAAGTTGTAGCCAAATACAAGAAATCTGCTGGCCAGATTTTGCCTGTTAGCAACAAGCTTAATGCCAGTTCTCAAAGCATATTCAAAATTCTTGCTGACAATGAGACTATGAAAGCACAAATGTCTTTAGGGAAGAATGCAAAGGACTAAAAATGGAAAGACAATCAAATTGCAGAAATAACCAAAAAATTCCTATTTGAAGATTCTAACAGCGCAAGTTCATGCATCCAATCCTTGCAGGAACTCTGCGAAGAGGGTGTTATCCCTTTACTGCTGCTGAAGAAATGGAAGATCAGAATGATCAAGTGACTAAGGAGTCATGGCAGGACAGAATAACACTTCTAATCAGCTTGGCCTCCTAGTTTCAGGCTTTTTCAGTCATACCATGCAACTTTCCCCCAAGCGGGAAACACTTCCCTCCCACCTTTGAATGCACCCATAACCAGGTCCCACCCATTCTCCTCTTCCTCCTCTTCCTCCTCCTCCTCCTCTTCCTCTTCCTCTTCCTCTTCCTCTTCCTCTTCCTCTTCTTCTTCTTCTTCTTAATGTATTTAGTACAGGGTCTAGAGGGTCTCACTACACAGATCAGAATCATAGTGATCCTCCTGCTTTCAGCCTCCCTAGCACTAGGATTACAGGCACACACCGCCACACCCAGTCTCAGTCACTGTCTCAGTGTGCCCTGGGGGCAGGGCCAGCACAGCACACTGGCGATCGAACCCCTGTCCCTGCATCTGCCTAAGCAGGCACTTTAGTCTGCTGAGCTATCCGGCCGGTTCAACCCTCATCTTCTTACTGATCCAGTCTACATCCTCTTTATAGTCTTTATCTTCATCCATCACCTTTCACTGGTCCTTGCTTGAACTTAAGCTCTTGCCCAAGTCCGTCCAAGTGAAAACAAAGCAAGAAGAAACAAAAATGTCTAAAAATATATCTTTAGCTGCTTTCTGATCTTTCTCCTTCCTTCTGTAACCTATCTTAACCTCTGAAAGGTGCCAGTCACTTTCAGAACCTAAACTAGACCTTATGTATCAGCAACGGAGAGGAAAATATCTCTCTCACAAATGACATGAGAGTCCCTGTGGAGAGAGAATCCTCATGGTTTAAGTGCAGAGATCACTTTGGGTTTTGCAAGAAGCAACATTCCAAGTTTGTTCTGGGGCAGAAAGGGAAAGAAGTGATAATTCTCCTGCCTAAGTGGTTAACAGTCATTTGGGAGGAAGGCGTGACAAAGAGGGAAAGGAAAGGAGAAACAGGGAAAAGATGAGAAAAAAAGCACCACAGAAGCTGGGGCCTGACCTAACACACTGAAAAATGGCATGTTCTCAAACATGGGGGTAGTCAAAATGCTTTAAGGAAAGAAATGTCTAGTGCTTGATTTTTATGTTCTTTGCATGGTGAATTTTTCAGTGTTTCCCTTCCCTCACCCCAAACTATTTATAAAATCTGCAAATATATACAATGCCTTTAGGAATGGTCTTCCAGAGAATTAAAGACAGGAAGCTTTAAGTCACATTTGTGTGGGGCAGATTAAGGAAAAATAAGATGACATAGAGATAAACAGGTAATTCAAGGAAGCTGATACATGAAACCAAAAATTATCATGGAAATACAGCTATGGAAACTTCAAACTATTGGAGAAAGCACTGAATTTGCTACAGGATAGGGGATAGCAATTCTGAATCAGTGTGAAAAAGACCTGAAGGTCCAGGTTGATGTCTCCGTGCATCTGAATTTGTCCTATGATTCCGTAGTCTCTGCCTCCAGCCTTGCTGCAGAGCATCGTAAAATTAAAGACCAGAAGAACAAAGTCGTTCAGACTGTGAACTCCGAAGCACTGACATGTTCAAAGGGTAAATGTCACCCTTAATATCTTTTAATGTCATGGATTTGGGCACGTTTCTTAAATTGTACGAATTTATCCATAAAAGAGAGATATTACTTGTCCCTAGAGATGCGTTATTGCATGAATTGATACTTGAGAAGTATCTAGTAGAGTTCTGTCCAGAGGAAACACTCAATAAGTATGAGCACTTATTATAGCCAATGTCTACCAACCAATGCCGCTTGAATTCATTCACACATTTAACAATTATTTATTCAGTGCCTCTTGTATTCCAGGCACTGTCCTATGAACTTGAGGGGAGGTAGCAAGAGGTGATACATGGGGGTCCCAATGAACAATACAAAGTCTCTTCCCTCATGGAGCTTTCTCTCAAGTGAGAAAAGATAACCAATAAACAGTATATGGAGAATGCTTTGCAGAAAACAAAGTAGGGTCTTAGGAAAGGGGAGAGCACAGGCATTGCTATTTTCGGGGGCTAATTAGAGTGCAATTTGTGCAGCAGTTTGAAGGAAGTGAGGGATCAAGTCTGTGGACACCAATGGAAAACATCTCAAGCTATCTTCCTGTCACAACCTATGGCAGGAACCATACTCCTCATCTGAGTACAATGCCTGGTCATGCAGCAGTGACTATGGAAGTGGAAACACAGACCATCTCTTTCCCTTCTTGTGACTTCTATACCCAGCTAGTCATTGATTTCCATTTTTATACCAGCTCTTGAGTTTACCTTCCCATTTCTCTACTTATTACTTACAGATTGAGCCACTTGAGATGAACATTCTTCAGGTGAAAACTAGTTGCCTCCTGTCAGCTAGAACAGACTAAAGAGGATCCAGCCATGTATTCCATAGTCCCAGGGCAGTGCTGCAACCTCTGGGTGCACAAAGTTTGGATCCATAAATGATAACATGAGGCCAAGACCATCCCTGTAGACCCTCAAATTGTATGTGAGGGTGAAGAAGAATATTCAATTATACTCAGCCATGAAGATGTGGGTTCACTTATAAACCTGCATGCCTAACCTCAGTGCCACACATTAACCTGGGGTAGCCTCAGCCCTCCTCTGTAGTACTGCAACATGACCCAAATGGCACTCAGTCTACCATGCATGCCACTTGGTGCCAGTCTACCATGCATGCCCTTGGTGCCAGTCTACCATGCATGCCACTTGGTGCACACCTAGCAACTATCTCCAACCCCAGCTCAGCTCCTGGTCAAGCTGGAGCTCTTCGAAGCCTTTTCCTCCTTTTCAGATAAAGTCAAAGAAATGCGGACATTCAAAGCCCCTCGTGACGTGATCCCTGCCTGAGTCCCCAGCCTCTCTTCTGGCTACTAATCTGTGTCATTTTCTACTCTCCCTCCACGCATTTATAGTATTGGCTATACCTCAAATGAGTCCTGTTCCTCCCTGCCTCTAAGTCATTCATAAATTGCTCCTTATGAATGAAGTGAATACCCATTTCTCACAGCTAAGTCCACAAATCTTTCCAAACTCAACTCATGGTATCTACTATAGAAAGGTTTCCTTGAGTCTGCCAGATTAGGTACCCAACCTAATCTTCTAGTACTTTATTTGCATCAAGGTTTTCATCACCTGGTTGTGTTATTACTGCTCTAATTTTTGCATCTTATTTACTAAATTGCTTCCAAAGAAGGGGAATGTCTTTATCTCACTATGGCTGACACAAGTAGGCATTTGCATTTGCTGAATGAATAAATGCAAGAGAACTGAACCCATTTTTAAGCATCTCTACACTTTTGTCACAAAATGTACTTACTGCATTCTAATGTATGTGGTAGGAAAAAGCAAAACTGTTTTTAAATTTTTTTTTTTTTTTTACAGGACTACTAAGAAAATGCAAGAGATAGTCTTGATTGCCTTCACATTTGTCTATCACTGGTTTTTATGCAAACTATTCTGCTGCCTGAAACTGGAAAATGGGTAATTAAGAACTCAATGGTACCCTTACATAAAAATCTCTCATTAGGCACTAGTTCATTTTCTTGTAAACAAAATATGGAAATCTATGGCAAACATCAAAGAACCAAAAAACCATTTTTCATTTCAAGAACTACTTAGAACACCTCATTTTTTCCACGAAGAATAAAACGGTGCCTGCTGAAGGTGTTTGCCTCTGGCTTCTCCCTTTTGTAGCTGTCAGAATAGCAATTATATTGATTTTTTCTAGGTTTCTATATGAAATTAGAGCCACAGTAAAGCTGATTTTGATTCATTTTAAGAAACAAAATTAAGTAAGGCACACTCTAATCTGTGAAATGTCATCATTTGGGTAAAAATATATCAGTGCCAGCATAAAATAATAATTTTGTACAGATTTTTAAAATGCTTTGCACTTTGGAATGCCATTGATTTTGTCATACTTGTATATATGTTTCTAATATAGATAGCAGCCTCACAGACAGCTTCCAAATCCACAGAAAGCATTTGAGAAGGCTGCACATTTGGCCTCCTTTATAGACAAAGCTGTGACTTGAAACCAGCTACGTTGTCACTTTATGCCTCAATGTCCTCATCTGAACAAATGAAGATATTAATCACAATAATCAAGCCACTACTATGAGGAACAAAAGAGTTTACATGCATGATGCACTTAGAATAGTGCCTGGTACACCAGGTCTTATCATTGCTGGGTTGCTTCTTCTTCCTTCTCTTCCTCCTCTTTTTTTCTCTGCTCCTCTTCTCCTCCTCCTCCATTTGTCCCCTCTTCTTTGAAAATCAAATGATGAAGATCTGAATCTTAACTCCTTTAGAGAAATCAACACTACTTTTACGGAACCCAATTATAAAGTAACAGAAAAGCCACTTAAAGGAAAGTTACATCTTGTCCTGTACACCAGTTTATACAGGCATTACTGAATATCAAGATGCATTGTGAATGAATTTCCCATCTCATTTTTACTTATTTTAAAACAAAATTCAAATATGTGACCAGTATTATAAACTGTCAGTGGATGCTTAGAAAATCACCGCAGGGATCAGTGAAAGTGTTGAATTTCATACGCTACGTAAGAAATTCACTTAGAAAAGAAAGAGTAGTAAAGAATCTCTCGGAGTCTGCGTGATGGACAACCCCGCGGGACCGGAAGCAGGCTTGCCCGGGCGGGTAGAGGAACCAGGAAAGGAGGAGAAAAGGAAGAGATGACTCATCAGTAGAGCGCTTTGCTTTTCAAAGATCTTCTCCAGATAATATCAACACCGTGGTGAAATCTAATGAAGAGCATCTCCTCAGAAAGAGCTCCCGCCAATTCATCTTCCCCATCCAGTACCCCGACATCTGGAAGATGTACAAGCAGGTGCAGACATCCTTCTGGACGGCAGAGGAGGTTGATCTATCAAAGGATCTGCCTCACTGGCATAAGCTCAAGCCGGATGAGAAATACTTTATTTCTCACGTCTTAGCCTCTTTTTGCAGCAAATGATGGAATTGTAAATGAAAACTTGGTGGAGCGCTTCAGCCAGGAGGTGCAGGTCCCTGAGGCCCGCTGCTTCTACGGCTTCCAGATCCTCATCGAGAATGTTCACTCAGAGATGTACAGCTTGCTCATAGATACCTATATCAGAGAGCCCGAGCAGAGGTGTGGTGCTGGGATTCAGAGAGGC
>NW_004524640.1:2274381-2279483 GCF_000260255.1 Octodon degus
TTTTCCATACCAAAAACAAAAAAGCTAAGTATAAACAAAGTTTTATAAGAGAATGTTATCTCTCCAAATATAATAAATATCTCTATACTAGCACAAAGAACATATCTATATATTGCACATGTTTATTTCTTAAGCATTTAAATTTCCATACTGAAATTAATGTTTTTGGGGGCCTGCTGATTAGCTCAGTTGTTTAAGTGCTTGCTTATGCAAATGTAGTCAGGCACAGGACTCTGCAGTTCGATCCCCAGCTCCTCATGCCTTTCCAGACCTGCCCTTAAAGTAGCCTGAGCCTGTCCAGCCTACTAAAAAAAGTCCTTCTAAAATTAATGTTTTTATAGTCTTGGCCCATTCTCTCAATATATATAAATTCTTTTTTACATCTGCTAATTTAAGGTAACTAATGGAACTAGTTGTATCTACACTACCACGTTGCACATTTACACTGGCTATCCTAGCTATTTAATCAATGGTCTATTTCATTATTCAAGTATTTGTTAATTAAAGTTTTTACCAATAAAGTGTCACAAATCTAAATTACACAGTGCTTCAATTTTATTATCATTTTATGCTATCTGATTGTTTCAAATTAAAATGTTAGAAATCACTTGAATTTCTCTGCTGTGACATAAACTGACAATGTGGGAAATGGCAAGAGAAGGCAGAGGTCCTGCTGGCCTTGGACTTGGGACAGGAGGGGACGATGTGAGCTGCACTTAAGCTCAGGGGTGAGCTGACACCTAGAGCATTTGACACCACTGCTATCAGTCTAAGTAAATCTGAAGAAACAAAGCTCTCACCACCCTGTCTTTGGCTTGGACACTGGGAAGACTAAAGGCTCACTACTACAAGTCACTTGGGAAGCCTTTTGAAAAAGGATATTTTAAATAAAATGATCATGAACTAATCGCCTACAAGATCCCCACAGAGAATGTATTTCCTAGTTGAGGGAAAGCACATGGAAATACCTCTGTAGCCTGCATCACCTGGACTGCTGTGACTGCTTGTGGGGGCTGCCACAGGACAGGTGAGGGTGACCACAACCCATCTGCAGGCAACTTCATTGTAATTGATGTGATTGAGAAACTTGTCTCACATGAAGAATCAACAACCATCAGACTTGACTTTGACCTTCATATGAACCTTTCCTTTTTTTTTTTTTTTTTTTTTTTTTTTTATGGAGACAGGGTCTCACTGTGCAATTCAGGCTGACCTTGAGCTCATTTTGTAGCCTAGGCTGGTCTCAGACTCACAAAGATACTCCTGCCTCAGCCTCCAGAGTGCTGGGATTACAGACATGTACCACCATAACTGGATTATGACTCTGATCCACTGGAGCAGTGTGCCATCGTGTATACTTACTCTACTTCTGAAGATCAAAACATTACAGTAAGTTTAAACTTCTGAGTGGAAATATTTACTTTGGATTTAAGGTCTGTATCACACTGTACAAAATGAGTCTGGAAGCTTGAAATGCACATTTTGCTAACATCGCAAGCTTAGGCTCAAGAACACAAGAGTCAACTCCAAGAACCAGGTTCGACCCACAAGGTTGGACATGCACCACTCAAACTTTACAACGAGTGAATTGGATAAATGTCCTTAAATAATATTTAATTTCTTCCTTTTTTACAAAAGCAAAACATAGTAACTATTCAATTATAGGAAATTAGAACTAAAGCACAAAGTATATTTGGCATATAATAAGTGTTTAATAAATACAAGTTGAGTGGCAGATGGAAAGAGAGAAAGGGAAAATAAAAGAACCAACCTACAAATCAACCACTCAGCATTCGTCTCATGAACACATGGATTTCTAGCCTTCATTCACACATTCTTAGTAGCAGAAATGAAAACATACACAATCCCACGTGAAATCATCTCGTTCCTCCAGCCACAATCACCATCATCTTTCTCCGATGTTCCCATTGTCACTGGTAGCAGAAAAGAAAGAAAGAAGAAAGAAAGAAAGAAAAAGAAAGAAAGAAAGAAAGAAAGAAAGAAAGAAAGAAAGAAAGAAAGAAGGAAGGAAGGAAGGAAGGAAGGAAAAGAAAGAAAGAAAGAAAGAAAGAAAGAAAGAAAGAAAGAAAGAAAGAAAGAAAGAAAAATTTTCTAACTAAAAGCAATTCAGTGTCTCTTGAAAATGAAAAGTTGTCATAGTAAATATTCCAACCACTTATAATACAAAACTACTTCAGGGTTTTTGCTCCCAGGAGAGCTCTTGGGGTCCTCCCCTCCCTAAGGAGCCCTCATAGGGATTCCAATGCCTTCTCTGACCATGTTCTCTGGTTCTTTGTCCAGTTCATGAGGTCTTATGCTTGGGACCCAGCTCTGGTGTCTGCTAAGGTGCAGCAGGGATATCTGGTCCCTTCAATCACTAAGCAGGCAACCATTATGCACATCTGTGGTCCCCTCTGTCATCCCAGGAACCCATCAGTGCTTTTTCTCTATGTTGGGCCCTTTTTGATCCATCTGTACTTTCAGTGCTTTTGTATTCTGTAATGTGGAAATGCTAGGGCTGCCCAAATAGGACATGAAGGACAGAAAGAACAAGGGATATCACCTCAAGCCCCACCTTGGGCACCTGTACCTGTCTCCTTCAGCTTTTATTCCTCTCCAGGAACCAAGATGGCCTCTTCCCAGGTGGCCGTTGCTCCTGGGGAGGCACAAACACAGCTCTTGCAGTCACCCAGGCTGATTCTCAACACGCTATCACCCCAACCCTATGCACACCATCTCCAGAAAACAAGCAGTTGAAGAGCAAGGACAGATGGGGGAGGATGGAAAAAGAATCAGAGAGCAAGGAGAAAATAAGAGGGGGTAATAAAAACTATTTTCAAAAATCAATTGGAAAAGTAACCTCAGGCAGCCCAACCCTTGGGTGATGTAGTATTTCAGATGCAAAGAGAGGAAAGGAAAAAAAAACACATCCTTTCCTAGTATGGATCTCATTCTTTATCTGCCGCATTGAAGAAGATGGTGGTGGCGAATGGGTGCGGGTCTGAGCACAGTACAGAAAATAGCAAAGAGGAGGAGGGGAGAAGGTGTGTCTCCCGTGCTGGCTTCAATGTCAAGCACTGATTATACGCTCACTTCCCCTCAACCCCAGTTCTTTCACATCAGGAACTACAATTAGCCCCAAAGCAACCTCAGTCGACTGCAACACCGTTGATTCCGTGGCTAGGTAAAAACAGACTCTAAGAGTTAATTATACTACAGTTGTTGAAAACAGAACATCTATTTTCATTCCATGCTGTGATTCAAGCGTTAGTGGATTACATCAGCTTTGGAGGTACAGCTTTTCTTTGCATGCACCTATGTTAGATACAAGGGCAAGTAGCTCTTTCTTCCATTGCTTTCTTTCCTCCTTTACTCTCTGCCTAGGCTGAAAGCTGTTTTGAGTCACAGGCTTCATACATTCTATGTACACAGAAGTTATTATTATTTTTTTTAACTTATGTATTTGGTACAGGGTCTCACTACACAGCTCGGACTCATAGTGATCCTCCTGTTTTCAGCCTCCCCAGCACACTGGGTCTCAGTTGCTGGCATGGCATGTGGTGCCGGGATCAAACCCTGGTCACTGTGCTTGCCTAAGCAGGAACTTAGGCCGCTGAGCTATCTCACGGGCCCTTCACAGCAGTCATTCTATTTCTCTAAAGTAGGGCTAATCCCACAGTTCTTCACCTACTTTGAAAAACTAGGGAGGGGAAATTTAAATGAAGAGACAGAGCAATGTGTACCCTGCTGTCTCCTTAGTGGCATGTCCTAAGGTGTTAGGATGAGACCAAAAATATTCCTAGAAAGGGTAAATTTGAGATCAAAACATTGGTAACATCTATTACTAAATGTTTTAACTTATTAGTCCATATTTGCTCGTAATGAACTAGTCAGGATAAGTCATCTGTGAGTTTCCCATGTGTTATATGCTAAATCGTACACTAAATTAGGAAGGTTGGCACAGACAGAAACTGCCCCAAAAACAAGAATCACAAAACTCCTTCCTGCTCCACTTGAGTATTTTCCCTTCAGGAACTGCTTCACATTAGAAAATCTGTCACTCCCCCCCCCCAACACACACACAATCTTTAACATTGAGGGAAAAGACACTGAAGAACTTACGATTTTTGTCACCACTGATAAACAGTAGAAGTGGTTTATTTGAAATATGAACAGAATCTTAATTTTAAAAATAGCATTCTAGGAAAAAGGAAAGTAAGTGACCATATTGCTAGTTAACTAGAGAAAGGCTTTAGACATAATGTATGTCTTTCTGGGTTTTATTTTTCTTTATAAGCAATCACTGTATTTATTGACTTACCTGTGACTAATAAAACTGCTTTCTTTATACATTAGTATTAGATAAGATTTGCTATAGTCATATAGTTTCACATAATTATACATATACATATATATCCTAACAAACACAGAAATGTGCACGTGCCCCTACTTTAATTTTATTTATTTATTTATTTATTTATTTATTGCCTTTTTGAGACAGGGTTTCATTATGCAGTTCAGACTGCCCTCGAACTCACTTTGAAGTCCCTGTGGGCCTCAAACTCACAGAAATCTTTATACCTCAGCCTCCTTAGTGCTGGGCTTAGGGGCATGTGCCACTGTGCCTACCACCTAGAGGTCCCCTTCAACCCAGCTATTCCCTTCTTGGATATTTTTCCAGAAGATCAGTGTTATATGTGCACTCATGTTTATAGCAGCACAAGTCATCATAGCTAAATCTTGGAAACGAGTCAAATGTCCAGCAACCGAGGAATGGATTTGGTAATCTAAATTTGGTTTCCAACTGAGGAAAAGATATGGTAGATGTATACAATGGAGTATTACTTGGCTATAACAAACATACACTTGAAGCTTTTATAGGTAAATGAACGCAAACAGAGAACATACTCATTAGTGAAATAAATCAGAGCTGCATGTAGAAATATCATATTGTCTCCCTAGTGTAAGAACCTGAAAGAGTAAATAAAATCCAAAAGGTACAATAGATACTGTGAAAGGGAAAGAAACTGTTCAAAGGGAAGGGACAACTGGGATGAGAGAAAAGAAGGGAAAAATATACATGCGCACACACACACACACAC
>NW_004524640.1:2279893-2289005 GCF_000260255.1 Octodon degus
CCCTAAAAGACCAAAAGGACTGGCCATAAATAAATTTCTCTTCATTTATCTCATTAGTTCCACTTTTTTACTTAACAAATATTTTTGTTTGCTTGCTTTGATGAAAATTGGGGTACATAAAATCAATTTATGCTCATTTTAGAAAAGATACAATATATAGTTAAGATAAAATATTTGAGGATTTCACACAAGTGTTTTGATTCTCTCCCTATACAATTTTTACATAAATGTGATCATATATACGTCCCTATTTCTTGCTTTTTTATGTATTTAGTACAGGTTCTACAGGGTCTCTACACAGATCGGACTTGTGATCCTCCTGTTTTCATCCCCCGAAGCGCTGGGATTGCAAGTGCGCGCCACCACACCCGGTCTCAATCGCTGTCTCAGCTCGCCTCCTGGACAGGGTCAGCATGGCATGCTGGGGATCGAACCCTCTTATTTCTTGCTTTTTTTTTTTAAAAGTTAAATCAAAAGCGTTCCAGAATCATTTAAAGCCACTGAATCCATTTCTTCTATTTCAGATGTCTAGCAGGCATCAAATACATACACCGCTTCACACAGCATTCGGTGAGACCGCTGGTTTCTTCCTATTCTCCAGACCAGGACAGCAAAGAATCGCCTTTCTCCGTATTCTTCCTTGATGCAGACTTGGCCAAGGCCATAACCCTGGGATAGTCTTGGATGAAAGGAGATGAGTTGTGATTTCCCAAGGCAGAATGCAGACTCCTGATTCTGCAGCATACCGACTGCCCAACAAGCTCTGCACCGCAGCTGCCGGGGTTGTCTCCCACTCAGTCATGGGAGATTCTGTTTCCTCACGCTCCCAGTGCCTCTAAAATTCCTGTAAACATGGCCTTTCATGCACAGACCCGCTTTTACGGATCATATTTCTGCTGCATCCTCAGCCACACAGCAGTGTGTGCACGGCTGATAACACTTAGTGTAGTCATGCCTGCTTTTGCCTTCTGTTCCTTTAGGCTTGGTATGTCCCTAGATTATTAACTCGAGCACTGACTCTTTTAGAAGTGCTTTTACTGATTCTAGGTGGAAAGAGTTTAACTGCTCAACACATGTCAATTCTTTTGTTTTTCTAGATAGAACAGAGATCACGTTAATTTATATTCCCATTAGCTGCAGAAGAATATGCAGCAGCATTGTTATCTCTTCCATTTTTCCTACATTATTAGTTAAAAATAGACAACTTTCTGCTGTTTCAATGTTAATATATTTACTTTTTCATTTCAAAGAGACTAGGAAATAATAGATAAGACATTAGAAATAATACGAAATTTTTAAAAAGATGATAGATATTCAACTGGTTGTCATACTGCACGTTGCTGTCTTCAATGTAGTTGCTCAGATTACAGATAAAAGCATATAGAATTGCTCAAAGTAAAAATTTTAAGCATTCACTACTACCTTCAAAAAACTGATAGAAGGACCAGCCAAATAGCTCAGTGGATTAAAGCTCCTGCTTAGGCAGATGCAGAGGCTGGGAGTTCAATCCCTGGGCCTGTCATGTCGGCCCCGCCCCTGAAGCATGCTGAGATGGCGATTGAGATGGGATTACACACCTGTAATCCCAGCTCTTGGAAGGCTGTAAACAGGAGGATCACTATGAGTCCAATCTACACAGTGAAACCCTGTATACCCTGTCCTAAAAAAAAAAAAAAAAAAAAAACCTGATAGAAATTAGCACAATCATCTTAGCTATCATGTGTATACACATACATGATTTTCCCTATCTTTTCTCCTTCATATATTTACTTATTAGTATGGTTGAATGCTAATTAATATTTGCATCATTATCAACATTGGCTCCTTTGTGACATTTTACCTCTACGTCCAATTATCTCCAGAGACTGTGATGTTTTTCATACCTACTGATGTACTATCCCTGTATATATAGGAAAGATAGTTACCATTTTCTTATTATAGCTGCCAAGTGGTTATGGATTTTTACACATTTTTGACAAAGTTTAAAATTTGGAGTCCAGTGTATAAATCATTTTTCTGCAATTTTTGTCCAAATATATTCCAGCCTCAGAATGAATAATCATTACTGCTCATGTTTTCTTTTTTATTTTTGTGGTTTGTTCTTAAAGTTGAAGTGTTAGTCTTTGTACTGGTTTATTCTTCTAAAGTTCATGTCAACCCAAAACCTCAGCAGGTGACCTTATTTAAAAATAGGGTTGTTGTAGGTGTACGAGTTAACCTAAAGTGAGATCACTATAGATCAGGGTGAGCCTTGAACCCAAGACTGGTGTCCCTGGAAGAGAGCAAATTGTCACAGACTCAGAAGAATGCCAGACAGTTGCAGAGGCAGAGGCCGCAGGGCTGAGGATTGATTTCTGGCCCCCACCAGCTATCAGAAAGAGACAAGCTAGGATTCCTCCACGGAGCCCTAGAGACTTCCAACACCTTGATTTTAGACTTTAAGCCTCCAAAACAATGAGAGCTGACATTTCTGGTTTTTTTCATAATAATCAATTTTGGTGGTTTGTTATAACAGCCCTAAGATGCTGGGAAAGTGATTACACAGCTAAGTTTGGTACGTGGGCCGCGATAAAGTTAAGCGTTTCTTCCTGAGAGACTGAACTCAACGGCCCACTGAGCTGCACCCTAACGGCATGTACAGCCAAGAACGTACATGACCCCTCCAATGTGCACTAAAATGGAGCCCACCCCAGAGGAATCCAAATAACCAGAGTCAGCCAGGATCCAGAAACAACCTTTCCTTGTTTGATTTGCAAACATAAGGAAAGCTTACTAAGCTCATCAGTATAAATGTCAATCTTTTGTTTGTTTGCTGTCTTTTTGAGACCGGGTCTCCCTATGCAGTTCAGGGTGGCCTTGAGTACACTTCATAGCCCAAGCTGGTCTTGAGCTCTTAGTGATCCTCCTGCCACAGCCTCCCAAGTACTGGGATTACACGGTGTGCACCACCATGCCTGCCTGAAAACCAAGATTAGAGGAAACCTAACCTCAACCAATTAGAAACACGAGCTCACTTACACTGTAACTAGGGACTTTCCAGCAGGACAGATTCCATAAGAACACTGTGTAGTAACTGTAACCAAACAAATATTTGCTTTGCATTAATTTCCCCTTAATTCTACAAAACTTTTTGCTTGTGTTCCTGGTACAAAGCCTGCAACCATCTTTTTCCTTGGTGCTTTTGATTCAAGAATTATTGTCTGTACAAATGTTTGTTTTAAAATGTTACTCTGTTCCAGTTTAACTTTCATCTCTCCACACTGACGTCACGTTGGTGGCTGGAAATTAATCAGCCACAGGAGCAGTGTTTGCACGGTGGAAATCAGCAAAGCGTCTCATTCTACATCCAGCATCACAACTGGTAGGGTTTTTTGTTTGTTTGTTCGTCTTGGGTTTTTTTGTATTTAGTACAGGGTCTGCAGGGTCTCACTACACAGATCTGACTCCTAGTGATCCTTCTGTTTTCAGTCTCCCACGCACTGGGATTACATGTGTGTGCCACCCCGCCCAGTCTCAGTTGCAGTCTCAGGGTGCCCCCAGGGCGGGACCGACACATCATACCAGGGACCAAACCTCAGTCCCTGCGCATGCCTGCGCAGGTGAGTTAGTCAGCTGCGCTATCTGGCCGGCCCTCACAACTGGTTTTAAAATGTTAACCAGCGTATCAACTGTGTCAGGCTCTACATTCTAAATTCCTTTTAAATTTTACCAGAAAAAATATGTGGCTATAAATTTCTCATTCTTGAGTATCTGCCTCCCTGTTGTAGTGCATATTCATGGTGCATACATACCTGCATTTTAGCACACAGCACAGATTGTAAAGAAAGGCATTTGACAAATACGCTTTCTGAGGCCTTGTGTCACATGCACAAGACAACTGGCTGGATAAAGTGTGGTGCCAGTCTCATCTCCGTGCCTACTGTCACATCAGCTGTCCTGAAATTCAGGAATACAGAACAGTCAGAGGCTCTGCAAATGCTGATTCCCTTGTACACAAATCATCTTATTACTGATGAGACCGATTATAGAATATTTCCTTTTAGCCTTGATGTGTAAGTGTTTTCACAATATGTTTAAATGTGGGTCATGCCTCAGGAATTTGCCCTGCAATGTGGTATTTCTATAGGTACAGCAGGCCTTATTCCAACTCTGGAAAGTTTTCCCCTTCTTAAGGCATTTTTTTTTCTTATTGGTTCTAATGATTGTTTAGTTGTTAAAATGCGTTTTTGACTCTTCTTCAGAAACCTTTTAATGTATGAATGTTCTTTCCTTTTCCGTCATCTGATTTCTCAACCTGTTTATATCTTCAAGGTTTTTGCCCTATGCTCCCTACTTTTCTATCCACTAGAAATTGAACCCAGAGCCTTTGCACTGAGCTACACCTTAGGCTTTACTATTTATTTTATGAGATTATCCAGGATCGGCTCAAACTTTCAATCCTGCTCCCATAGCCTGTGAGAGTGCTGGGACTAAAGGCATGTGCCACCACACCAGGGGCTAAATCCTAATTCTTAGAATCTGGCTCTTGTTTGTTTGTTTGTTTGTTTATTTATTTATTTATTTATTTATTTTGTACAGGGTCTTACTATGCAGCTCAGACTCATAATGATCCTCCTGTCTCAGCCTCCCCAGCTCTGAGATTACAGATATGTTCCAGGGCTGGCACAGCATACCCAGGGCTCCAGGGCCAGCATGTCATTCAGTTCCAGGAATCAAACTCAGGACCTCGCACTTGCCAGGTAGGTGCTCAGATTGCTGAGCTATCTCCTCAGCCCTCTTACATTCTGAAAGTGGAAATATTACATACTTTATTTTCTGCACTGCCACTGTGCTTCCTGCGCCATCCAATGTGAATTTATGGCTTCCTCGGAAGTCTGCTCACGCTCAGCCAGCTCTCTCCACCTGTGCTCTCAACTTCTCTTCTGCTGCCCTCACCACTCCTTGCACCCAGTGGTTCAATTCTTCTTAAGCTCATCAAGGAAAGCTGCAAAAGCTTTCTTCTCATCGCTCTGTGTGTTTTTCTCTGAATATATAAGTCATGTTGTGCTGCTGAGTGTGGTTTTTGTTTTGTTTTGTTTTGGTGGGGGGGGGGATTCCGTGCTAACCACTCTTCTTGTTTTCCTTAAGTAGTAGGAAGAAAACAAAAGCAAAGAACTTATTTCAGGGCCCCACTGGCTTCAAAATGGTGCAAACGTTATCCTCTTGTCTGCAGTTACAGATCGCTGGGCTACACATACATTTCCCTTCCTACACCTAGACAGAGCGAGAACACTGAAGGGCCGGGTCCAGAGCTCGGTGTCTGATGTCCAGCAAACACTCATCTAATATTTCTGCTAGCTGAGAGCGAATCTTCTACGCAGCTGGCGGATTGTCTGCTAGCCGGGGCGCCCTGTGCAGAACTCAAATCTTCATTCAGTGATGGAGATAAAAACGATACCTGCAGCTGTACTAGCCAGAGGATCTTCCTCTCATCTGCAACATTTTCCTGAAGTGTTGCCCTGTCTCTCAGCCTGCAATGAGTGCCTGCCTTCCCTTCCTCTATCTGCCTGCAGCAGGGCTGGATATTTTAAAGTGTAGTTTGCAAGTGGAATGAGGAAGAGAAGAATCAATGAGGAGCAGGAGGTTCAGAGCTCTGGCCAGCTAAAAGAGAAATGTATGTGGCTTTGGGATTTTCTGCATTCTGTTGCCAGTGAAGAGACTGGGGTTGAGTCACAGCCTTTTCCCATTTCTCCCAGATTTCTGTGCTATTCTGGTTCCACAGGCTTAGTTTAGGATTATGACTCTCCACCCAGCCCCCCCTCCTCCCTGCAGTTAGTGGAAATTCCCAGCAGATTCAAGCCTTTTGTTTCTCTTCTCCTTATTCTTCACTTGCCCTATAGGATTTTATATCTACTTGTTTATGGTGATTTAATGGAGACTTGGGCAGACAGCCCTTCTCAAAAATGGCACAAACTGTCCCAGACACTCGATGTGGGTCAAACTCTATTAGGCACTGAGAACAAAAAGATGCAAAAGGCAGTCACTATCTTTGCAGAGTCAAGCCTATGAAGGACAATACTAGGATGCTCTAGGCAGAGGACATGCTTAGAGGGGCTGGCAAGCAGGTTTCTCAGAGAGTGAGAGGTGATACTGGGAGTTTGAGGCCAGTAGGAAAGAGTAATGTGGGATGAGGAGCTGACAGTCTATTTAGGAGAAGGAAACAAAGAGTCCAGTGAGGAATACTAACTTGGTATTTATTTTTTTTTTATATTTGTTTATTTTTGTACATTTTTAGGGAAGTGTCTACAGGGTGTTCAGGGTCTCACTACTAGATCAGACTCAAAATGATCTGTCTGTTTACAGCCTCCCAAGAGGTGGGATTACAGGTGCGTACCACCATGCCCAGTCTCAATTGCCATCTCAGTGTGCCCCGGGGGCAGGGCTGGCACTGCAGGCCTAGGGATCAAACCCCCAGCCCCTGTGCCTGCTTGCAGGTGCTTTAATCCACTGGGCTATTTGGCCGGCCCAACTTGGTATTTAACACTGGCGGCGTTTTGTAGTTGAGCAGATGTAGAAGCTTGAGGAGGTATAAGAATGACTGGTGACATGTCCGCATCTTGTACAGCAAATAACCACTAGGAAGAATGTATGCAATGTGCTAATTATTGAAACTGTCCTACCAATTTGGTTTGATGCTGTCTCATCGCTATTTGTTTATCAATAAAATTATGGAAAAAAATTTTAAAAAAAGAATGACTGGTGACTGGATGGAGGAGGCAATAGCTGTGATGGGGACTACAGCAGTGGGGGGAGCAGGAGGTGGATGGACATCGTAGCAAAAGTGCCTGTGGGAGTGATATGCAGAACTGCCAGTAGACACACAGCTGTGCGTAGCACAGAAGAGAATGGAAGTTGGGGACACATCTGCATTGCTTGTTCTGATGGCTGAAGGTCATAGATGGGTCTCCAGAGATAACAACTGAGAGAGGATCCAAAGAGCCAAAATGCAACACTGGGAACAGCAGCAGATGAAGGGGCAAGTCAGCCAAGGAAGCTAAGAAGAAACGTGAAGAGGAGGTGTGCTGGGATGAAGGGAGAAGTGACATCAAGGATGCAGACAGCATCCTTTTGCTCAATTGTGTTGAGCAAAACAGAAGCCATACACACACCAGTCACCACTAGACTCAATCTCCCAGAGCTTTTGATCTCTATTTCCAAATGCTTATTTAATAATAACTTTTCGAACAAACAACTGGAAGCTCTTACACAGTAACCCAAATGCTCTCGTCAGAAAGCCTTTTCATGTAATGAGAATCTGTGCTATAAAACCTCTGCCTTCTGGGTGTTCCATGATATTAGGCCAAGTTATTATTTAGCAGAGATAGAAGACCCTCAGCCTGTTTGTTTCACAGAATTTGTTGCAGTGAGATTTAACCCAAGAAAAAGGCAAGCTTATAGAAAGCCTCTGTTCTGACAGGACAGCGGTACGCTCGGATTCTGCCCTCTACAGGTCTCTGTAGTACAGAAAGGTCAGGTCTGTTTCCCATTAATTCTCCAAAAGCCATCATTAATCTTGAAGCAGCAGGGGCAGCCCAGGGCAAAACTAGCCATAAAAACAGTGTGATACAAAGAACACTGATAATTCCTTTTCTGTGTTTTGCTGCAAATATTTCTCCAACTCCAAGACAGCAGGGGTAGCTGCAAGACAGGAGAGGTAGCTCCTCCAGGTGGCCCCAGTCAAGATGCAAAATCCAACTAGGGGAATAAAACATTAACCCATCACCAACCATAGTAATTAATACAACGCTAACCCATTGTCAGCCATACTGAATAATGGATCTGCTTATCAAATGACTTGCTGTCATCGTAAGAAGAAAAGATGAGACCACAGGAGCTCAGCTAAGAAGATGTGAATTATAAGGCACTGCTGAAAAAGGCTCTTGTTCCGAAAGACACCATGTCACTCAAAATCAGGATGGGTACCAAATGGGGTAGCAGAAAGATGCTAATGAAGAACAGAATTTGTTCAGATTTTTCTTGAAACACAAGGATCTTTAAGGAACATGAAGATGTCTCAGGCCATGGCCATTCCAGATTCTTCCATGGAAGACACAATGACTCCCAACAGTCACTACATGTACACATCCCTGACTGAACTATGGCTTGCATTTCTATAGTTCGATTTCGGAAATGAATAAAGACATTTCTTAAAATCTCAAAATATGACTATTAAAATACATAATGGCATTAGAATACTGCACGTGGTTTGCCAAAAAACTCCCACCTTGCTGGAAAGCGTGATTTGGCATTTGAACTGATCCTCCATTCTACTCTTTCACCTTTGTTCCAAAATAGATAGGAAGCATACACTTGGATCAAAGTAATTAATATAAATCTTTTCTTTTTCCTGAGCTGAAGAGCATCATAGAAGATAAGTAGTGCAGGCTAAAATAAAAATTCAAATCAGAAAAACCAGCCCATTTGGAAGGAAAATGCCTGAAAAAGGTAAAGAAGCCCAAGAGTTGTGGGTGGCCACATAGAGACTAGTTCCTCAACTTTTGAGCTAGTGCAATGGGCTTTATGCCTCTATTGGTTTACTATGGTTCTCCAAATATAAAATTATTAAAAGATAAGATTAACAATCTCTTATCTGAATGTTGACAGGTTCGTGTTTTGAGGAACACTTTCAGCTGGCTTGAGTAACTGCTATGGAAAGGCACAGCTGCTATGAGGCTGCCCATTGGAAGCACAGGGGACCGGGAAACCACACGATGCCCACGGGAAGGAGCAAGTTCTTTATCTCTTCACAGCATTCCACAGTCGCCCCTTGGAGCCCCCAGGTGGGAGTCTTCCTGGAGAAGAAGCTACCAAGAAATGTGAGAGCAGAGTCCCAGACCCAGAATCAAAACAGGAGTGTGGGGAAGGGAATGTATAGTGTAAAGACAACGACCTTTTGTGTCTGTCAAGGTCAGTAAATGGAATACCCATCTCTAGCTAAACTAAACAAAAAAAGGAGGGGGCCTGGCCCTAGCTCAGTCCTTTTCAAAGTGGTTGGGATAGATATATAGTTGCATTCTCTTAATGAATAGAATGATTTTTTCTAATGGTGTTTGTAAGTAGGATCACAAGTCTG
>NW_004524640.1:2289495-2290890 GCF_000260255.1 Octodon degus
AAAAAAAGAAAAAAGACAAAGACCCACTACATGGCTCAAGTGGTAAGGGAGGAGGCACGAAAATAGGAAGAAGGGGCCTGATGGTAGATTGACCAAGGGAGTGAGAAATAATCAAAACATCTGAAGATGGTCTAACATAATTCGGCAGTGGATTTAAGAAGTCAGGAATATAGGGGTTTTAAAAGTGAGAAATTAAACAATGGGATTTCCATTTTTTCAGGTAGAAAAGACTTCAGAGTACCCAGGTTTTGGGAATGAGGGAGTTAGGCATACTGATTATTTTAAGTTTGACATTCTTATTAGACACGCAGATGGGTTGCTGTGAGTTGCACACCTGAGTCTAAGGGATAGGGAATCAGTCTCCATTGTGCTACAAATTTAAGAGTACCAGAGTGCAAGTTGTATTTAAAGCCACAAGACTAGATGGAATCCTGTTGAGTGAACATACAGAGAAAAGGAAAGATATTGGATAGGTTTCTAGACTCCAGTGATTTCAGGTTTATGAGGTGAGAAGAAACTAGTAAAAGCTACTGAGACAGAGTTGCTTTTGAAATAAGGGATTCAAGAGAGAGTGCTAATTTAGAAAAAGATATGGTGCTGAGAGGCCACATGAGAACTGACCACTGTCCACTGCAATTGGCAATGTGATTAAGGAAATAACTCAAACAAAATGGAAGGGCAGGAGCTTGCAGATTGAAAATGTCCTCTAAGCACTGACACAGTGAATAAGAGCAAGGCAGTAACAAGGAAAAACATGGTGAGATTTCAAAATAGGGGGCAGCAAGGGGAAGAGGAGAGGGTGACAGAAAAGATGCCCAGAATGGAACCCAGAGGAAAGTCAGGTCAGACACAAAAGATCAAAAATCAGAATAATATTAGTTTCCCCAAGACAGCATTGAATCTAGAAAATGCTTGAAGAATTTCCGAACTATAAATAAAATCCTACTAAAAACATTAATCAATACAAAGTAGAATAACCTTTACTTTCCTCGTACCTTTGCTCCAGAAGCTGTTGAAGATTGTGTACCCCAAAACGGCAAAAATCACTCAAGAAAGAAGGTGAATCAGGTTATGGGAATTAGGAGGCCCAGGGCAGGGAGCAGGTGGCCGGAATTGCTACCCATGGTGGTGAAGAGTTCTTGGATGTTCCTTCACCAGGCGGAGACAGGAACAGGTAAGACTTCAGCCTTCATTCCTTTCCAAGGCTAAAGCTGTTGGTTGCTGACATTGCTGAATGCTGTTTAAACAACTGGCTAGAATTTCAGTAGGTGTCCTAGGTTAGAAAGAAGAGATATCGATTAAGCCCGGGCACGAGGGATTGGGACCCTGAGCTCATAGCGACTGTCAGGATACGGTCACAGCTGCAGATGGTTAGATGGCTGGGAAGGAAAGGCG
>NW_004524640.1:2291414-2305037 GCF_000260255.1 Octodon degus
TGTATATACACAAATTTATATTTTATTTCACTAAAAAATGGTGCTTCATTTATAGTCTCCTTTTTGTTTAGTTTTGTCAGAGACAGGTATTCTATTGCCATTTAAATATTGTAGGTGCATGAATTCAGCAAAATAATCCAATGTAGTCCAGTATAGCTATAAAGAATGATGAACACGAAGGCTTTACATTTAAGTGATGTCACTTGAAGATATACTCATAAGTGAAATAAACCAGATACACATGTGTGCAAATATCATATAGTCTCCCTAGTGTAAGAACTCAAAAGAAGAAACAAAAATAGAAAGGTATAACACAATGAAAAGGAAAGCAAGAACTTAAGGATTAAATAATGAAGAGAGGGCAAGGAGAAAAGCTGGGAAACATGATAGGGGCAAAACCATACATTTATATGCAGAAGATGGTTAAGGCAATGATCCTGAGAATCTTCAGCAGGTTTTTGAAACTAGCAGTTAATTGGCAGGATTCTCACCCTGAGTAACTATATATGCTGATACCTGTGAACCCACTATTATTATGGACTGCTATTATTTTGGATTGTTAAACAGGAATCCCGAACGGCGGTGGAAGCAATGAAGAGGAGAAACTGTTGTGATGTTGAGGGGGAAAGAGGGGGGACCAAGATGATCAAATGGCTCGTAAGCTCCCTGCAGTCACTAATAAGAGGAGTGGGGGTCCACCCAGTGGAGCTGGCAGGGGTGACCCCGAGCAAAGCCAGTGGAGGGCCCTACCACAAGTACCCCAGGGAAGCCACTGCAAATTGAAACCGACATGGCCTCCTGGGAAGCAGAGTCATTTGCAGAGAATTTACAGGAGGCCCTAGGGCCAAAATATCAACAGATAATTTGCTGTGAAAATTGGCTCAGAAAGGTGAATGATAATAGAAGTAGAGAAAATGGGAAGGAGGGTAATCACAATTTATTCGGGAAAAGAGTAATCATTGTTTATCCAGACAGGACAAAGCTAGGGTGTAGTTTAAAACTACCACTAGGAGTAATTATTTGATGACAGGACTCTGCTGTGTAAAACAGCTCCAAAGCCAACAAGAAATAGGAGAGCTTGTCAATTATACCTTAATAAAATAATTCCCTGCATTAACTTATAGCAGCTTCTCTGTTGTGTTTTTTTGGGATTTTTTTTTTCCTTGCTGATTCATAAACTTGGAGCTTACTATGCTGCATTTTGTGTTTGTTGTTTGTTTTTCAACACACTTAACTTTCTCTTTTAAATGTCTGGATAGCTTTTTAAAAATGAATTGGCACACACCGTTATACAGAATAACAGGTTTTGCTACTGTTTACTGAACATGTATTCTTTCAGTCTCTCATGCTGCCTGTTACTGTCAGGCTCTTGGAAATACAAAGTCATGACCAACCACCAAATCCTTCCCTCCCCTTTTCAATCTCAATCTCCTTCCTGACTCATGAGGGTGCTTCCCTGCTTCCCCTAAATCGTGGCTAAACTGTGCAACTAACTATCAGCCCCTAGGGAGCACCTCACCATCTATACGCCCAGACAAGAGAGCTCAGCACCGAGGGTCAAGCATCTGCTCTGGTTTTTAACCTTTCATCGCAGGAAATCACATTCAGATGTCTGTCATAGGTGTTTTCACTGGACAGTCAAGAGGAGGACCATGGCCTACAGAACCCAGTGGCTACGCGGAGCTCCAGGTTTGCTTTCTTGAGCCACTTTCTCTAAATGCTCACTCAAACTTTCACTTCCTACCTCATTCTTTTTATTTCAGAGTATTTGAAAGATCCTGTTCATTAAAAGAAATTATATTTCATGCCATCTGAGATACTGGACTATTGGGCATAGTAAAGGAAAAAATAGTACTGCCAATACAACAAACACTGTCTCAGGGATTTGTATTGTCTTGTCTTGTTTTGTTTTGTTGTAGTACTGGGCCTTTGCATGAGGTTCATCCCCAGGCTCTTAGTAAACTTCTTTAATTACTTCTTTTTTTTTTTTTTTTTTTTTATACTTTAGGGAACAGTCTTTAGGGTGTTCAGGGTCTCACTACTAGATCAGACTTGTAGTGATCCACCTGTTTACAGCCTCCCAGGTGCATACCACCATGCCCAGTCTCATTGCGCCCTGGGGTCGGGCCAGCATGGCAGGCCTGGGGGATTGGTTCCCCCGCCCCTGTGCTCTGCTGAGCTATTTGGCTGGCCCTGATTACTTATTTATTTTTAAATTTCCAGATGGAGTCTCACTAGGTTGCTCAGGCTGGGCCCCAACTCTTGATCCTCCTGCCTCAGTCTCCGAGATGAATAGGATTTCAGTGGTGCTATGACTAGTCCTGCACTAGCCTCTTCACTCTGACTTTTTTTTTTTGGCGGTACCAGGCATCAAACTCAGGACCTCGTGCTTGCCAGGCAGGCACTTACGCCACTGAGCTATCTCCCCAGCCCCTTTCTGACATTTCTTTCATCCGTTCCAATTCTTCCTTTGCATCATTTGGCCTATGATACAGAGACACTGCATATACCTTAGTAACTACTTATAATAAACTTTCATTTACTTGTGGGTCTTTTCTCTTGATTTTTCAGAAGACATAAAACTGCTCTCATCATTTTCTGAAATAATTGGCTTATAAATCAAATTTACACCCCATTGCTCTTTCTGCTTTTCTTTATACGCAGCAAGTATTCAGTCCTTTCAGAGATATTCTGACTGTCTGTCAAACTTAGTATGCAATGCCAACATTGCAATAACTGCTGTGACAACTGCGCAGGAAGCTGCAAGCACAGGCCCTGTGTGTATGAAAGCCTTGGTCCCTGGAGTATATGCAACAATACTGTCTTAGTTACTTTAATCTCATTGCTCAGACAAAAACCTGGTGCCCACATTAAAGAGGGAAAAGTTTATTTTGCTCACAGTTTGTAGAGGTTTCAGTCTATAATCAGCTGGCTCCATGGCTAGGTGGCACATGGCAGAGGGGCAATGGTTCAAGGCATCAGAAGACAGCAAAAGCAACAAGAACAAAGGATGGGGAGAGAGCAAGTCTTTTCCCTCTATTATATTGTGCACAGGCTACCCACCTCCAGGGGGCGTAGCACTCACACGGTCTCTGTGCCCTGCTCTTGCACAGGATGTGAGGGCAATCTGACTGAGACAGGCTCGGGATGTTTACAGAACGAGGCTTCTGACCCCAAGATGAGTTACTTAGGTAAACTTTTTTTTTTTTTTTCCTTTTTCAGAACCGGGGATTGAACTCAGACCCTTGCACTTGCCAGGCAAGCACTTATTCTACTGAGCTATCTCCCCGGCCCCTCAGTAAAGTTTTCAAGTTGACAAAATGAACAACATCCTAGAGTGGTGAGGGCATGTCTTCTACACCCTCGGAGGTAGAACTGCTGAGTTACTTAATTAAGCTTCTAGACTTTTCAAATTGTTGCAAAGCACCAACCATTACAAATATGTATTGAATATAGTATCTATTCCACCCATTACACCCTGCCCTTGTCAACAATGTACGCTGTGACGCTGATCTTCCAGGCACTTTTCGTCTGTGTTGTCTGGGTTTGCAGGTGTGTGTCATGGACCGCTCCCAATACGAGCTCATACTGAAAATGTAAGCTGAAAATATATATCATGATTTGCACATCAAAAAACACTAAAATGCTTTTTTTAAAAAAAGAAACAAGACAAAAATGAAAATGTGTTCTATTAAATAAATTAAAGCAATTTAGTCATAGAAGACATGCTTTTATAATTTGAGTTAGAAAATCGTTTCTGCTAATACATGACTTGATTACTTTAGTGACAGAAGCCTATATATAATTAAATAATACAATTAGGAATTCCTGAAACCGCACTCTATTCAATCCATATGGTTCATGCTCACCAGTAAAGTTAATTGCAAATGTCAATTTAACGAAGTAATTTTCAGATACTAGAGAAGTATTCATATACATACTAATAATGATCACTCTCATCTTATTTCCTAAGCACAATTAGAAAAGTTCATTAACAGCTGAGTAATCTGAATTCACCAAACACATAACCAACTCCTTGTAGTGGGGGTGTTCACAGGCAGACCCCCGGCACGCTCTGCCCAGAGAAGCTCTTGTCACACGTGGGATTTGTATGAGAATGAGCCAGTTTCACACTTTACGTTGATGTGAAGCACCTGCTACAGCTAAGGCGCGGCCCCAAATACCTTGACCCCTATCGACGCATCTCTGTGAGTCAAAGGGTGGCTCCACATTCCAAAGGGACCAGCGGTCAGTGCAAGTGGGATAGTTTCCAAGATTGCACACTGAAGTTCCCCAGAGGGTGACATTTTCCAGATCACCTCGGGGCCTCCTCAGTGCTGTCATCCAGAGCGCAAATCGTGATTGATTTCAGATGAATGAGACATAGTGGTCTCTTCACTGCCTACACCCAGGCCCACCCTTGTATGCAAGCACACACCCCCCAGCACGCATACCCACATACACAGCTGCCATGACTGATCCCAAAGGAATGAGCCACAGCAGTCTCTTGGCCATTTACACATATACATACACATGCATACACACATGAATGTCATTTAAAAAAGTGCATGGATATATTAAAAACCTCAAGAGTCAAAACAGGTGAGAGAGAATTAAGGCAAAACAATCTCAACCTACATACTTTCTTTAAAAACAAATTAGAATTGATTTTAAACACTTCTGTTCTTTTCCTTCCAACTGGCCTACAGTTCCCAAAGCTTTCATTCCTGGCCTTTTCCCTTCTCTAGCTCCTCTCTTTTTCCTCACTTACCCTCTTCAGGCTCATTCTAACAATCCCACACCTTTGCATTATTCAGATCCAACAATGGAACCAACTCTAGGCCCATGAAGCTCTCTATCTGAAACCTCAAAATTCAGTAAGAAATAGTTCCGTACAAAGCATGCTTGGAAAACAGAATTGGGGAGCTATTACATGTCTCCTACCATGTTACATGAAAGAGTAGTTCCGGCATCCTATACAGTGATACCTTGGTTCATGAACTCAGTTCTTTCCATGATTCTTGTTGCAAACCCAGCTGGACAAGAACTGAATCAAGCCTCTTCCTATCCAAGTGGTTAAGGAATTTAGCTTAGATCATCTACAACCAATGCTATCTTGTTGGATTTCAGAAAGCTCTCTGCCCATTTTTTTTTTTTCCTACTGAAATTGGAACTTTTCAACATGCTACTTACTGAGCAGGAAAAATACACAACCAAAACAAACATTAACAAGAAGGTAAGGAAGGGTGCATGGAAAAAAATGGATGCAAATTATTGGCCCAGTGGGCTCCACATATGGCACGCTAATTAGACATACCTATTAGAAATCAACCCATTGTGTACATTGATGTTTCAGAACTCAGTCTGGTACCCCTGGTAGGCACCTACCCTGATGTTTGTTCACGGGAATGTAAGCTGCTCTCAGGTGGTCTGTATGGTCATGAAAATTTAGGCTACTCTAATATTTATTTAATACTTACATATTAATGGCACTTTTTCTTTTGAGACAAGGTCTCACTATGTAGTTCAGGCTGGCTTTGAATTCACTATGTAGCCCAGGCTCACCTTGAACTCCTGGCAGTCCTCCTGCCTCAGCTTCCCTTGTGCTGGGATCACAGGTGTGCACCACAGGCCCAGCAATGATGCTTCTCCTGGAGGCCTCTACATATCTCACGTGTACGTCTCAGCAATCCTCAGGGTAAACGATTCTATTCTCAGTACCAGAAGGGAGGTTACGCAACTAAGGCTACATAGCTGGGAAACAGAAGCACCTACTGGTATGGGTGCTAGTATTGGAAACACATCTGTTTAAAGTTAACACCTGTGTTCTTCACCACTGTGTAGTACTGTCACACACTCTACAGAGTCATGTCCTTTTGGGGACATCTTTTCTCCATCTACTTTCTACCTCTAAGTCCAGTTTTACAACATGCTTCAAATTCTCTCATCTCACTGAAGATGTTAGTCAGCATGGATATTAGTGACTGTGAAGCCTTCCAGTTGGAGAGAAAAAAAAAGAAAGTAGTCCAACAGAAGAGACAGAAGCGTTAGGAACACAATGTGAAACACAAGCCACAAAATTGTATAGAGAAATTACTATCATTTTTTGGACCTAGGTTATCTTTCTTTTTTTTATGGGCAAAGACTTTATGAACAAAATCTTACTTATACAGGAAATAATACATCAACAATTGGGTTCACATCAAATTAACAGGCTTTTGCACAGGAAAAAAAAAACAACCAAGAGTGAAGAGACAACCCACAGAATTGGAAAAATTTTTTGCCAGCTACTCCTCAGACAAAGGACTAATATCTTTTTTTTTAGGACTAATATCTTAAACATATAAAGGTTATCTTTCTTATAACCTATTATCTTCATGTTCCCAATTCCTTTAATAGAATCAGAACCAACAACCGTAGGCTAAAATCTCTTCCACTTATACAGGAAGAGATTCAGTTCTTGTCCAGTTCAGTGGGCAGCAAGAATCATAGAAAAAAGTGGAATTCTTGATGAAGTTCTCACTGTACACAGCACTGGGAATCTTAAAACAAATATCAGAGTCTCATATCATTGTTTTCTAGTGAACTAAAAGGTACGCACTTACCATCTGTAATGGTGAACTCACCGGGATTTTTACTCCATTTGTTCTAAAAGCCTTTATGCTTTCCTAATTTATGTCCATCTTTTCAAAAAGTAACAAACTTTAGATTCATTAATGCCTTATTTATTTATTCATATCATACCCTGTCTTTCTACATCATGAGTCTTGCTCAGACTCCTAGTGATCCTCCTGTCACTGCCTGCCCAGTGCTGGGATTATGGGCATGCACCACCACGCCTGGTTGTGGGGCAGGCACAGCATGCAGTACCAGGGATCAAACCCGGATCCTTGCCTTTGCCAAGCAGGCACTTAGATCGCTGAGCTATCTCCCCAGCCCCAGTAATACCATTTTGAAATATTCATTCCTAAAATTAACCTTATCCACTCAAGAACAAAGCTATACCGACACCAAAAAAAAAAAAAAAAAAAAAAAAAAAAAAAATCATTAACATTTTTTTTTTTAAAGAATAGACAATGTGAGCCAGAAATTCAGTTCATTCCATAGCTGTGCATGTCCTGTATGCCAACGGGCCTAAGGACACAGACAAAAGACTCCCAGCCCCAAGTTACTCATCTCTATTTTATTTCCTCCTTTAGGCCTGTAAGGAAACACACCAGACTTCTCACTATTTTTAACTGAGTACAAACAAGCAATTCCCAAGTCGGTGAGCCTTAAAGTTCAAAATGAATGCTTAAAGCCACAATAGGATAACTGATAAAATTTTGGTTTTTATTTAGCAGTATTTTGTCCAAACCCATTTATTATGTCTGGGAATAAATATCATACAGCCCTGATTTAGGTCATACGACTCACTGAATTTTCAGCTCTACTAAAAACTGAGGAAGTCTGAGAGCTCTTCATTTATTCTCCTCATCAAGTTAGCACAGGATAACTCAGGGAGGCCAGAGAAGGTTAATCCTTTTGGGAATAAGGGAACACTTGGAAAATCTAATGAAAATGTTGACATGCAGATGCAAGAAAATTTTAAAATTCATTTTGGGAAAAGGTCCCTGAAATTTCTAAGGGCCTTCCACAGATGGAAAGGCAGTGGGTATGTCTGTTGACTTCGGGGCTTGAACCTGTTTCATTCAATTTGGTATTCCCAGTCCCAGAATAGACTTTAGAAAATAAAATCTTTCAAAGGAGTGAAATTTGACCTTACGGAGCTCACTTTTTAATCTCCCTTCTTCCCTTGATTGTCCACCCACACACTTTTCTAAAATGTATTTGTTCAAGACTGACAATGTAAAAAGTTATTTTCCAAACTCTATTTTCACAATTTTTTTCCACATCACAAAAGAAAGCTGAGGCTTCTATTACCACAAGGAAGAAATCACCTGAGGATAAAAACCACCAGACCACCAAAGACCTTCTGAAGGGATATTTCCTGGGGGAAAAGGCAAGGATACCTCTAGAAGAAACAGAGGAACTGGGCTTTATTTATCCAAGGGGTGAACTCTCAGCAGTTCCCCACACCTTATTTACATGTGGAATAATTTTGGGCGAGAAAGTGAAATGACTGTATTAGGTGACTCTGTATTGCTATTTTAAAAGGCAGGCTTCTCTGATAGAAGTCATCCTAATGATTAATATGACAAAAAGCATTGACTTTAACATCAAAAGAGCTAAATCCACACTTGTGAGCTTTGACACTAGGTACTTGAAGCATAGGCCTAACACATAATGCACTGTAAATTTATAGTTGGCAACAACTTAACCTTGTGGCAAAAAAAAAAAATAGATAACATGAAAAGAACCAAGGAAGTGATGGATTAAAAAATATTTTGAAGGCTATTAAAACAAACATAATTGAAGACCAGTGATTTAGGGGCTGTATGTTGAAAGGATCCTTCCTGTTGCGAGCCATTCATAAAGCTCAGTAAAGGAAGGAAAAAGACAACAACAGGTTATGTTCTTCAACAAACAGATGCCAGTTAGTGCCACCTCTCTTCAGTCTGTCCATAAAAATGCAGTGGCTCATTTCCACCTAGGAGGATTGTTTTCAGGGCAAAGTGTGACAAAGTAGATAAAGGACGCGGAGCCTGGCATAAAGGAACATAAACTATTTACCAAATGTTGCTAAGGGGATTTGGCTTGTTTGTGTGTTTTGTCCCCTTTGTACTGAGTTTAGGTTGTCCCAGAGGTTTAATTTCCTCCTTCATTTTTAATTTTTGACCCTATCTTCCTTTGTTTCTTCATATTTTTTTCCTCAAAAACACAATTTCTCTTTCCTTCTCCCTCCTTTGTTCACTTTCTACCTCTCTCAATCACCTTGTTTTATTTATTTATTTATTTATTTATTGATTGATTGATTGATTGATTGATTGTATTTTAGGGAAGGGTCTACAGGGTGTTCAGGGTCTCACAACTAGATCAGACTCATAGTGATCTTGCCTGTTTATAGCCTCCCAAGAGCTGGGATTACAGGTGCATGCCACCATGCCCAGTCTCAATTGCCATCTCAGGGTGCCCTGGGGGGTGGGCCTGGGGATCAAACCCCAGCCCCTGTGCCTGCTAGCAGGCGCTTTAATCCACTGAGCTATTTGGCTGGCCCTAGTCGCCATGTTTTAATATTCTTTTCCATCTTACTCTTTAAATTTTATTAAAAACTCCACATATTCAAGTTAAAAAAAACAGGATCTTCTGAATATAACATGATGAATGTTTAACCCCATTCCACCAGCAGTGTTATTTTTTCCTAAAAGAAATAATGGTCAAAAGTAGTAAACTATGGTTACACAAAATATTACCTTTGGGGACAATTGGGTAAAGAGTTCATGGAACATTTTTTGTTCATTTTTTGAGCAAAAAAAAATATTTCCTGTGAATGTACAAATATTTAAAAATAAAACTTTTCCAATTAATCAAAGAAAAATTGTTCTGTTCTTTCTTAACTTCTTCCTTGTACTTGTTTCTTATAATGAATATATATTTTCTTCTTAAAGTAATACATTTAAAATGTACCAATAAAATTAATTTTAAAAAATAAAAATAACACACTCATATAGATTACATCTCTTAAGTATGAAGCATTAAATTATAAATATACTACAAAACAGGATAATATTTTTAATGAAAATGTCATAGGGCAAAGAAAATTGCCCGCAAAAGACTTTTAATAAAAAGAAGTTATAAAAGGCTAACAAATTTCATTGCATAAGTATGAATATTTTAAACAATACAACATAACCTAAAATCCATGATAAAATAAAAGCAAACATTTGCTATATATAATAAACAAAGCCTTAAAGTCTATACCTACATATCAATGGGAAGATATTTTTTAAAGAAGAAAGCAAAAATAAGAAAAAGGCAATTCAAAGAAGAAATTCTAACAATCAATACCAACATAACCCATCATATATGCAGAAAAATGCAAATTAAGTTAACAATGTATTACTTTCACTCAACCACAGTGACAACACTTGAAAGATTGATAGTAAGTATACATTTTTGCTTTCAATGTAGAAAAGGTCTCACCAGTTACTGAAATAAAATGTATATTGGAGAGTAGTTTGCAAAATTAAAAGTTAATTGATTGCATTTTGAGATATACACTTTATGAGAACACTTATGACTCAAAACAAGTATAAATGTACATGTTGTCCACTTGATAAGACTTTCTCAGATAGCAAGGGATTGGGACCAGAACATCTGGAGCTCTCAACTCTTGGCACTGGCTACACAGAAAGATCTAAAAGACACTGTCTAACTTTCCTTTCCTCAGAAATGGACCCATTCTCTACCATAAACAGTCCGTAGGCCTGAGAACTGACAGCTCAGAGATGGGCTTCCTCTATGAGACTAACTTTTCAAAGCTCCCTTAGCAGCTGCCGAGATTTATGGGGTTGATGCTGAGCAAGAATTTCCCCTAGACCTGCCGAATTTGATATGACATAGTATGATACATTAACATTATATGATCACCACAGTCACATACATCCTGACAATGTCTCAAAGCACATGCATGCTGTAGATTGGTCCTTCATTCTGTGTATTCTCTTTGATTATTTCAGTTCATAGTTGGCAATCAATAAAGTGGGACTGAAACTCAAAATTGAAAGTAGTGGTAATTGTACTATTTCCTTGAGCAAAGCCACTGATCCTCGTGTTTCGTCCACGGCCTCTGACAGTCAGAAACACAGCTCCACAGGGAGCATGAAGTACTGTGTGGCTTCCCACAATTCTGCCTCATTATTTACGAGTGCCTCCTTCCTCTTTCCTGCCTATGCAGATTGTTTTCCTCTTTGCTTCCCCAACCAGCTCATGCTCACTGTCTTTAAGATCCTCAGTGTTTCAGAAGACTTTCTCCTCTGTTCCACGCAGACAGAAGTCATACACTCTTACCTTTGCCGAATTATGCTGGGATTTGCTGTCACCAAATGACTTTTGGATCCAACATCTTTAGTGTATTCACTCGACAAGGGAGGCAGGTTGCATCTAGAGACACAAGAATAGGCATTTCAGAAAGACTTCATACCTTTAAATCATGTCAGGTATAATGGTACAAACAGGGACTTTCATCTCAGCTCAATTCATAAATAACTCTTTTACCACCTTTCCCTTTTAATAGACATTAGATGACTAATTAACCATCAGCAGCTTTAAAATGCTGTCAAGAAACTAGTCCTGTTTTAGAAGAAAGAAAATGTCAGCTACAGAGGTAAATGATCTACCAAACAATAGAGACGGTAACTAGAATGCATTTATTCGATTTCAAATACTTGAGGTGGTAGGACAGGGAATATTAGGCTGGAAATCAGCCTCAAATAAAGCTATGGTTTTTCCACTCGGTTTTCTTCAGTTTTTGCATCCTCATGGTTCTCTTCAACCCACATATCTAACTTGACCCCTGCCACGTGGAGTTAAATCTAACTTTCTACCACTGGAGCACATCAAAGCATATTTATAGATAAAAATATCTTAGAAATATTGAGGTCTTTGTCAGCTATTATGAGTTGTGATTGAAAACCACAGCGAATGTTTCAATTTTTTAATTACAGTAGAAAAGCACTGAACCTTCCTCCCATTTCCCCCCTTCATTGAGTACATGTATCCCATCATTCTTGCTGCTTTCGGAAGCAGTTCTGGAAAGTTCTCTTACATGAGCATTTTTATTTGGTTGCACTGTTGTTGCAGCCTCAATGTCCTGAATTAATTTAAACCATTCACCATTCATGGTCGCATTTACTTTGGAAGAGTCTGAAGTCCTATCGTGTCAGGTCCAGTGAATAAGGTGGATGTGGACACACTGTAGTCATTGTATGAAATACATGCACAAGAGAGGTGTCCAGAACTTTAAGGTAGCACAAATAACAAGAAATGTGTATTCCAAGTCAGGGGAAGTATTTTGAGGAGTTATTGATAGTGTATCTTCTATAGTAATATTTTCCAATTCAAATGTTCACCATATATTTTATAAATATGCCCCAAGAGATGGAATTGAGCATATGCGCCCTCAGCTGATCAATGTGAGCTCTTGGGTTTTGTGTTTGCTCTTATCCTTGGACTCCTACCACATCAGGACAGAGTCTTGCTTTCATGCCTGGTGAGTAACGAGGGGCTCATTCTTCTGCCAATAACCCACAGGTCAGTATGTCAGTCAGTTGATGATGTCACTGAGAGAAAATATTGAGGGCCTTGAGGGGAGCTGGGGAGAGCCGGTCACAGGATCTGTAAGGCACATTCGGCCATTCGTGAGACCACACACATCCTGTGTGGTTTCCTGAGCACCCTCACACGGAAGTGAACTTGTGACTTAACCCTGGCTCACCAGGCTGCGGTACGGAGTTCAGTCTTGTGACTTAGCAGAACTTTATTTCATACATAAAACAGATTAAAATTCAGACACGCCTCTTCAAGAAGAAGCCTTGTTTTGGACGGCCTTTGGTAACATCTGAGAACCACCCACGCCTTATTAAAACTGTGAACTCTAAGCATTGCTAGAAGTGCTGCTCGCCTGTCGTGTGTATGTTCTATGGTCTGTACATCTGAATCCTCCCAGACTTCCTACCACAGAGCACAAGCTCAAGAAAAATCTGCAGATGTTGGTTGGACCCCATAATAAAAGAAAATGCTCACAACAGTAAAGTATATAAATGGATTTCTAGAAAATAATAGCAAAATATTTTGGTGCAAATATCTGCCTTACCCTCTTCTAAATGAATTCTCTTTTCAAGCACAAATATCTAAGACAATTTCCTCTATCTCTTTTCTTAGGAAAAGCACACTACAATTTTGGCTCCTCGGCTCCTAAGTTGATAATGACATAGATTTATATAAAAGGCACATTTAATACAGTCAGATTGTTTCTAATGAGGCATAATTTTGTAAAAGTGTTTCAAACTTTGCATTATTGCTTGTTGGCACAATTAACAGATATTAATGGCTAAAGTATCTTAGTAACAGTGTGCATGATCCTAAAAGAGAGCTAATCCAAAAGCTGGCAAGAAATGGGAAGTAGAATGGGTGAGAAATGAACTTAGTGCAGAGAAAATTTTAAAGGGGGGAAATCCCAAAATTACTTTAAAATTTTTGTTCTCATATATTTATGAATGCTGTGTCCACCTGAGTGTAACTCAGAGGGCTCCGATATCTTGTCTTCTGCGCTGTGAACCCGGCCCCCACAGCTTTCCTCGTGGATACCATCACTAGTATTGCTTTCTCACAGGCCTTCCAGATATATTGAATGCAACAGTATTATTTTTAAATTTTTAGTTAAAAATTATTTTGATTATAGAGCAAAATACGTACTTTGAAAAAGGCACAGTTGATCTTCATCATTTTAGAAGATGTGTTTGAAAATATCTGAGCAAAAAAACTGTAGCATTATTATATTCTAGTCGTAAAAGTTTGAACTGTAATCTGGTATTTTACTAAGTACACTATCTGGTACATTGCTAAGCACACTACCTGGTGTATCCCTAAGCACATCATCTGTTACATCATTAAGCATACTACATGGTATATCACTAAGCACACTATTTGGTGTATCACCAAGCACACTATCTGGTGTATCAC
>NW_004524640.1:2305137-2305406 GCF_000260255.1 Octodon degus
ACACTGTCTGGTGTATCACCAAGCACACTATCTGGTGTATCACTAAGCACACTGTCTGGTGTATCACTAAGCACACTGTCTGGTGTATCACTAAGCACAGTATCTGATGTATCACTAAGCACACTATTTGGTGTATCACCAAATACACTATCTGGTGTATCACCAAGTACACTGTCTGGTGTATCACCAAGCACACTGTCTGGTGTATCACCAAATACACTATCTGGTGTATCACTAAGCACACTGTCTGGTGTATCACTAAGCACACT
>NW_004524640.1:2305683-2317641 GCF_000260255.1 Octodon degus
ACACTGTCTGGTGTATCACTAAGCACACTATCTGGTGTATCACCAAGCACACTGTCTGGTGTATCACTAAGCACACTGTCTGGTATATCATTAAGGGCTATTCGGTCCTCCTTTCCCACTTTATCCATCCATGTACCCTATTACAGTGTAGGATCACACTGGCCACATTCTTCCTCATTAAACACTAAGTTTTTAATTTTGAAATATAATATTTTCTCAATTTTCTAAATGTGCCCCTTAAAATGTGCATTAGCTACTTATAAGTAGATCTGTAAATGGTCAAATAAATAAGGCCAGAGAGATACTTCAGTGGCATAATCACCTGCCTGGCAAAGCTATGTCAAAGCTTTTGATCCCCAGTACCAAAATAATAACAATAATTTAAAAATAAATTATCAGCATTCACTGCTTTCATATTGGGAACCCGATATAAGACTTACTAACATCTCAAATATGACACAGAGATAGTTCAATGCATTGAGTGACTCCATGGCACATATACACACAGCTTTAGTTGCAATGCCACCTTCCTTCAATTCATTTCAGTTTCTCATCTTTCCATGATTATTATGTTTCATACAGTGTTAGCACTGGAATCACAGACACTTATTAATTCCAAACTTGGTTATGTCAAAAGAAGGCTAGACAAGGCCAAAAGTCTCACTTATTTGGGATAAATTTATACTGTTAGACAATCCCCTATGGTACTTAGGTCTTGTACATATTAAATTGCAAATACTCATCATCTTAAGGGGAAATAAATACACATACATACACACACACACACACACACACACACACACACACACAAAGGGTTGGGAATAAAAGATAAAACATCATTGACTATTGCTTCCTCCTACACTATGTTAAAGCCACTGGAAATCATTTAATGTCTCTGAACCTGTGAGCTTCATACTACCTATGCCTTCTTCTGAACACAATGTGTGGGAAGAGCAAATCAAGTTATACTCAAATGCAATTTGAAAACCTCAAGAAAGCTATGCAATGTCTGCTCCATTCCTGTAGCCTTCACAGACCCACAGGTAGAAGCAGAGTTGCCACGACAGGGCCCCCCACCCTCACCCCTCAACCCCATTGGAAGGCTGAGCCCCGCTGAAGGTGACCTAACACACTGCAGGTTGCAGACACAGTCCAGAGCAAGGGCCTCTTCTGCTCACCCGCAGCGGTCTCTGCTGGCTGCTCAGCCTCACATAAAGCCAATCCACCAGAATGGGCTCCTGAGCAGGCCCAGGGCTGCTGCCTCTCTCATCCAACTTGCTCTCTAGGTGATTTCATCCCATCTTGTAGCTTAAATCTCTCCCTGCCCCACCCCCACTATGGTCCTTACATCTTATGACACAGCAGCAGGGTCTGTTGCCTTCCCCCATCACAGCTGTGGAAATGGCCTTCCTACCCAAAGTAGAACCAAGAGAAGACTCACTCAGCCCAGACCAGGCTTCTCCTCAGAAGCTCCCACTGACCTCCACCATCTTTGTCTTCATCTCCCAAGGCACATCCCCAGAACACAAGCCCACCTCAGAATTGTTCGATGTACCACCCCAGAAGCCAACCGAAGGCCCTGTGCCTGGAGAGTGCACAGTAAACAGATGTTGCACTGATTTGAACTAAGAAAACAATCCCACCCATTTTCCTACTGCTTGTATATATTGAAACTAAAAATATAATGGAGGTGAATAGTCCTCCACTGGAAAAAAAAATACACTAGAACACCGATGAAGGAAAGGTAGATAGAAATGTGCCTACTCTAATCTTCACCAAGGGAGACAGCTTCCTTCCGGAAGCCACTTCTCCTCTAGGAGGGAACTTGGCTTCCCCTAGGACAGTGGTTTCCCTAAAACTCCTAAAATGGTCCTTTTTGTCCCATTAGCTCAGTACTCAAGGTTATTGTTCCAAGATCTTTCAGCTGTGTTCTGCCACTTCATTACTTAGCCTTAAAGAAACACTAACACAAACTCTCCCTGCTCCTTTGCTCAGCTTCCTGCCCTCTGTGGGGCTGGAGTCTCCAGCCTTCCTGGTCATGGAGCCCTCTGGCCCCTGGAGGATGGACCTTTGGACCTCCCTGGGACTTCAGGGTCTGACCTGAAAGACTCCCACAGGGTCCAGTCTCTACTGCTCCTTTACATCCTTGATAAGAATGTCCTGTTTTCTACAGCTTGTCTAATCATCCCCTGGATGAGCCAAGCTCTGAGATCTCATACTCCAGTGGGCCACTCTTGGGCTTCTCTTCCCAATCCATTTCTCCTTCCACTTCCCCACACCCCCTTCGTGCTCCACTGCAGACCTGCCTCTGGCTTCCCACACTCCCTAGCACTGCTCTTCAGTTGTCACCTGTCCTTCCTTCCTCTCACCAATCTCAAACCTGCAGTAAGGTGACCTCTCACTCCCACCTGCACACCTGGCTGCTGAGTGGTGTACTCAAAACAACAACAGTGCCCGCTGGTGCCCAAGAGCTCCAGATCTATACCTATACCCTGAGCAATTCCCCTTCATGAGCCCTGCAGGGCCTCCTCCTTGAGCCTGATGTCACCATGCTGCTCAGGTTCTTGACCAGGCTCCTTCTTTGTTTGAATCTCACTCCCCCTCCTCCTTGCCCGCTTTCCTAGTCGTGCACACATGGAATCCCTCTTTACATCCTACCCTGCTACCTTCACATGCTTTTGTGCAAAACCAGGAAGATGAGAGTGAAGAATAAAATGAACACATTAAACTGTTGATTCATATGGAGGTTGCCTTACTGATAGAGCAATTTAGAAAGTTTTCAGCATCATAGGAAAGGAGGTAGGAGAAGGAGCGTTTGCATCTTGCCTGGCTGGCCTTGCTAAGGGTCAGGGAGCACCTCTCCTACCTCTGGGCTTTGCCTGCTTTGCACCTCATCCGGGCATTTTCCCTCACTCCCCTCAGCACTCTCAGGGACTCCATTGTGTATGAGCTTGAGGGAAGCCTAAGAGGAAGCTTCAGCTGATTAATGACAAGTGACTAGTTTTGAAAGGCCTGGGGCCCACGGGAGGGGCGGGGATGGGAGAGAAGGCGGAGGCCGAGCTGTGGTGCTCTCTCTTACCGCATGACAAAATCTGCTGCATCTATGTGCCGGCCACAGCCACTGTTCTTCAGAATCCCACCATTTCCCACCACCGCGCATTTCTTCAATGGCAGCTGGAAGGGGGTTGCCTAGCAACAGAAAACAAGGCGGGTTTTCACTGCAGAGAACACACAACCTCACAAAAAATCATCGTTTACAGCAGACCCTTTGGAGGAAGATGAATGAAGGCTGGGCCAGGCAAAAAGACCATGTGCGAGGGAAGATGCCAAGAATCCTTACGGAGGAAAGTAGTTGGTTTCTTTGAAATTAAAAAAAAAAAAGACAAAACAAAACAAAAAATAGTCCCCTGGCATGTCTTTAAATTTAATCTTTTTTCTCTTTGTCAAATTGGCCAAGCACATAGCAGAGGGTGTTTGCTGGGAAAACAAAATAAAAATTCAAACTAAACACAGAATTAGTTTTAAGGGCATTACAGTGAAGGAACAAACTCAGATGAATTCCGGTGCCCTATTTGACTGCAGTTGCTTCCACTCACACCATCAGTCATCCACTGCACAGGGGTCTCTGGGTATTTCCTGTGCTGTTGGAGACATGAGCAAGGACACAGAAGTCGCAGTGTCAGGACTCATAAATTAGATGTGAGGAGAGGAGGGACAACAGCGGTGCTGAAATGCTTGGGTTCTGCCCCAGAGAGGAGCACCACTCGCTAAGGGGACCGACCAGAGGGGCAGGAAGGCGCCTGGGCCCGGCGGGATAGGGCGAGCCTTCTCCCTGGGGATGAACCTCCAAGAACAAGTAGGATACTGGCCGACAGGGGAGGCAGCGCAATCAAAAGCGCAGAAGGACCTGCTGAGGGCAAACACTGTGTTTACGAGCAAGCGAGCACTCAACCAGATGGTACTGTGTGGAAGTCAGGGCAGAGGCAGGTGACTCGGGTTGAACCAGACAGCGTGACTCTCTTTTTGCAAACATCAAACTGGACTGCAAAGAAAACGCTCAGTGTCCTCAAGTGTGCCCCGGAGTGCTATTTATAGCACGTGGAATATGAAAACCCGGCACTAGCACCTGGAAGTAAAATGCATCATTTGGCCTCTTCTAGCTGGATCAGCAAGAATTGCAGGCTACAGAATTTCCTGCTTGCTGAAGCCAAGCCTAGCCGTTCATGCTCTTGGAGTTCTTATATACATATAACTGGTTCAGAATAAACAGCATTGGTATGAAATAGGTTAACCTGGGAGTTTGTGGGTTAGCTCAGTGCTTTAAGCACCTGTGTGGGCAAACCCAGTCAGGTCCAGGGGACCACGATTGGATCCCCAGTTCCACGTCTTTAGGCAGGCTGAGCTAGCAAAAAAAAAAAAAAAAAAAAATCCTTCTCAACTTTTTGGGCCGGCAAGATAGCTCAGCAGTTTTAAGTGCCTTCTTAGGCAAGTTTAGGCAAAGCACAGGGACTGTGGTTCAATCCCCAAGAGCACATGCCATGGCAGCCCTGGCTCCCTGGGTGGGCTGAGTTGGTATGGGGCCGGGGAGATGGCTCAGTAGGATAAGCTCTTGACTGGAAAACGCAAGGATCTGAGTTCAATCCCCGGTTCCAAAAAAAAAAAAAGCACTGGTTAGGGCCAGCCAAATAGCTCAGCAGATTAAAGCACCTGCAAGCAGGTATAGAGGCCAGGGGTTCAATCCCCAAGGCCTACCGTGCCAGTCCCACCCCCCAGGTTCGCTGAGACTGCGATGGAGACCAGCCATGGTGGTGCATGTCTGTAATCCCAGCACTTGCGAGGCTGTAAACAGGACAATCATTACAGTCTGATCTAGTAGGGAGAACCTGAACATCCTGTAGACCCTTCTGTAAAATACAGAAAAAAGAAAAAGAAAAAAAAAAAAAAAAAAAAAAGAAAGAAGTAGATTAACCTATTTCATTCATAGGTTAACCTGGATGAATTTCAAACAAATTATATGGACTATAAGTGGAATTGCTACATGAATTTCATTTGAGAGTCCTCACAAAGGTATGAAGTAAATTAAATGAAGAAAAAAAAATTCAGGCCTGTCAACAGGTGCTAGAATTCCAGCACATGTTTTTGTTTACTAAATCTTCAGGAAACATGTGCCTCAGCTCAGCAGCCTTGTCTTCTCCCTTCTTCCCTCAATTCCTGACCATCTGACTAACCGCTGCACCTGTGTGGGATGAGCTTATTGTGGATTTGTGATGTCACAGCACAACTGCAGTGACCATCCGTGGCCAGACATGCACGCCTTTTGGGGGGAATGCAGAAGGTGTTGCTGCTGAGCCAAAAGCTCCACTTGTGTGCTTTGCTTCATTCTGTACACAGCTCTTTGGTTCGTGAGCCGAATCATAAACTTTCAGGTATTTCTGTACACTATCACAGCACTGGGGAGGCTGAAAACAGGAGGATCACTATGAGTCTAAACTGCATAGTGAGACGCTCTACCATATACATAAAATAAAAAAAAGCCTAACTCCTAAGCATCTGCAAGCAGAGAATCAGGAATTCCTTATATTAGTACAGCAGAAATGGTCACTCCAATATCCTGCAGGACAAAATACACAGGAGACAGAAAACCAAGGAATGACATCCTAACAGATGCAGAATGATACATGGCATTTTTCTCAGTCACCCCTGAGAGAAGAGTTTGGGAACAACACCAGAAAAACATTAGTTAGATCTATCATTTGTTAGAGAATATTTAAGTATTTTTATTCAAGTTGTTTGAATATAGTTGCTTGTTTATTCCACATGTATTTAGTGTCTGCCTTATGCCAGGCACGGACTGAGGTGACAAGAACACAATAACACTGTTCTGTTGGAGGTTATATTCTGTGCGAAAGAGATAAGAAATGTAGACCTGTGAGTGTATTGGTTAGTTTTCCTTCACCATACACTTGATGGCTACAGCTGCATAGGGAGGGTCACTGGAGCTCACAATTTCAGAAGTGCCAGTCCCTGGTGGGATGGCTTCAAGAAATATGGCAGAAGGGCACGGCACAGAGAAGCTGTTCAACCCACGATATCTGGAAAGCAAAGAGCAGAGGAAAAGCCAGGAAGCCAGGGGCCAGAGGCCAGGGTCGTACTCAAGGAAACCCAAGGTCACAGCCCTGAGGTCCACCCAGACATACCCAGAAGTGCACCTTACTAACCCCTTAGGGGGCTCCAAGTCAGTCAACTTGACAGTCAAGATAAGCCATTACGATATGGGCCATTTGTCAAAACTGGTTAAAGAGAGCAACTGCAATCTGCATAGGGTGGCAGGGGAGGAGTTCCTGGGCTGCCTGCAGACACACTCCAGCAGGAGGTAAGGAAGTGAGCCATGCAGACACCTGAGGAAACAGGGGATACACAGACCTTGAGACAGGAACCTTTCCGAGATAGGAGAAGGAGAGCAGGCAGCCCCCAGCATCTGAGAATGAGCCAGCAAGGCAGATGTAAAAGTAAGTGGACTGGCAGCAAATTCTGTACAACTTTGTAAGGAATGGGACAAATGTCCATTTTTATTGTAAAATGAGAAATCAAGTGAAGCTGGGGTGTATGAGAAGCAGGGACATTGCTACATGGGTTGAAGTAATCACTATGTTTGATTGATTGATTGATTTATATCAGGACCTTGCACTTGCCAGGCAAGGACAATTAACTGAGGAAATACTATGGATTTTTATTTTATATAAACATCGGTAACTAAAATAATACTGTCCTTATTCTCTTTTAGACACAGAATATACAACTGGGCAATGGTCAATGTTTTCAAAATGATTTGGAATGGAGAACTGTCCTTTATGGATATAGTATTTAAGGGAAATTTTTATCATCATCTATTGTTACATAAACATTATGATTTTGATAATGCCTTCAATAACATAATGCATGCTGTCTTTGAAAATGTATCTCCTTGTGTCCATGCAAGAAAATATCTACAAAGGGCCAGCCAGATAGCTCAGCAGATTAAAGCACCTGCTTAGGCAGACACAGGGACTGGGGTTCAATCCCCAGCATGCCATGCCAGGCCCACCCCCAGGGCGCGCTAGACAGCGATTGAGACTGGACGTGATGGTGAGCCCCTGTAATCCCAGCGCTTGGGAGGCTAAAAACAGGAGGATCACTATGAGTCCGATCTAGGTAGTGAGACCCGGTAGACCCTGTACTAGATACATAAAAAATAAAGTAAAATACAAATATCTACTAGATCCAAGATTGTAGTAGAGTAGCATCCTGTCAAACTTAAAAAAATATTACTCTAAATGGAAGGACAGATAAAGGTAGATGAGAGAGGTTGTAGTGATAAGCTCAAACAGTGTTTCAACTCTTGCTCAGCTATTAATTCAACTTATGGATATTGTGTCCAATTTTTTTTTCACCTATAGCTTTCTTTGGTCAATAGCCAATTTCTCAATAATCATATCATATTACCCATCAAGAATTTCAATTTTTCAGGTCCCTCAATATCTCTGAAAATGAAACTTAGCAAAGCTAATGTTAGGAAGTTCAAAGAAGAACACAAGCAAAACTTAGTCTCTCATGTTTCATGACATGAATGGAGGTGAAAAGAATTGTTAGAGGCTCAAAGACTTCTTCAGAAACAAACTGCAAGTGCAAAGTGTGGTAATACACATGGCTGACAGGAAGGCTTCTGAAAGAATGCTATTAAAATCTGAAGACTTTAAAGTGTTATTTTTATGCCTTGAATAATTGTATCACACTTCCCCCAGAGACATACAATCAGGTGAATCAAACAGGATTTCCAGCATCACCGACAAAGCCTCTCCTCTTCCTCCTTCCCATATGCAATCCACACAGGACAACCAAGAGCTGAAGAGCTGGTCTCCACTCTCACTCCCAACAGCACGGCTGGCTGAGTCACTGGCACAGGGCACCTGTACCCACTCATCTTCTACAGGCATAACTGGAAGTCTTGACTGGTAACCACATGACCTCTGTTAGCAGCTGAATTAAGCATGATAGTCACCAATTGTTGGGGGGTTACAGCTGCTCTTAAAGTAGGAAGTGTACAGAGGAAGACAGAAACATGGGCCACTCCGCAGACATTGAACTGGATTAAACAGTGTTGCGATGATGATTTTCACAGACATGTACAATAGTTTATTAAAGAGTGTCTCTGATTACAAATTAAGCTATCATAATTTTGGACAGAGGCTGCCATTGAAGCATGTCTACAATTTTTAACACTTAGCATTACACATCGACAGAAAATCAGGATCTAAGTGTTCTATAGAGCTACTATAGGGCAGATCTAGAGATTAGGGATGCTGGCTCTTGTGTTTCTGTATCTAAGTTATAAAACTGACTGAAACCCAATATCTTTGGGAACACCAGGAATTTAACAAACTTGAAAGCCCAGAAGAAACTCACAAAGATCCTATGGGTGGGAGAACTCTGCTGAAAGTGATTGAGGGCCTGAACACACTTGAAAAGAATTGGAGACTCCAGTGATCATAAAAATTGACTCATAAATTCAATCAGATTAAGCACTATAAATAGACGAAAAGTGGCCAATTTAATATCTTGTGTTCCAAACATTATCTTAGCAAAAAATGTGTGTTTTTCATGTTCTTTTTTTCTTTGAAGATGGCAATGGAAGAACTCACTGTTTTAAACTTAACATGCGAGGTACAGTGTCTAATGACAGCTCTCAGCAGAATCATCACTTCACTATCATATTCTCAGAATATTTAATTTATTTATTGGATACAAGGTCTCACTACATAGTTCAGACTCATAATGATCCTCCCGTCTCAGCCTCCCCAGTGCTCAGATTACAAACATGTGCCACCACGCCCAGTTTTGAGAATGGCTTGGCATGTGGTATGGGGGACCGAACTCAGACCCTTGAGCTTGACAGGCAGACCCTTAGACTACAGAGCTAACTCCCCAGCCCAACAGAATATTTTTAAACTGCTTTGTTTTTGATCCTTCTGCCTCTGGCTACCTTCTACCACTCTCCCTCATTCCCATTTTATCTGTAGCCTACATTCCTTGTTTTTATGCTATTAGTCAGAAAGCATGACATCATTATTTATGAATAAACATCATTTTAGATAATTAGGCTACCAGTTTAATTTTAGTGGTTTCATCGGACAAGTAACATTGTGTGATGCGCTTGTAGCTGGAAGAGTTGATGCTTACTTTAACACTTGACAATCGTGCTAAGAATACAGTGAATATATAAGTTTCCAAAGTAGTCCTCCTGATAATACTCCCCTTGCCTTAAAAACATTTATCCTACCAGTCGTGCCCACTCTCTGAAGCAGTTTTGCAAGTCTTCTTTCCTGTGTTTAGTTGCACCGGCTTATTTAGAAGCCCTGAATCGATGCAAAACATTTACCATCCTGGTCATTAAGGAAGAGCTAGAAGGTACATGGTGAAAAAGTGGATGAGGAGACCCTGTGACCCTTCACAAGCCTGCCTGTCTCTTGGGGGACACACAGCAGCAGCATTCACTGAATTTTTTTAATCCCACCTTGTAGACACGCAGAAAGAGGACTTCCAGAAGTGCTGCAGAAAGTTGCAAGACCCATGAGACAAGCGTGCTTGAAGCAAGTAGGAGCCTTGGAAGGAAGATTATCACCAGCATGTCTTTTACTCTTTTTAAGTTTAAGCATTCACCATATATTTCAATCAGACTTCACACATAGGACAATTGCTGTAGTTTTCTTTGTTTTGTAAATGTATGAGCATTTTGCTTCAGTGGGCTTTTGTTGTTGTCCATTCATCCTACTGATCTTCTCCAGACTCTCTTCTCCTTGCTAGGAAAGAGGTGGTCATCTCCTTTATGTGTCTTCAAGCTACAAAATTTAACCAGGCAGTATTCAGAACACCATAAAGCAATATAGTAGGAAGAAAAATGAACATCCATGCTAGTTGTGGATCATAAATCACATCATAAAGGCAGAGATTTTGCTTTGTGAGACTTTAGAGTGATCAAAAGAAAAATCATTATGTTCCACTTCTGGGGGTCACCATGCCAAATCTTATGCCGACCCTCCCTCCGTAATGAAAGTTTCCAGGTTTTGTTCCCCAAGAACATCAATGTACCACTAGCTGCACACTGAACTATTCGATTCTGTTTACCCTCACCTATAGATCCACACGGACTCCCACACATAATTATGCTTCACCCACACACATAATTTAATTTCTTGCCCATATGTTAATTATATCCTCAACTTCAGCATCTAAATGTACCCCCCTGCCTCACAGCTAATTATAGCCCCCTCTTATGAATGTAATTACACCATCGAGCCACCCCTCTAATTATGCCCTCTTTGACATATTTAATTGTACTGCCCTGCTCAAGGATCTAATTACATCCTAACCAGTGCACCAATTAAACCCCCAGCCCTCCAACAATATTCCTCAAGTGCAACCTTTTTATCTCTGTATCCAGTCGCTTTATTAGTTCAGCTCAGGATTGGCAACTCTCTACAAGTGAATTCCTAACAAGCATGGCACCCAGCTACCCAGGAAAAATAATAGCCAGAGCAAGCTCCAGTCCTTTCCAGTAAGGAAATCCTTTTGTTTTTCTTTCCCATTAGTTAACAAGCCCCTTGGAAGTCCAAATTAAAATTTCAGCTGTTTGCTTACTTTGCATGTGTAAATATTTTTATGATGAAAATATCTAGTAATTAGTTCATTTATTCCAGAGAAGAAATGATCCTCATTACAGATATTTAGTTATTGTACCCTTAAGAAAATATTACCCAAAACTTTCTCTGGGGATATATATTTTTGAGTACTAATTATTTATTTGCAAATCCCTACATTCAAGGATGTTTACTGTGCTTCAATTTTATGAAAACAATTTCCCAAAAAGCTGCTGCAAAGACTTGTAATCCCCACTCTACTAATAAAATTGTGATTTCAGAAAGATGAGTTAGGTAATATCATGCTTTCTGCACAGGACGCATCACTGGAAATTGAATGACCTGCATATATACTAGGTGTTATTTGCTGTCGAAAATTTCTTACTCAATTAAAAAAAAAAGTCTAAGCAGTCCAGACAACGTTTTGTGTATTTCACATATGATCTGTTATACAACCTCATATAATTTCATTTCATGCCACCATTGATTATATTTATTAAACACTTCAAAATCAATTCCCAGGTCATTGCAGTTTATTATTGTCATTTCTGATTCATGAATGAATGCCGAAGCAGTAAAACAAAGGCTGCAGCTATACTCTACCAGAAGTTGTCGCATTTCAAACATCCTCAAAAAACAAAATGGAATTTTACCATTCAATGGAATGGTTGAAAAGTATACAAATCATTTACATTTCAAAGGTAAGGGCAGAAGACAGAAGCAGCGGCAGGAAGGACTGAGTCTCACACCATGGCCTGTCCTTGTGTTTGTGCTTCCTTCATGGGAAATACCAGTGGAAGATTCTTTTCTCTAAAAATGGAAAGTTCTTCCTGGCATTGAACATCAGCCCTGAACCCTGGCTTCCTGCATCTGAATCCTGGCCTTACCATTTCCCATAGGATCACGGGGAAATGGTATTCACTCCACACAATTATTGGGAGTATTAAACGATCATGTACGGCACCAGATAAGTGACAAGTAACCATTCTTTTTGTATTCAACGAATGGAAATATTCTCATGACACAGACTAGAAATCTTGCAGTCAAGTTTGCCTGGCTCTTTCTCCAGATCATCTTAATACCTGCCTCTGCAGAGGTTCTCATCTACTTCACCTCTGTCTAAAAGTACAAACACGGAAAGACAAATGCCTTCTTACTTCTGGTTACTTAGGACTTCCATTAGCTTCCGGCTCCTGCCCTCGCTCAATCCTTCATTCTTATTCAAATTCTTCTTAAGCAAGGTCTGGTACAAATCACTTGCCTACTAAAAATTATGCCAACTCGA
>NW_004524640.1:2321381-2323541 GCF_000260255.1 Octodon degus
ATATATGCAGTGTATTATTTGTTGAAACTGTACTTCCGATTTGATTTGAAACTGTCTCATTGCTATATGTTTATCAATAAAACTTTGAAAAGAAAAAAAATAAAAAATAAAAATTATGCCAACTCCTGCCTACAATCAAACATTCAGGTTCTTCACTAAAGGATATGGTATCTGCTGACAGCCCCAACATCCAGTCTAATCTTTTCTACCACTCCCATTATCTATGCATACGCCCAACATTCCCTCTATACCTTTTATCTTCCTTGCGGTTCCTCTCACATCCTGACTTTCTTGGCTTTCTACTTTATCGAAGCTGCTACCTCTTTTTCCTCCCTGTATTTTCCCTATTGTCATCTACCCACCAAATTATTTTTCACCCTTTATACTCTGTACAACATCTGCAGGTATTGTTCACAGTAAGATCCCTTACAAGTTCAAAGGATGCTTAACAATCGAAGCAAATCAGAAGCACATTAGAATTCATTTATGCTCAATGAGTCATGAGAAATATGTATTAAAGCCGAGCACAATGGCTTGTAAATAGAGATGGAATTGAATCAAATCACTTTTTTAATACTTCAGAGATTTTCAAACTCATTACTGCTATTGCATTTTGTTTAGAAATGTATCAGTTCATATTTCTCAAAAAAGGTGGTATGTGAAAAGCCCCAATAAACCCCCCCCAAAAAAAGAAAACCAAAATCCAATATTGTTTGTGGTAGAAGTGGTTGCTCTTCCACAGTCTTTAATTTTTGGAAATGGCACCTAGGCATCCTAAGAAATTTGATGGTGCAAAAACTCTTTCATCTAATCAAACTCCACTTTTCCCCCAAAATTAAAAACTACAAACATCAATTAAGCTTTAAGTAAAGCCACATGGGGGCAAGTATGCAGTGTCAACCAATCATGCACCCATCCCTCTACAAAGTACTGGGTCAAAACTTCTGACATCCAGTTCGTTGTTAATTCCAATAAATGGTGGTTTGCAGCTGGTCTCAGCAGCACATGCCTGGAATCCCAGTGCTCTGGGAGGGTGAGGAAGGAGAACCACATGTTTGAGCCCAGCCTGGGTCAAAATAAAAAAAAGGTTTGGAGTATAGCTCGGTGCAAAGCCTATGAGCACCACCCCAAGTACCCACCAAAAAGAGAAAAAAAAATGGTGATGTGAATTAAGATATCCATTTTATTTTCAACTATAAATAGTGAATAATTACACAGTAGAGTAATTTAGCAATAGTGGCAGATTGCTAGGCTGGTAATCCAATTTAACTGATTAGGCAACCGAACTAGGAGGACTAGATCAATTGCCTGCTAATTAACTATATGCATTTTAGAAAAGCAAGCCTGAGATTGATTTTCTCATACGTAACTATTTCTTTCCATTAAATAATAAAGAAATCAAACAAAGAACATTCTTTTGGGCACTAATACTGCTGCTGCTACAGTGGCTGATACTGTCCACACTATTACTTTCCTAACTATAAAAAAAGAACTGTTTGCCCTTTCTTCTTGAGAAAAGCAAAAGTAGTTGATTCCAGAACATTCCACTGTTCCCATGATGGCACTCTTAGTTGTAGCCGAGGACCACCTTAAGTCTCTATCAGTGGAATTTTCTAACCTCTAAATTTCCCACTCCCACACCTGGATTATTTCTATCTCCTTGACTATCTTCTCTTTTTTGTAGTAGGGCCTAGAATGCAGTCACCCTAGGATGTACAGTAAAGATGCATGCTCTTGGCTCACAGCAATTCTCCTAAAATAGAATCTCTGAGTAGAGCTTACAAATCTGATGCTGCCACACTATTCATGTGCAGAACCAAGACTGGGACACACACCCCCACCCCAAGATCTTGCCAATGCTTACGTGCAATCTACAATCTTCCCTCCCTGACCAATCATTATCTCCTAGGATTGGCTTCCATGTCCCACTCAACCCCCACAGAGACACCTACAGCACTTACAGCCAGTCCTGTGACAAGATACTCTAGGTACTTGGCATTAGGTACCATCTTACTAGCTGCAGGTTTGACTGGCTGTGGTTTGGGTAAAGCTTAAGGGTATCCATCTCTTAATGAATAGAATGATTTTTTCTAATGGTGTTTGTAAGTAGGATCACAAGTCTGCATCTTGTACAGCAATTAACCACTAAGAAGAATATAT
>NW_004524640.1:2323641-2325902 GCF_000260255.1 Octodon degus
AATAAAACTTTGAAAAGAAAAAAAAAAAAAAGAAGGCTAGGGTCAAAAAAAAAAAAAAAAAAAAAAAGGTATCCATCAGGCATTCATGTATTAGAGACTTGGTCCTTTGAGTGGAGATGTTGGCAGGTTGAACCTTTAAAAGGCAGGTCCAGTGGGACAGTCTTAGGTCAACTGGGATTACTACCTTTGGAATGTAATGTAGCCCTTCAGTCTCTGTCTGACTTCCTGTCTTATGAGGCAATCTCTTACTCCCACTTTCACTCCCGCTACACAGGTGATACAGCCAACTGTATCACCAGTTGGGTCAACTCTAAGACTAGAGATTCATTAACTTCTAAGCTAAATTATCTTCTAAATTATCTTGAGCTAAATGATCTCCTTTTCTTTACAAAGTTAACCTGCCTGGGGTATTTCATTATAGTAATAGGAAAGAGACAGATCTCACAAAAAGAAAGAAACTTACAACTTCTAAGGTTGTCAGAGTCTACCATAGTAGGTACAAGGAGGTTATCTGTTGATTGAGTGATTGTTTTATTGAACCCATATGTATCCCTGTGGCCAATGAGAGAAATTCCAGGAACCTGTGTAGGCAAAGGGAGAACATTTGTCTACTCTTTCAGACAACCAATATAAAAGTTAAGGAAATTAATGAATGATACACAAGTGACCTCACTGGATTTATTTTTAGAATCTAGCACATAGGAAATGAAAAATTAAATGTTTGCATGAGTCAGGCAGATAAGATAAATAAAAGACAGGCAATAAGGAATATAAGGAATGCTATGGGTTGTAGCAGATGGATCAGGAGCTGCTCTTACCTTCTTGGGTATGGATATCTACTTGATATTTTTTTTCCAAGTGATACTAAAATTCCAAATTTTAATGTGAAATCTCATGGTTTTAAAATGTTGGCATTCATTCAAATGATTTTTCAAAATAGTAATAACATAACAAAATCCATCTGAAAAGTTCACCTGCATTAGTAACAGGCAGTTTGCATATTCCACTCTAGAACCAGGCAGGGCCATCCCTACTTACAATTATTCAAAGACGGGATCAGAGGTGAGTTTAAATCTTAAACTATTCATGAACTATTCAGAAAAAATGCAAGACTGTATATGTTTTAGAGAACTTCCAACCAAAGATCTGGAAAGATTCTCTTTCTCTTGCCAGTTTCAAATAAAATAAATTCTTTCATAAAACAATTAGATTTTTTTTTTAAAAAAAGGGTTATAAATGAGAAAGAAAATCCCAAAGGATTTTTAAAGAATCTCCCTAATTTCTATCCAGAATGACCCTAAGTTATACATCAGCTATCAGTCACTGTGATTTCCCAGCCCTTTGTTGCTGAGGCCTCTTGTGTTTGTTTTCTAATCAAAACAGAATCATCTTCTCCATACTGTTGCATGTTCACTTATCAATTTAGAATGAACATCTTCCCATCATGGCATCAGCATATGTCCAGCTATATGGATGGCTCCTAATTTATCCAATTAATGGAAATCTTTCACTATGACAAGCAACACTATTCTGCTCATCTTTGAATTGTGGAACAACCAGGAAGGTAGGTGAAGCAGTGGAAGGAGCCGGTATTAGCCCACTCTGTTTTTCTTCTTTGATATGAAGATCAGAGTTGGCTTAATTTTATGTAAAGCATCAGACAAAAGCCTCTTGAAGGCCTTTTTTCAATGAGGTTGCCCTCATTAATCTATTCCACGCAGAAAGATTCCCCCTGCTGCTGTTGATCCACTGCATAACATTGAACATTGGCTCAACTATTACCTTAAGATGAACACTTAGACATGGAATGACTGGGTGAGATGATAAGCTTTTGATTCACACTCCTCAGTTACTCCACAGAAAAACTACAATGCTACTAAGCCTGTGAACTCTGGGTCTCTACTTCGCTACCTGGCTTCCTTCAAACAACTTGGGTAACACCGATGAACACTAACAACTCAAACAGGCAGGCACGGTAGGAAGCAGAGGCAGGTAAATCACAAGTTCAAGCTCACCCCTTGGACAAGTTAGTGAGACCCTGTTGACCACCCCCACCCCCATTTAAAAAGGGGTATGTATGTAGCTCAGGGTGAAGACCTAGGCTCAACACCTCCCCCAAAAGACCTGAGCAATCTTTTTCCATAGGAAAAACACAAGGGAGGCCAGGAAGATGGCTCAGTAGAATAAGTGCTTCCCTGGCAAGTGCAGGGCCTGAATTCAATCCCCGGTTCTGCAAAAAAAGAAGGAGGAGGAGGAGGAGG
>NW_004524640.1:2326112-2337245 GCF_000260255.1 Octodon degus
AGGAGAAGGAGAAGGAGAAGAACACAGAGGGAATCTGCTTAAATATAGTCTACAGCTATTTTACACATACCAAGGGACAGAACTCATGACGCAGCAATGATGCTGCAATCGTTTTGCTGTGAATGAATCTGAGTGGAAAGGCAGTGCAGTTTCAGTGGTTAACTTGGCATGCTTTGGCTTCAGCCGGTTTCAGTTCAAATTCTGATTTGCGATCACAGTTTGCAATCAGTTTCAACTAGGAAATCCCCAGCAAGTCACATAACACCTCTCAGCTGCAGTTTGTGTAGGCAGAATGGAGACAATAATACCAGCTTTATAGGTTGGGATCATCAGACATGGTATGTCAACCACTTATCGAAGAGCCTAGCCAGAGTGAATCCTCAGCCAGCTACAACTGCAGAGTATACCCACAAAACGCAAATTACAAAAACACAAAGAACCTATCACTCTGTATTTTTTTCCCCTAGTACATTTCATCAATATTTCCTAGCCATTTTCCCTAAAATATTACATCCCTAGACACCAAGTCAATTTATTTTAATGAATGCATCTATTATTTCAAATTTAAAATGATGATACAGAATTAAAATTCGCAAAGTTCCATATAATTTTTCCTCTCAATAGTCATGCTAATATATTTCAATTAAGAAACTTGTGTAGGAGTTGTAAGCAGTTTATATGAATTGCTTTGTTTGTATATGTGCCGGCTATAAAGTCATAATTAGTCAATGGAAACATATTTGAAATGTCATTAAAATGTCTTTTGCTCCTGGTTAGTAGGCTCTCCCCTTCTCTGCCATCCACTCTTCCTTTCCCACCCCAGCCCCCACTTCTCTTCTAATCCTGGCTGCCTTCCACATGAGACAGGATAGATTCTTTACGTCTGCTTTTCTTATCCATACAAAGAGTTCCTCTTTCTTTCCTCTAGGAACCTTAAGCAAATGAAGCTTTTCTTGTTTTGACAGTAAAAGCTTTGACGGATCCTTTGGCTCACAGCTATCTTAACCAACTCCACAAGAAAACAAATTTGCATCAGACAGGATGATTTGCTTTCAAGAGTACTAAACACATTGCCAAGCCCACCAGAAGCACTGGCGGTTACAAGCTTGGGGTTGGCCAATATCATCCTCAGCACTTCTCGAGCACATTTGAAGGAAAGAAAACTTCACAGACAGATGGGATAACAACATATGTAAACTCTACATTTATACATTTAACATACCAAAATTATTCCTCACTCAGCTCTAACGTGCCTATGTCATGAGAATGACCCCCAAGCTGTGCGGAATCGAATATTACATACACAAATTAGAGCAGCAGAGGATTTTATAGTAGACCACTTGGAGGTGATTACTGAAACTCAGCCTCAGCTTTTCCATCTGTAAAATGGGGAGAAAATAGAAGAAACTACCTGTAGAGTTACTAAAAGAATTAAATAAAATGACAATTATGAAAATTACTGCTTAGATGACACAAGAAGGCTGAAATTCATACATCACCTAGTAAATATTAGCTATTCATGACTGCATCGCCTACTTGCCCCCAAAATACAGTGGGTCTTGTGGCTTCAGGGTACCCCGGGATATCTCACTTATCACAGTCCTAACCTCACCCCCAAAGTTTGCCACACAATTTTATTATTATTTTCCCACTGCTCTAGTATTTTTTTTTTAAATTTTGTATTCTAGTACACTGACCATCTTTGGAAAACGAAGACATTATTCTATTTAGAACAACCTCTTTTGAGCAATGGTATTGCCATTGATAAAATACAGCCGTTCTCGACTCCTGAGAAGCAAATGAACATGGACAGCCACCTGCACTTCTATTTTTTTCTAACCAGGAAAGGGATTCAAAGTGAGAAAGCTCCAACCTTTTAACTGTGCTGGTCTCCCTGTTCTGCGCAGCTCTCCCTGTGTTCTCTTCCCTCTTCAGGACTTTCCCACTCTTACGCTCTGTCCTTTATCTCCTCTCAACCCTCTGGAAATGTGGAAGGAAGTTTCCATCCATGAAGCCCTACATGGGATAACACAGCCTACCATGGTTTAGACCTAAAGTGTCCCCCAAGTTCTCACGTTCTCAGGTGGAGCCTAGTTGGTGGGGCAGGTCCACATCCATGTCACTTGGAGGAAGTACTCCAGGCCCCCTCCTCCCTTCCTCCACCGCAGCCCTCCGCCATTTTGTTTCTGCCTTGGACCCCTCCAACCACAGACTGAGATAGCCGTGTTAAACTTCTTTCTTTAAGTTGTGTCAGGTATTTTGTCCCGGTGGAAGTGACTAATACATAACCTAAAACACAAAATGGATGTTTCCTTCAGGTATTCACTTTTTAAAGACATGGTATGACCTATGACATTTTACTACCATTGCTTTTAGCAATACAGTAACAGTTGGTCTTTTCCCCTGAAGTCTTCTGACTCTCATTTCACCCACTGTATGTCTTGTAAAGTTCAATGCCTACCTGTTCATGTTCCTAAGCTTGACTATTTGTCTTCTAAAATTGTTGCTTGCTTCTGTCCACCATAAAATTGCAAAATGTCCTCAGAAGAACTGCCACTCACCTTTTAATTTTTGACCTTTAATAGTCTTGATCTTTTAATATGGCAGAGTATCTCCAGAGTACCTCTCTCGCAGGACCATTTCCTTGAAATGTAACTAGAGTGTAAAAAAGTAGTCTGAAGGGCCTATGTACATCCTCCACTAAATCCAGGAAAGCCACACAGTTCTCATATCAGAAATGACCATTGTGACTGCCTCTGTCACTCACCCAGCCTAGTATCTATAATCTGGCTGAAAACCCTTTTCCTGCTAAGAGGTCCATGGGGTTAAAAAAAAAAATTATCACTGTCTCTGGCAAGAGGTTGTCTGGAGTTTCCTCAACTGGCTTGTTTCCTAAGCATATTGGCTCCATAGCACTACAAAGACTATGAAGAAGGCTGTCTTCCACCAGCTGAGCCAAGAAGACTTGAAAAAAGCAGGGAGGCAGCATGTTAATTTAAAAATACAAATCCCGCTCTCTTGTTTGTTTTATAGGGAAATTGGGGCAGGAATGGCTGCTGGTGGGAAGACTGAAGAAAAGAAAGAGCAGCAGGGCCCCTGCACCTGGCTCCATGCCGGCTCGTGCACGGCACGGAAGAGACCTAGAAGCTAACTCGGTCCTTGCTCTGTCACACTGCCATTTAGCTCTGGATGGAAGGATGGCAGAAGCTGGCCTGCTGACATCTCTGCCTGTGACTTTCAATCTTCACAAACAGCAGCAATTTCTCCTCCACGATGCCTCATAAAATTGATTTCTTTGTGCCTGAGACCTTGTATTGATCTATAACCCCACAGGGGTGATGCACAGCACAGTAACAAAAGGGGCTCCCTGTGGTCCTGTTAGTTCACTGCCACAGTCTCCTCCCCAACGCTTCAGGCTGGAGCTTTCCCCACTTGATTGCTTATAATACAGGGATTTCTCCTCCACTGTCTGATAAGGAACTCAAGTCCTCACAGCAAAACACAGGCTGTGGGTGTCCCGGGATACCCAGTGGACATGGCAAAGCCCAGCAGCCCGAAGCACTCCGACATTCATCCCACTCACATGGGCTCAATCTCTCATATCCCAGGTGCTGATATACTACAGCTCCCTACTCTGCCAAATTAAATGCTCACCCTGGGCAGCTTCCCAGCTAGGAAGCAGAAGAACCGTGAACCAAACACAAAAGGATATGAGGTTACAACTGAGAGAGCTACCTAGTGCTCTCAGGAAGCCCCCCCTGCTCCTAGGAAATGACACTGAAACAGGACTTAAAGGATAAATGCAAGTTGTCTAGGTAAGAGAAGGTGAGAACTTCCAGGAAAGGGGACAGTGTGCTGAAATCTCTGTAGGAGGTAGCAGAGTGCTGAGGAGGACAGAAGCCAGTGGGGCTGCATGGGAAGGGTCAGAGGGAGTGCTGTGGAGACCCTGTGGCTGCTGGAAGCACTGGAAGAGATGGTCTGTCTTTATCTTGGAGCTCGTCTTTGCCCTAAAATCAATGAGTAGATAATCAAGGGTTTTAGGCAAAAGGAGTGCAAGATCCATGACTTGCATTTTAAAAAGCTAATTCAGGCTACCACAGGGAATATGGATAGATTGCAGGAGGCCAGCTTAGATACAAGCAGCCTGTGCCCAGATGTCAAGGAGCCTGTATCTAGATGTCCCCTAAAAGCTTCATAGGTAATGGCTTTGGGAGGTGACAGGATCACGTGTGTGTGTGATATCAGGTAAGCCCAGTGAGGGGCTGACAGTGTGGTATGATGCAGGAGTTGACACCTCGTAGGGACAGGGAAGCCTCTGTGGGCATGGCTAGAAGGGTTCCATGACCCTCCTCTTCCCTCGAACTCCACCCTGCTTCCCACCTGCCACACCAGGAGCTCTTTCTGGTTTCGCCATGCCACCCTGCTTTGAGCGAGTCTACTGCAGTCTGAAACCTCTACAGACTGTGAGCCAACATAGACCCCCCTCCTTAAACTTCCAGGTGCCAGGTGTTTTGTGCCAGCAGAGAAAGTAACCAAGACAAAGTCTAATAAAAGACTTCTGGAGAGTTCTAGCAAGAGACCACTGCCATTTCGAATAGGACAGTACAGAGAATAGTGGGAAATCAAACAAGGGCAGAAGAAACAGAAACCTATCTGCACAGGTTCCTAAGTTTCCTGCAGCTCTGCTGTGCTTTGAATGTCCCCTACAAAGTCATGTTGACAATGAATTTCTGGTGTAACAGGATCCAAAGGTAGGCGATGACTACTCTGTCATCATGAATGGACCAATGCTGCTAGAGAAGGAGCAGGCTACCTTGTGCAGAAGTGGTTTCCAGATAAGATGGATGAGATTCAACCAAGTTTTTCTGTCTCATATGCTAGCTTGTCCTTCTGCCTTCTGCCATGGAGGATCCTTGCCAGGTGCTAGTACCATCCCCTTGGACTTCCTCGTCTCCAGAACTGGAAGCCAAGGAAACTTCTGCTATCCACACCTTAGCCAATCTGCAACATTCTACTATGTCAGCAAAAAGTGGACAAAAACAAGCTTCATCCAATGATGGCTTCTTACGAATAATGCATGTCCACAAGTGAGTAAGAGGAGCAAAACAGGGAAAAATCAAAACAACTACAGTACATGTCCAGTGCTGACATCATGGCTTGACTTTAGGATTTTATGATGCTGTCATCACAAGATTAGGATGAAAGACTGAGCACCACGAGGGTGGCAAGTAAGCTGACACACCATCCCGCACTCCACATACCTAATTCCTGGCCCTCCTCCACTGCTGCTGCCTGTAGGTTTCTGACCCCAGAGCACCCTACACATGCAGCAACACCAAGTTCATGTCATGTAGGTGAAAAGACAGTGGCCAACTGGCCACCCTTTCATTTTTTCCTCCCATATATTTTCCTTTACTTCCAGGTTATGTTATGTGCCAGGTTCTGACCAAGTGCTGCCCACCAGGGGTTCATAGTCTGATCAGAAGAAAACATAGGGACAAATAATTCTTATTATTAGTGTAGTAGGGCTGGGGAGATAGCTCAGCGGTCTAAGTATCTGTCTGACAAGCACAAGGAGCCGGGTTCAATCCACAGTACTGCATTGCTGTGCTGGCCCTGGAATCCCAGGTAATCCGAGCAGGCCACCAGGTGTGGTGGCACAAACCTGTAATCCAAGTGCTGGGAAGGCTGAGCTAGGAGGATTATTATGAGTCTGAGCTGCAAAGTGAGACCCTGTACCAAAGAAAAGAAACAAAAAGAAAGGAAAGAAAGAAAGAAAGAAAAAAAAGAGTAGTAAAAGAGATATGAAGTGTGGGGACTAAAAAATACAATGAATGTTTAAATGTTTGCAAAGTTTATTACTGTAAAAGACATACACTGCTGTTAATCGCCCCTTAAATACTTCCCCCCTCTTGCTTCAAACACATTTACCCTATCAGTCTTGCTGCTTTCTGGAGCAGTTCTGAAAGTTTTCTTTTGAGTCTTTAGTTGTGCTGGTTTGGCTGCCTCAGTGTCAAGAACTGATTTAAAATGTCTACCTTTCATGGTCATTTTGACTTGAGAGGGGAGCTGGAAGTCACACAGCGTCAGGCCTGGAAAGTAAGGAGGACGAGGCCACCCCATAATGCTTTTCCAAGCTAGCTTTTCCATTGGACAGGACTTGGCAGCCACGTTCACCGTGTAACTGACCACATCTCATGAAGAGGGTCCTGAAAGAGGACTCCTAGAGCTGCTTCAGAATGTGGCAAGAAGGACAGATAAGTATTTGAAACAAACAGTACTTTGAGGGGCATTCATGGAGATACATCTTTTGCTGTGTTAATTTTTAAAATTTATATTTACCACATATGTTGATTATACCTTATATATAAAAATTTTGGGAAGACAAGTTGCTTTTAATCAATATGGGCAGAAAGTAGAGATTTGTAGGGAGCAGTGGGGAAGGTTTTATAGAAATAAAGATGCTCTAGCTGGATCTTAAAAGGTAAATAAGAATTCAGCAGACAGATGTGGAAACAAAGAGCATTACCAGCAGGTAGAGCAGCACATGTAAACATGATGAGGAAGTTTTATTTTATTTTATTTTATTTTATTTTATTTTATTTTATTTTTTTGCGGAACCAGGGATTGAACTCAGGCCTTTGCGCTTGCCAGGGAAGCACTTATTCCACTGAGCCATCTCCCCGGCCCGATGAGGAAGTTTTAAAAGAACAACTTTCTTTGGAAAATGCAAATCACTTGGCAATCACAGAATACAAGGAAATGAGGAGCAGGAGAAACAGGCAGTGGCAAGCTCCATTTGTGTATATTCTCAGAGAGTTCAGGTCCTTGTGTGCTACCTGAGAAGTTTAAACTTTGTGCTCTAGGCAGTAAGTAGGAAAGATCAGCCAGTGCAAAACTGATGCCTTGCAGACTGGACTAGGAAGTGGACTTCTGTAAAGATCAGCTGTGGCCCAGTGCCTAAGAGTTCCAATCCTGGTCAAAAAAAAAAAAAAAAAAAAAAAAAATGTTGCATCTCAGTAGTTCATTCTGGCAGAAAAGAGCGTAGTTTTTGCCCAACCATGAGCTAATGCTCTGCGTCACTTCCCTAGCCAGCTGTTGTTCAGTTACATCCGCCAGACTGGGATCCTAGCCCCAGTCATAGCTGCCGGGGCTTTCCATCGCCTAAAAAGGCTGAGTTGATGAAGGAGGCTGAAGTCAAGTTCCGCAATTTCTCTGTACTACTATATCATAGTCTTTGGGACATATCAAGGGAGGGGCTGGTATATCCCCAACTGCACAAATAAAAGGCCAGCCCAGTTTCAGGATACTTTTTCTAGGGTCTAGAATGTCTAGGATGCCATCCTTTTTAATAATGAAGGGGCAACAGAATTCCCACTATAGCCTTCCTTGGCCTTCTCCACAACTGCTGCTCCAGGAGGCTGGCTGAGTGTTGATTTGCCCATTTGCTCTTGAATATAAGGCAGATGGTGAGGAGTGACTGAAGAGAAGTTACATAAGCAGGTTTATACGTTATAAAGACCAAGTGGGCAGCTGGGTGGAAGATGTGATAGGAAGAAAAGTTCAGGATAGTGAAGCTTTTTCAAAAGCTCTTGAAGTAGTCCAAATAACAGGCAACAAACAAGCCTTAAACTAACACAGCCATCAGTGAAAAAAGAAAAGAGGGAATGGAAGCAAGAAATGGGTATTAAATGAAATTAGATTTAGAGAGTAACATTCAAGCATAAGACCCAGAGGTCTACTCCCAGGGCTTGAATAGATGATAGGGTCATTAGCTGAGACAAGGAAGAGAAGGTCAGAAGAAGTGGAAGGAGAGGACTTGCAATCCAAACATGTGGGCAGCAAGGAGGCTACGGACACTGAGGACAGTAACTCAATGGGATCAGGCTCTAGGCCTAACTTTGTTTCCTTTTACTTGACATTACATTTCCAAGAACTAGAGAAATCCTCACTCCACAGCGCTAGCTGCTCGATAAGTAACTGAGCTATGACTTGGCCCACACTTGTTTTACATGGAATTATCAAAATTTGAGGAAAGCACAGTTTTTCTGGCAGTGGGGCATGTTCACTGCAGTGACCAGTCCAACAAATGTGAAAGACGATTTCCTCATGCTTCCAATCCTTATTTTAAGTTTGCATTGGACTTTGATTTTATTTTACTGATTCCTAACTTATACTAAATTTATGGCTCATACAGTACTGTGCTTTTTTCTGAGTCCATAAATATCCTTGGCCTTTGGATTTTAAAAAAATCCTCTAACAATCTCATGTAAGGCATCTGGATATATATGCAGATGACAGTTATTTCGGTTTTGGTGTCGTAGTTAAAGTGTTCATTAGGCTATAACAAGAAAAACCAATTAGGAAATTTATTGATTAGAATTAACAACTAGTTAATTAACAATATTTTGTTGCTATGCTGTTCTCTGAGTAGTAGATAATTCTATAATATATGCAATCTATATTATATGTGTACTTATATATATGAGCAAAGTAGTCTGAGCCCTAGAAATAGAGACATTCAAGCAAAATAATCAGATAGTTATAGCTTTTATAAAGCATCTTTTATATTTTATAAAGGACAGGACAAAGATATAGCTCAGTGGTACAAGTGCCTGACTGGCAAGTGCAAGGTCCTGAGTTCAATTCCTGGTATTGAAAAGAAAAAAGAAAAGCCAACTTTATAAAGGACAGCCATTGCTTTATTAATAGCAGCCTATCCCAGCTAAAAAAAAAATACCAAATTAGGGCCAGTGAGATAGCTCAGCAAACTAATAGCCTGCTTAGGCAAGCACAGGGACCAGAGTTTGATCTGCGGCACCATATGCTATGCTGGCCCAGGCCCCGCACACACTGAGCCAATGACCAAGTCCAGGTGTGGTGGTGTATGCCTGTAATCCCAGCACTGGGGAGGCTGAAAGCAGAAGGATCACTATAAATCTGAGCTTCCTAGTGAGACCCTGTAATATACATATATATATATATATATATATATATATATATATATATATTTACTTATTTAAAAATTTATCAAATCAATTTCACTTACAATTTCTTTTCTCTCACCATGTACTTTTTCTTAGCAAACAACTGTCCAATTTGAAGCTATAAGCAAACTAAATCTCACAAAAAAACCCACCATGCATAATAATTTATAGTATTTTCTTTATAACAAACTGGTCTTGACCTGTAACGCATCTTGCCTCTATTTCTCTACTATACCCACCTACTCATGTATTTTTTTGACAAACTCCCAATATAATTTCTTGGTTAGTAATTTATCCAATTCTCTCTCCTGCACTTAGTTGTTGCCCTTCTGTGTGGGCAGCCTCTATAAAGCTCTACAGGACACATAGGCACCCAATGCTTCCATCTAAAATCTCTACTGCTCCTGTCCCATGTCACGTCTAAGATGTTTCATATTCAGACAGATAGTGAGGTCAAGCTCAATTGCCTGTGTTATAGGGTAATAATATCATTAAGCTTCTCTTCTGGAGGGTTAACAACTTAAGTTTTCAGACCAAACATTAGAGAAAAAGAAGGACTACAAGGACAGACAACGCTTTGGCTCTAGCCTTTCAAGGTCAGTGAGGACTCAGGACATAGGAGAACCTGTACTGTAACATTCTGTAACTCAGCTATGTCCCAAATTTTCTGATCAAGGAGATTATGGGGCCACAGAGGAAAGTGATTGATGATGTAGAGTGTGCCTAAAGGGAGTCACATGGAGAGAAAACATTCTCTTAGGCTTTCGCAGAGAGCAAATTGGTCAAGCAATGGCCATGACTCATTCACATGGCTGACACTGACAAAGGATCTACAAACTGTGGTACAGGGTTTCAGGGTAAATCCTGAGGGGATTTGACTGACCTTGTCAGATACAAAAGTTACATTTCTTGTTATATAGGCCTGGCTTTATCTTAGTCTTAACCATCTAGCAGAAAAGTATAAAAACAATGTATTAAAAACTAAAGCCATATTAATATGCTGAGCTGTAAAAGGCTCAAGTCAACAACTTGTAACAATGGCAGTCATATGGATAACCCACTACTATTATGGACTACTAGACTATATTGAAATATTTTGCTGAATTCACATACCTACAATATTTAAATGGCAATGGAATACCCATATCTGACAAAACTAAACAAAAAATGGGGATACAAATGAAGGACCATTTTTTATCTGTAATTCAAAATGTTAGGATAGATATACAGCTACTTTCTCTTAATTAAATGAATAGAAAGATTTGTACTAATAGTGTTTGTGGACAGGATATCATGTCTGCATCTTGTACTATGAATAACCACTAAGAAGATAACAATACACAATGTATTAATTATTGAAACTGTCCTACTAATCAGTTTTGAAACTGTCTCATTGCGGTTTCTCAGTAAAATTATTTTAAAAAATAGCAATGCACCTGAGGTCCCAGCCCTAGGACCCCTCATCTTGTCCCTGAACTTTTCCCTGATCAGTTCCCAGAGCTTCACAAGCCAGACACTATCTATGTCTTCTTCTGCCAGCACTTCTGGAAGCCAACAATTATTGCCAACAGTTTCTTATAGTGAGACGCTAAATACCCCTTTCCTTGTAGCCTCCACAGCTACTTTCACCTCCCTATTCCTACATCCATTTTGTGCCTTCTATCCCTATGGGAAAATATACCTTCCGGGTCAGCCTCTCCAATGTGCCCACCAGGAACACATAGGTAATATGATATGGTTACTCCACCCACGAGTCATGAGGAGAATATTGTGCTAACTCACATGTCATCCACAAATTAGCAACCACTTACCAGGAGGCAGATCGCCAATTAATCCAGGTGGACACAAACCCTGAGAAGATGCTTTGTAGTAATTTGTTTCCTCTTTATCCCTCAACCAAATTAATGAAGCCACAGAAAACCCAGTCAGCGTGGACTGGTCACTTCTCTGTAAGTTAATCAAATATATCTATTCATTTAAAAGAATCTAATAGATTTAACAATTACAAGTAAACACTTTAATAGCAAAAATAAAACACAGGTTTTCTGGCCGAGTTCCGGGAGCCCCCAGACCCAGTCCTAGCCCAGGTCCGGTGAGTGTGCGGAGAGTTTCCTGCTACCCTGCGCCGGCGGGACCAGTCCCAGCC
>NW_004524640.1:2343239-2374384 GCF_000260255.1 Octodon degus
CAAAACGAAATCACAGTGTAATGGAAATGCCTTCCTACACCTTGGCCTTTGCTGGAAATTAAAACAAACACAAAACAAAAAAACTAAAATGAAAAAACTGACGAAAGGAAACACCAGGTTTTTTCTATAGGAAAACACCCTGTCATCTCACTAAACCTAAGAAGGAAATGTTATACAAAATAGTAACACTTCCTAAGAGAAGTTATCACTCCCGTCAGACCTACCGGATGAAATGCGACTCAGCACTAATGGATGTCATGCCTCCTTTTGGACTCTTTCCAGGAAGCTAGACATCTGGGCCTTATAAGCCTTTAAACTAAATTTTACACTCTGTCAAAAAAGAGCCACACACCAGTGAACATAAACCAGTACTTATATCTATTTCTTATTTTGTTCTCAACTCATGAATTTTCTTTAGAGAACAAGGTTGATTTTCAGGTATTTCTAATTTTGAAGATCAAATCATTTTCTAGTTTACCTCCAGTTTTACAATAGTGAGGGCATCCTCACCACGCTTCCTCACTTAGAATTGTTTGTTTTCTTTTCTTTACAACATTAACAGATGTCAGGAAGTCCTGTGAGGATCCGCTGGCCTCCTCAGTGACAGTGACAGAGCAATGTGAAGCTTGGTGGCCATTAACCCATTCTTCGGATATGGAAGCTTAACTCAGTGGAAATTAAAAATCTATTCCTCATTGTACTTTTAGTTTATCATAATCATTATGGAAGTGTAATGACAGAAATGTACATAATCATTATGGAAGTGTAATGACAGAAATGTACGGTCGGCACAATCGTTAGAGCACTCTATTACCACTTTACCCTTCTCTGAATTCCGGGCTCAACAGATCCATTTCCTTTTGCTCTCCTGGGAAATTGATTTCACCCCTTTGCCAGTCGTAGTTTTGTTTTCTTTGGCTGGTTCCCGGCATTGCGGAATTCTAAGACCTGCTTATACCCACACATGGTGAGGCAAACAACACAGTAATATTTTCATGTCCTTTGTCAGAGTATTTATTAGGAAGCACTTTTATGCCTATAATCTATTTTAACTTTGTTTCATAAATATGAACAGAAGGTACTATTCATCCCAGTTTGAAAATTACAAAATTCAGGCTAAAAATGGCAATGTAACTTCTCCAGGGTCACAAATGCCACCAGGGTGAAAATAATGTACAGAATACAGATCTTCATACCCCCATCCCCATACAGTTCTCTACTGTCGGCAGTCAGCAAAACTGATACTGTAAATTACCTGAATTATTCAATAGTAGTTGGACAGTGTTCTGGATTTCTACACCAAAGAAGCCAAGTGAAAAGGCTCATTTTGCCTCCATTTGAGGACCTGGATTTCTTCTTTTAAAAATCAAATCAAAACAATCAAACTTGTTATTTCTCTTTTCAATATGGGCTACAGGAGAGTTCAAAGCCAAAGAGAGATGATGGTATAGGACACGATCCCATAACCTGCATATCTCTGTGTACTCTCTATTTTTCCCCCTGAATAGCTGCAAAAGCAATTTCTCCTATGCTTCCCAGTCTATTCTTATAAGGAAAATGAAAATCTTTAAAATGATTTCAAGGTGACTGAGTGATAAGATGACAATTAACCCAGTAGAACCTAAATCTTTTCAAGAAATAAACAAGATGATAAACAATATAACTTCTGAAATTAGACCGAATTTCACATCCTAGCCCTTCTACCTATCAACTCTTCTCCATGGAATAAAACTTTTGTGACCCTGATGATAAGCAGAGATGGTGTAAAAGCAAGATAACATATGGAGAAACTAAGGCAAATAATGTAGGATAGCAAATTCAATGCATTTTCCTAAAGCCAAAATGTTGAACTTTTGACCTCTCTTCCCACGACACAGGCCATGTGGCAGTCGTGACCAAAGACACAGAAGCAGGCATCTGTCAGAGTTTCCTGGTCTGTATCCTCCTTCTTCCTCCTGGATTCCTGAACCCAAACTGGCCATTTCCTTGAGCATCACCTTAGGATGAACGAGTAAGATGTAGGGGACCGGCATTTGGTGTCAACATGTGACTGGCACCCCACACCTGAATCATCCACTCTGTAATTCCTTACTGCTTGAGCTAACTAAGGATATTATGGGGCTGGGGAGATGGCTCAGTGGAATAAGCACTTCCCTGGCAAGCGGAAGGGCCTGAGTTCAATCCCCGGTTCCACAAAAAAAAAAAAAAAAAAAAAGTGGTAAGCATCTTATGGCTTCCACAGGTGGTCACTTTGCTGTTATAAAACAGCCCAAAGCCAGCCTAACAGTATCACCTGGCACACACCAGGCAGAGCTGGCAGAGATCTGTGTTTACCACGCTGTTTCCTTCCAGTTGGAAAGGTATTTACTTGGAAAACTGATCACAACAGCACAGTACAAATTCCACAGGAAATAATTTTTGGGAGCATCAGGACTACCTAGGAGCTCAGAAAATTCTAATAAGCACATTAATATAAAGAGGGGAAAATGTATTCGTTTAACAAATGACTTCCAAATGTCCTGCTGACCTTCCCATGGACCAAGGACACTGGAGGCCCAGGTCCAGTGGAACACAACAGAGACTCTCTGGCCACACTAGGCAGACAGAAAGGGACGGCCAGGTCTGGTACATTAATGGCATTCTGTGATTCTGCATGTGTGACATTGGGTGAATGAATACTCAGGACACAAGAAGGATTTGTGACTGTTCAGCACAACGACACAGAATGATGAGAATGGCTGTTTTCATGACACCAGAAGACTGTATTTCAGATTCTATCAGCACAGATGTGGCTTCTAACATTCCATCTACATCATTTTCTCATTTCCAATGAAATTCTTGCTCTTCCTGAGCAATGTATTTTCAGCCACACTAGACTCTATTTAGTAATTCCTGGAAACCCTGGACGATGCAAGTAAAAGGACAGTACTTATAAAGAAGAAAAATCAAATTCTGACCCCCAGGATGTGGCTGATATTCTCAAAGTGAAAACACACCATCACATTTCTCTCCAATCTCTCTCTCTCCTCTCTCTTTTTCTGTCTCTCTCTGTCTCTTTCTCTCTCTCTCCCCTCTCTCTCTCCCCTCTCTCCTCTCTCCGCCCTCTCTCTCTCTCTCTCCGCCCTCTCTCTCTCTCTCTCTCTCTCTCTCTGTCTCTCTCTCTCTCTCTCTCTGTCTCTCTCTCTCCCCTTTAAAAATTCTATGTGAGAGTTAAAACATGTATGTAGGGAACCCCAGAAAAACATAGTAGAGAAGAGCGAACATCTCTATTAAGTGGGAACCAATTACAGTGGCATAGAAATGAAAAACTTCTTGCTCTTCAAAAGCTCACAAGATGATAGAAGTATCTGTGATAAAAGACTTTCAAAAAACAATGTGTTACTAGGCAGCTACATAGGTAAGTACAATATGTGGCAGAGTTGAGAAAATTTGATAACGAGGCCATGAGACATTGCAGGAGCTCCAAATAAGAAGCAACTCGCTAACTGCACTCACAGGGCTCTTTCTTGTAGGAGAAAAGTATAAAGGCACAGAAACACAATCTGAATTTACAGGGCAAGTGACTATTGTGCCAAAAGTCAGGGAAGTGAGGGCTAATTTTCTCACACCGCCAACACCAGATGAACCTACTCTGTTCAGCTATATTTCTGCTTACTCTGCACATTCTGTTTTCTTCTCACAAGGAACAGGAATGAAGCAAATTAATTAACTAACAACTTAGTTTACTTAAAACAAACTAGAAACATTTTGCTAACATATAATCATGAGTAAAGGCGGAGAGAAATACAGCATACTTTTGTGATGCAAATTATTTCCCAAGATTTCCATAAATTAGCTAGTCATGTCAGACTCTCAGCAAAAAAAAATACTTAGGAGACTTCAAAAGTATCCCTTCACTGAATTGTTTCAGCCTTCTGTAATGACTGTGTACGTGCACAATGATGGGATGGCTTTTGGTTCTGAAGGGGATTTTTTTCTCCTTATTCAGGGATGGGCCCTTGATCTCACAGTGGCCACAAAGACGCAAGAGCTTTTATTTTCACACACTTTGTAGAGGAAATGTTTCCCATACCCTGCTGCTGCAACCAACAGATAAGATGGGAGGCTAGTTTATATTCTTTGATCGTCTCTTTTCTTCAAATCTATTCTTCAGTATTAAGTCAGAAGCCAGTTGGTATGACTGAAAGCCTTCATCTATCAAAAGCCTCTTTTGCATCTCCCTGAACAGTTTTCTCAATGTTAAAGAAGATTGCTTCCTTATCTCTTCTTCGTTTCACAGCTAGGTGGTATCAGTTTTTGTATACAGAGCATTTTGTGGACTGGCTTGGTTTAGTTCTAGCTCACCTGCTTCCCAGCTTCCTGCTGAAGCTTGAAAGATGCAAACTGCCTCTCCTGGACTTTGCTGCAGCTAGTGCTTTGGATGTGAACTCATCTCATCCAAATTCAAATGAGACCAGAAGAAGGAGGACAATCAGAACCCACCTCTGGCTTCTGGCCTTTCTTCCTTCCTTTCTTCCTTCCTTCCTTCCTTCCTTCCTTCCTTCCTTCCTTCCTTCCCTCCCTCCCTCCCTCCCTCCCTCCTTCCTTCCTTCCTTCTTTTCTTCTTCCTTCCTTCCTTCCTTTCTCTCTTTCTTTCCTTCCTTTCTTTTTCTTTTTGTACAGGGTCTCACTACACAGCTTGGACCCACAGTGATCCTCCTGTTTTCAGCCTCCCCAGCGCTGGGATTATAGGTGTGCACCACCATGCCCAGATGCAGTGGCCAGCTCAGCACTCCAGAGGGCAGGGCCAGTGCAGCATGTGGTTCTGAGGATCAAACCCCAGGTCCTGCACTTACCTGAACAAGTGCTTAGTCCACTGAGCTATCTTGCCAGCCCCTGGCCCCTGTTTCTGTTGAGGCCCATTATAGCCATGCTGAGAGCAAAGACAGTGGGGCTTCCTCACCATTAGACCACTGTTGCACCAGCAAGTTCTTGAACTCAGTAGCCCTAGGATCTGCCTCTTGATTCCAGGTTTTCTATTCTTGCAATTGCTTTATCAAGTACCCAATCCCCTATCTGAGATATCTCTTTTAGAAATATCTAGGGAGATCCCTGCACCTGGCCCAAACTATGACTCACAAAATCATACTTCTCCATCCTCTGGTTCAGAACATACCGTATGAAGCAAAACAACAGTAACACCAATGTTTATAGTGCTTTGTAGGTCATTAACGTGCATTATCTAAACTGATATTTACCACCACTCTGTGAATCTCTGGGACAGATGCTCCTCGTCCATAATTCAAATGAGAAGGCTGAGTCTCAAGGGGGCTGGATGACTTACCCAAAAGCATGAGTCAGATGGAGACAAGATTCCCTGTCAGATTTTATGACATTTTAGTCATTTGCTTTGACACTGGGAACCCTTGTAAAGTCAAATGAGCAATGTGAAGAGAGAAGACACATGACTACTGGTCTTTAGCTAAACCATTTTCTTAAATTAATTTTTCAACTAATTCACCACTACACTCTGAAACCACTCAATTAGACTCACACACTTGAAGATGAGCTAGTAAATACAGGCTATTTCATGTAGACTTTGGGTCTGGTAGGACTTGCGCTTCAAATTTGTAGGCTTCAATAAGGGCTCTGGCTGTTTATTAGTAGAAAGACACAAGGTCAATAGCACATTTCTTTTTTAGAGACAAGATCTTGCTATGTAGTTCAGGTTGATCTTAAACTCACTGTGTAGCTCAGGATGGCCTTGAACTTGTAGCAATCCTCCTACTTCAGCTTCCCAAGTGCTGGGATCACAGGTGTGCATCACCATGCCTGGCATGATCACACTTTCTAACTCTGATTGTAAATGCTTTTTCTACAGTCTTCTGGCCAAAAGAAGAGTGGCTAGAAGGCCTGTGAAAGCCAAGATTCATATCTCAGTTTCTTCCTAAAACAATTTCAATGAAGGCACTCCTTCCCGCCCCAAATTCTCTAGAATAAAGGTTTCCTTTTTCCTCTGCTTGTTGCCTAAAACATATTTTAGTAATAGACTTTATCCCAATGCTTGGGAAACCAAGAAGAAAAACGTTAAGTTAACAAAGCTTATTAGAGATCATTTCAAAAGTGGCCAAATTGAATTCCTTCCTTCCATATCCACCAGTCCAGGGCCCAACAGATAGCTCAGTGGACTAAAGTGCCTGCTTAGACAGGCTCAGTGACTGGGGTTTAATCCCTAGTGCACTGTGCTGGTCTCATCCCTGGGGCACACTCAAAAGGCGACTAAGACTGGGTGTGGTGGCACACACCTGTAATCTGAGTGCTTGGGAGGCTGAAAACAGGAGGATCACTATGAGTCCAGTCTTGGTAGTGAGACCTTATAGACCCTGGAGTAAATACATTAAAAGAAAAAATCCATATCCACCACTCCTCTCCTTCTTAGCACTCATGTAACAACAGGGTTAAATTTAGAAGTTCTCAGAGGCAAATTCTTGCTGTATGGCTCCCATCCCCAGAAAGCTAGATCAGTTCTAAGAAGAGTCCCCACCCCACAAATCATCAGGATCATTCCACAGCCATCACAGAACACTAGAACTTCACAATTCCCTAACCGTTCTCTGCTTGTCTGCTTCCTTCAGTTTCATGTGATTTGAATGTAAAAGAAAACCGTAACTCTACAAATGTCCTATTTTTCTATTACATATTACTTCCATCCTTGCATCAAAAACTTATGAGATATCTGCATCAGAAAATGACAGATGTAAGGAAAAGCACTTAAAATGAAGATGAAATATAAGGTCCAAAGGGTCAGGCAGAGTCAAGCATCCCTTTCCGACAACATCAAGACGTATAAGGAACTTTACTGAAATGCGGGAGCTATACTAACCGGAGGGAAGAGAGAATACGTAGAATTGTCAATGGTGAACGAGTACAAGAACTCCCCGTCGTACCACATGCTCTTCCCCATGGGGGAATTCGTTTTAGTCATAGCGAAGAGATGGGCGGGGTCACAGCAGTCTTCCATTCGTCGCCTAGGAGAGAAAACAGGGAAGAAAAGAACAGCGGGTTAAGTGAGCAGCAGACTCATTCACTTACCGTTCCCACAGAGACGTGCCACCTGAGCTCGGAGCCAGAGCACAGAAGCGGCCGCGTCTCCACGGTGATTAGACTACTATTAATGCACTCTTTGAGCCATCAAAATGCATGAGTCGAAGGTTTCTTAACAGCAAAAAAAAGTCTAAGAAAAATACGCTCGCTCTCAGGTGCAGCAGAAATATGTCTTATGGAAAAATATCATCATGGTTGCTGATGCATTGATTAATCCTAACATCCAGGTCCAATAAAAAGACTTGAAGTAACTAACCCTAGAAGCACACAGAGTTGCTTAAAAAGAGGGTTCGCATCCCCAAAACTGGAAACAAAGTTATAGAAATCCTTCTAACAGAAACAATAAAATGAGTGGTGAGATCTCATATGCTCAGGAAGGAACCTGCTACCCTCCTGTCTCATCTTGTGGGCCTCTTCAGGTTTCAGTTTGGCCTCTCAAGAGCACTCGACAGGGTTGGGTGCCATGACCTCAGCAGTGCCCTCCCTCTTTCCCTTTGTGTCTGAAATGCCAACCTCCCCTAAGTCATCTCTCTGTGCTAAGCTGCCCTGCAGACTTATCTCCTGCTGGCTTCTCAAGTACAGGCCATGTCACAGCCCTCTGGGGATATCACCTCATCTATGTAAAGATGGGTAGCAGCAAAACTTGGGGAGGGAGTAGAGGGTGTGGAGAAATGGCACTCAGGATATTGTTGGTGGGGCTGTAGATTGGGGCAGCCATTATGGAAAACCGGAGAGATATTCCTGAAGAAATCAGACATAGAATTGCTAACTAACACCACAATCCCTCTTCTGAGTACGAACACTAAGAAGAAGAAGTCACCCTTCACGGAGATAACCTACATGAAATGGCAGCATTCTTCACAACAGTGAAGATATGGACACAAACTAAATGCCCATCGACAGATGAATGGGATGCAATATTACGCAGCCTTTAAAAAGAAGGAAAGTTTGCCCTCTGCCACATGGATGGACCTGGGGCACATTATACAAAGTGAAACAACCCAGCCACAGAAAGACCAGTATTGCATGAGCTCACTTACAAGTGGAAGTGAGGCTGGGGAATAGAAAAGATCTTCCAGATCAAGAATGAAACAGTCATTGTCATAAAGAGAGTCAGGGGAGGGGAGGAAACGGGGAGATGTAGCTCAAAGGATGCACAGCAGCAGATATGTGGGATGAGCTGGTTTAGTGATCTGTTGTAAAATATACAGGTAGCAAAATTATAATCTGTTAAGAATTTAAAGTAATTTTAGCTGCTATTATCAAACATAAAAGAAACTATGACAGATACATTATCTTGATTCATATAGTAATCATTTTATCCCCTATATATATTGTTCTATACATAATAAAATTGATTTCAAGAAACAAAAAGAGGGGCTGAAGAGATCGCTTGGCATTCTAAGAGCCTGTCTAGCAAGCACAAGGACCCAGATTCAATTACTGGTGCCACATGCCATGCTGGCCTCAGAACCCTGGGCATACCATGCCGGTCAATAAAACCAGGCATGGTGGTGCACACCTGTACCCCTAGCACTAGGAAGGCTGAGACAGAAGGATCACTACAATTCCAGGCTGCATAGTAAAATCTTGTACCACATAAATAAACAAATAAATAAATATTTTTAAATTAAATAACCCACTACTATTGTGGACTACGGGACTATATTGGAATATTTTGCTGAATTCATGCACCTACAACATTTGAATGGCAATGGACTACCCATCTCTGACAAAACTAAACAAAAAAAGGAGATATAAATGAAGGACAATTTTGTATCTGTATATACAAAATAGTTATGATAGATATACAGCTACTTTCTCTTAATTCAATAACAAGAAAGATTTGTACTAATAGTGTTTGGACAGGATAGCATGTCTGCATCTTGTGCTAAGAATGACTACTACAAAGACAACAATATGCAATGTATTAATTGTTGTAACTCTCCTACCAACATGTTTTGAAGCTGTCTCATTGCAATTTTTTCTCAATAAAATTAATTTTTTTAAAAAAAGAATTCTACCTTGTTCTCAACAGTTTGTCAAACCCAGCTATAATTCTTGAGTCTTAGACTAGACCTTTGGAAAGCTGAATGGTCAAGTTGACAAATGTCCTAAGAAATAACATTTCTAATGTCTCTAAAGGTGTATGTCACAATGACTGCATGATTCTGTGTATCATCACTGCATTTAAATGGGCTATCAGCATGAGTGAGTAATCCAAACAGGCAGCATAATCAAGATATACTGTTTATAACTTAACAGGCAATTATAATTCTGATGAACATTCCAGAATGTTCCGTGACAAATGGAAGCGTGGAACCATGCTCCATCCTGCTCCCTGACACCGGCCTTAATAAGCTATAGAAAACTGTGAAAGAAAGCACTTACTATGATGTTTCAGGGAGTCAAACCCAACGCTACCCAGAAGAACTGAAGGAATTTTATAGGAAACTGGCCTTGAAATACTTTGCTGATAAGAATTCAAATGAAAGAGAAAAGTTTCAACAGATTTCTCAAACTTATAGAGTTCTTGCTGCTGCTAAAGGTGGGAATTATATGACAAAAGAGCAGATAATTAAGGATGGAGAGTGAGCATCAGTTGTGGTTCTCCTGTGGATATCTTTGATTTGTTTTTGGAGGAGGATGGCTGCAAAGAGAAAGCAGAGGTAAAAATCTCATGCATTTCACAGAGAACACCTCATATTTCTCCTCTCTGCTTTCTTCTTTTCCATAGTGATTAGCTCTATTTGTAGCCTATTTATCTGTCGTGTTGTTGATGTCCTCCTTATGTCCCAAAATAACCTTAAAAGATTCATATTTTAGCAGAACAAGAAAACTGCCTTTGCATAAGACAAACACGAAGACCAAGGTGGTAAGAAAGGTGCTGTGCCAACTGTTGGAGGGCAGAGAAGAATTCATGAGCCAGGACCAGGAATAGTGCAGGAAATATCTGTGCACAGAATGCCAGGGCTACGGGGAATGCATCAGTTCTAAAGACTCAGGTAAAAGCTGCAATGAAGGAAAGTCTGAGAGAAGATTCTAGAAGTTTACACTGACAACGGCATAAAATGTAGCCAGAAGATAACATCCCATGGTGAAAGAGACTAAGATTCAGTGTGAGAGCCAGGTGATGTTATCATTGTGCTAGATCAGAAGGACCATGCTCTTTTTGGTCCAAGAGGAGTCTGGACATGTGTATGGACATCTAGCTGGTGGAAGCAGGCTGTCTTCCAAGTGAGGGGTCAAGCACGGTGACAGCTAGAGTGTGCTAAAGGCAATCACAACACGTTTTCCTAGACCATGTAGTAAGAGTCACCTAATCATGAAATTTAAGGGAAATGTTCCTGAAGCTGGCTTGAGCTCTCCTGATTAAGCTCTCTTTGCTGGAGAAACTCCTACCTGAGAGGAAGGAAATGGAAGAGACTGACGAAATGGATCAGGCAGAGATGGTGGACTTTATGAGGCTGAGGAAAGGGAGGAATGTCACCCCAGAGGCAGTGTTCATGAATACCACTCACTGTGGGCACTTTATGTGCAGTAGTGGAGGACTACGAAGATAAATATACCCCCTACTTGATACTGTTTTAATATTCAATTACAGCCATTTGAAAATTAAGTGAAGGATAAAAGCACATAAAAAGCTCAAAAAATTCTGATAAGCAGTCTAAGAGGAAAGAGTGAAATTTTCCATTTGTGCTTTATAGGTGGGAGTTTTATCAGGTGTTGTTCAGTGCATGTTTAATATTGCAAAGGGAAAATCCTATAATAATTATGGAAGCAGTTAATTTTATGTACAAAAATATTAGGAATTATTGGCTAGATAAAAGCTTAAATCCTCAGTAAAAAGAAATACTAGGCATGTATGTTTGGAAGATAACTTTACAAAAAATATTACATCATCTTTCTACCAACAAACACTTATAAAATTTCAAATAATAACGTAAGACAGAATAACAGAGCTGACATTACATGACAATGTAAATGTTCATAGAATTATTTTGTGTGTTAGCATTCAAACTATTAAAGTAATATTTAAGAATTACATTTAATTTTGTTATTTAATTTCACTTTAAAAAGAGATGTTCTGAAGAAAAACATATCCTATGTGGGAATTTTTCATATCTTGTCATGGATGTCTTAGTAGTTAAATGTTAAGTTTTTCCCCAAAAAGATCTATGAGACATTAAAAACTCTAAAAATGTTTATGAGAAATCATCTCTGATCTATTCATAATAGAGAACTCCTCATATTTCTCCTCTCTGCTTTATTATTTTCTGCAGCAATTAGCTGTGTTTGTAGCCTATTTATCTGTAGTGTTGTTGATGTCTGTCTCCCTATGTCCCAAAATATAAGCTCCATAAAACGAGGGATTTTTCTCTTCTGGCCACTGCTATCTTCCCATGTTGTGAAAAGGTAGCATGTCCACTACAAAGGTGCTGGATGAATATTGATTGGATGAGTAAATAACAAATTGTGAAAAAGAAAAGTGTTGGAAGAAAAAAAGAATCTCAATACATACGTTTTTCTCACCAAAATAAATATTCAAAGTAAATCAGTCAGTTCCTTATCGTTTTTGTCTACTGAGACTAAAATGCAAAGGATTGTCAAAATAATTACTATAGTAGTAGACAGCTTGTTATTGTTGAGACTTGCACAGCAATGAATCCCAACTTCTTTAAACCACCCACTAACACTGGTCCAACTAAAGTAAGCATGTCTCTAGGACTGCAGACACACAGTTGGGACTATAGGGACAGCCCACCGCTAGGACGTGCTTTGCTCTTCGCCATAATGTCAAATGTTTACATGTGACTTCTCAAATGTCTGAAAGCTCCCATTTAACATTATCTCCCTCAGATTACTTTTCTCTTAGTCATTTCTGACTTCAGTCAATTATTGATTTTCAACATTTGGCTTATGGCCAAAATATGTGTCTCATGTGTTTTCTTCCAGACAGCCAAATCAATAGTCTTTATTGTAAGCCAAGCTGAATTCCTGAAATTCCTTTTAGACTTATTATATGTTGACTTCCTGGGTTAATGTCATAGAGCTTCAGAATCACTGCTAAATGTGGCCAAAATCCCAAAGTCAGAGGACAGTTTCAAATTGAGATCATTTATAGAGAGTACTTAGTACAATATAGGATCTCAGGAAGGATTAGTTTTATTCTCCTTCTTAATTATTAAAGATGAAGCTATAGCTATTAGAGACTAACTCTGCTTGTATCACACAACCCAAACTCACAAGTGTTTTCTGGACGTAATCTTGATAGTACCTCTGCTATTCTGATTGTCCATTTGTTTGAGGATAATCTTGCTATGTTACCCACACTGGCCTTGAGCTTTTGAACCCCCTGGCATGGCCTTCTGGGCAACTGGGATAATAGGTCTGAATCACAGTAACTGACTCATGTCCTTATTCAAATAATGAATCATTTGTTCAGCTTATTAAGAGTGGAAGCAAAACACTGCCATTCAATAAAAGAGGGTTTGAATTTAAATGGAGAATCTAGTGGCCTACAGAGGAATCAGAAAGGTTTCTGATTAGAAATAACTAAATGATAGTGTTTGGAGATTATGGAAGGTAGTATTTAGGCCACTGTAAAATTATTTTTCCCTTGATTTAATGAAATCTTTGTCAAACCAAGCATGATAGTACACACCTCTTGCCCCAGCTCCCTGGAAGATTGAAGCAGAAGGATCACAATTTCAAACCCACTCTGGCCAATTTTGCAACTTAGCAAGACTATCTCTCAAAATAAAATAAAATAAAATAAAAGGCCAGAATGTAGCTCAGTGTGAAATTTAAAATGTGAATAACAGAAGTCAAGAGTCACTTTGGAAAAGGGCTTAGGCATTTGTTCTATAAGATCTAGAATAAGAGCTTGCAGAAGTTGTGCTGAGAAATGTCAATGAACACTTAGGATCAGTTTTCATACATATGCACCCTGGTCTGTAGAGCTAGGATGATTCTATTAATTAGGCTTGGAGAATCAAGCAGTAGAGGCCTGTCCACAGAAGGAGAGTGGAAGCAAGTAAGGCCAACCCATTTCTCAGAAAAAAAAATATCTTCTATCCACAATAATGTTCCCACTGAGGCTTACATCTTTGAAATAGAGGTTCAAAATATGCAGTCAATATGACGCTGAACTTTGTATTCATCTCATTCTTCTGTAGAAGTCTCTTGAAGGAAAAAATACTTTCACTAGATTATTGCATAAACCAGTGTTTTCTGCAGAAATAACATGAATCTTCCTCAACTATTAATCTTCTAGATAATTTTCCAGCACTACAAACACAGAAACATAAAAAAAAACAGCTGTTATCCACTACTGAAGCCAGTGCATAATCTTGTATTTAGCAAGGAAGGAAAAGTATTCCAAAGAAAAGTAGATTAGTGCTGTGCGTAATTTGCACATCTAGAACAGGCAGAGCAAATGGAGAGGAGGAATTTTTGGAACATAAATATTTCAAGGATGATCTGTTTTTCCTAATACATATTTATTTTGTAATTTATTTAATAAGCATACATGATTATTTGCTCTGAAAGGTACAAAATTTGCTAGGAAGAATCTCAATGAATGCTTCTTTTCTGTCTTCTGGGGTAAGCTCACTCACTGATATAGGTGGAAAGATCCTAGTTTCCTGTGGGAATCACCTCTTTGCTATTTGGGTAGCTGGAAGTGAGGGGGCTCCATTCAATAGCATTCATCCACTGGTTCATTCATTCAGTCCATCAGTCAGAAGACATTCATTGATGGGGCCAGGGAGATGGCTCAGTGGAATAAGCGCTTCCCTGGCAAGCACAAGGGCCTGAGTTCAATCCCTGGTTCCACCAAAAAAAAAAAAAAGAAGAAGAAGAAGAAGACATTCATTGAGTGACTTCCTCAAATACTTTAGGCCCTACAGACAGAACAATAAGAAAACTAGGTGAACAGTGCATTAAATTCCAATGAAGGAGCCATGCAAGCAAGGTAACTAAGCTGCATAGTGAGCTGTTACAAAGATGGCCAAGTTCTTGCAGCTAGGTGACACCTAAACAAAGACTAGACCAAGGCAAGGGTACAGCTATGTGAATATTGTGAATATCTGTGAAAATAGAGGAGAGGATTCAATAGCCTATATCTCATTCATAGGTTTTGTATGAGTCTGATAATTAAATTGACAAGATGGATGAACAGAAAAATATAGAATACATGTAATGTAAGATTTATGTGATTCAGGAGCTACCATACTATTATTTATTAAAGAAATGCAGAAGATGGCAAAACCCTCTACTTCCATATGAGGTTGACGAAGGGAGCCCATTGTTCAAAAGCATTTAAATTATATGGAATGTATGAATGATGGTAACAGGGTCTGGTTAGACAGAATTCTTTCAGATAAGACTATGAGGCTTCTTTTTTCCCCTTTTCTGGAACGGGGGTGATGAGAATGCTCTTCTTGCATCTATTTGTTCTTTAGCTAAAAGAAATCCTCACACCAAGATGCATCCCTTGGGGTGGGGGCTTTCCAGGTAGAGCAAGTGGCAAGTGCAGAGATGACAAGCAGGAACAGTCCTACTATGTCGAGAAGACATGAAGGACACTGGGAGCTAATGCAAGGCATGAAATGGGTAGGTGGCTCAGGGGAGAAGTTTGAGTTGAGCTATGTCATGGTCTGGGGTTTTTGCAAGGGAAACATTGCAATGCAGGACACATTTCATAAGATTATTTTATAATGAATCACCAAAGAGTCATATACAAGGAGTGCAGGAAGTCTGTCCATACATTAAAGACCAAAGAATCCAGCTGAGGATATGGATCCTAATATCCTACATGAGTCCAGTTGAAGACCTAGAGATTACAACAATGCCTCCTCCCGAGTCCAATAGGAGGCCTGGAGCCCACAACAACGTCTCATGCAGGCCTGAAGCATGGATATGCACTGGGAAGGCCCAAAGGTCAGTAGTAGAAACTAGAAAAACTATGCCAGCAGCATGAAGGATCTGTGCTAGCAGGCTGAGGGATCTGAACTGGAGCCAAGAAACAATGCACAAGGTAAGAGCTCCCCCAGAAAGTACCACAGCCATCCTCAGCAACAAGCACGTTGCTCCTCAGTGGAGGAGTTCTGAGCTCCTCCAGTGATGGGGAAAGCTAAGTTACCATCAGCAAAGCCAACATGACAAGCTTCTCCAGGAGGCTGAGCAGTGTGCCGTCTTCCCCTCTGGAGCCAGGAAATGATGCTCAAGATGAGGACCACAGCTCACTCAAAATGAACTATAGTCATCCTCAGCTACAGTGAGGTCCCTAGCTCTTTCTCCAACAAGACCAGTCAAGTTCATGAGGAAAGCCAGCATGACAAGGTCCTCCAGCAGAATAGCCCAAAAGAATCAGCAGCTTCTGACGGCTCCAACAGCTTCTCCAAACAGCTTCCCTAACAGCCTCTCCACAGCTTCTCCAGTTCTGCCTCTTCTGCTGCTGGAAATAATACTCAGGTGGGCCTCCCACACCCAGCAATGCACTAGTTCAATTCAGGTGGGTGTAACAAGTTGACAACAAGTTAGAAATCCACTATAGGCTGCGCATGTGGCTTTGATTCTGCTCTCACCCTTAGCCTCGACACGGCATCATCCACAGAGGCTTGAGAATAAATCCACCTCCAATATCACAGAAAGACTTTTTAAAAAAAAAATTTATTGAGAAACAGCAAAGAGACAGTTTCAAAACCAATTAATAGGACAGTTTCAACAATTAATATATTGCATATTGTTATCTTCTTAGTGGTTATTTACAGTACAAGATGCAGATGCAGACATAATATCCTGTCCAAATACTATCAGTACAAATCTTTCTTCTCATTGAATTAAGAGAAAGTAGCTGTATATCTATCCTAACTATTTTGTATATACAGATATAAAATGGCCCTTCATTTGTATCCCCTTTTTTTGTTTATATTTGTCAGAGATGGGTATTCCATTGCCATTTAAATATTCTAGGTACATGAACTCAGCAAAATAATCCAATATAGTCTAGTAGTCCATAATAGCAGTGGGTTTTCTGTAGGACTGACAATGTCAGAAGTTGTTGACTTGAGCCTTTTACAGTTCAGCATATTAATATGGATTTACTTTTTAAACCTTGTTTTTACACTTTTCTGCTGGATGGTTAAGACTAAGATAAAGGAAGACCTATATAGCAAGAAATGTAACTTTTGTATCTGATAAGGTCAGTCAAGTTCCCGCAGGATTTATTCTGTTACGCTGTACCATAGTTTGCAGATGCTTTGTCAGTGTCAGCCACGTGCATGAGTCACGGCCATTGCTTCACCAATTTGCTCACTGTGAAAGCCTGAGAGAATGTTTTCTCTCCATGTGACTCTCCTTAAGCACACTGTACATTGCTCTGTGGCCTCATAACCTCCTTGATCAGAAAATTTGGGACATAACTGAGTTACAGAATGTTACATTATAATTTCTCTTATGTTCTGAGTCTTCGCTGACTTTGAAAGGCTAGGGCCAAAATGTTGGCTGTACTTACAGTCTGTTTTTCTCTAATTTTTGGTCTGCAAACTTAGGTTGTTAACCCTCCAGAAGAGAAGTTTTTTATTACCCTACAACATATGCAGTTGGGTTTAACCTCACTATCTGTCTGAATATCAAACATCTTAGGCATAACATGGAACACGTATTTTCCATCTAGTATTGATATGCTAAACTTTAAGTCTCTACAGAATATGGAGAAAAAATTAAAAAATAAAAAATATTTTTAAAATATGCATAAACAATTACATATTTTTACACAGAAATTTAGAAATCTAACCATATACAGCATTGTAGCAGGACAATTCTGTGACATTTTTTTTCTTCTCTTTTTTTCATTTATTACCCTTTTTTTAAAAAACAAACATTTACTTGAGAGACAGTATGACAATAATTGGTATGTCATGACAAGCAGTACCTATTTAGAAGACCAGAATGACAGGCATTCCAAGTGTGACCCTTCTATTACGTATTGCTTTCTTCAGTGCAGTTGCTTACTTCACAGGTATGAGCATGTATAGTTAGTCAGGGTGAGAATCCTACCCATTAACTGCTATTTTTGAAAACCTGCTGATGTCTCAGGATCATTGCCTAACCCATCTTGTGTGTATAGATGTATGGCTTTGCCTCTGTCATTTTTTCCAGCTTTTCTCCTTTCCCTCTCCTCGTTGTCCAATCCTCAAGTTCTCGCTGTCCTTTTAATTGTGCTATACCTTCTACTTTTATTTCTTCTTTTGCGTTCTTATGCTAGGGAGACTGTACGATATTTACACATGTGTGTCTGGTTTATTTCACTTATGAGTATATCTTCAAGTGGCATCCACTTAAATATAAATGCTTCAAGTTTATCATTCTTTATAGCTGAGTAATACTCCATTGTATAAAAATACCACATCTTTTTCATCCATTCTTCAGGTGACAGATACCTTGGTTGTTTCCAAGATTTGGCTATCAGACAGACTTTTGGATTTTAGTAAGGTAATGGAGCAGGTCTGATTACCATGCTGCAGGAATTTCATAAATCTTCCCAGGGGAACTCTCTCTGATCCCTGCATATAACCCCAACATTTCCTTTCACAAGGCAACCAGACCCTGCATCCCCATATCACAGTCCCATACTTTTCTCTTACCCAGAGTAACTTTCCTCTACCAAACTCTACAATTGTGATTCCACTCATAATTATTCACTATTAAGGTGTAAGATAAATCATTACACTGCATTTCCTTCTCCTTTGGAGAATGAGAAAGACAAAGGCATTTTTCCATTACATAGGCTATCTCTTTACAAATAAAATTACTAGTCTATGAATGGTGTTATGACAAAATAGTAAGCACTGATTTGCCTGGTTCTGCTACTCCAGGGCGCAGGCTCACATAGCAGGCAGATTCATTGATCATGGTCCACGCTACTGCTAAACTGACCCAGGGAGGTCAGACATTCAGCTCCCTCCCCCACCTACTGGCAATAATAAGTTCCAGGGACCCCACCACTGTATACAATGACCAGAATTTCTTATATAAAATAGCACTGTATTTGCACACTTCAAAGCACCTCTAAATTACCAATATCTAATGCAATGTAAATTCTATGTAAAAGGTCATTATATTGTATTGTTTATGGAATAATGATAGGAGAAAAGCTTGAATAAATATAGTTCAGCCTCGGGGTTTGCTTTTATTTTTTTCTGAATATTTTCAATCCACACTTGGCCTAAGTTAGTAACAGGCAATGGAGGAAAGAAAAAGAATGAGAAAGAAATAGCATTGTGAATCTTGAAAGTGACATATAGCTTTTTCTAAGGTAAAAATATGAACCAGCAAGCTTTTGGGTGAGTAGGGAACTGCCATAGTTGATTGGAAAAGTCTGAGCGCCAAGTTCCATGGACCAGTTCCACTGCCTACTAGATGCAGGACCTGACAGTAAAATTTGTCCTGAAAATTTTACAGAGCATAATTGTCTCTTCCATGATTCATGGCACACACTCTTGGTATTTCTGTGAGTAAGATTCAAAATTATTTTCTGAGAAAAATGTTGGCTCTGTGCTGTGACCCATTTTCCCAGGAGAGAATTCTATGTAAACACAAGTCAGGGATTCTCGATTTTCTTAGCAGAGTATTAACCGTACCACCTGCTTGTTTAAAACATATGGGTACCTCTTTACTCAGCACGGAAGATCAGCATTTCAGGTTGTCAACAACCTTTAATTGCCTGTCATCCAGTTCCCATTAAATCCATAGTTAACAGAATGGATATGGAGGAGAGACACAGGGATGTGTTAGCTGAATTTTCCCCATAGAAGGTACAGACTTTATATTCCTTCTGTGTATCAACTCAGCTATTTACATCACATAAAAGTGACTATTTTTAAACATCCACCTTGTAAACTCACAGGCATGAATAAAGCTATTCTCCAGGTCAAGCATGTCAGCTCAACTCACCGCCAACGTATTGTGCAAACACTCAGGTATTTTCCTCCCTTCCACCCGTCATCCCTCACCTTGTTGCTATGTTTGCTGCATCTGCACTTAATCTTGAATTATTCTGCTAATATCACTGACCTCCCTCTGGAGAAGAAAAGTGCAGAGGTATAGAGAGGGTTGGTAGAGACAGCTAAAGAGAAGCGTAGGCTTACAAACACAAATAAGAGAGAGATTTTTTTTTAACTGAAAGCATTGAGAAAATAAAAGATTATTTTGAGTGTACTGGGATGAATCACTTGACAGTGACTGAATAAAGAAGCAACAGTTGACACAAGGAAAGGAAAATGATATGTGAAATGGAAATTGGTTTTAGTTGGTCAAAAAAATAAGCAGCCGCTGAGACTCAGAGACCAGATAAGCGTACTGGGATACACTCAGTGCTTAGACATTAACCAGACTGCATGTAACAGAGAAACAGATCATCTGCACTGACTGCTAAAGAAAAACGTAGATATCAGATGTCTACTAACCCAATAAGAACTCCCCGTAGTGGCTGGGCATTACTAAAAGACAATTTGGGAGATTGTTAGGAATTGAACTTAGGGCCTAGTGCTCTAGCACCAAGATACATTTCCAGACTTCTATGTTACTAAAATGTTTTAAGTAAGCAAACGTTAAAGTACTACTCATGAAAATGTGTCCTTTATGTTTGAGGCCACTGTGCCTGGGCACATGATAGGACACAGGACAGCAGCAACTTCTGGGAAGCAGCTCACAGCATTTGAGGTAATCCAGGAGAAAATTGCCTACTTGCCTCAAAATTCTTCAATGTGCACAAAGATGAGCCATTCCAGGAAACACTGCCTAATTGGCTGTAAACTCAAAAAGTTGAAGAACCTGCTTCCAGGACATTTTTGGACTCTATCATGAAAGAGGAACTTAAAGTTAAACCTTTCTTTTTCAGTTTGGAGTTAGACCAACTTCTGGAGCTGTGATCTAGGTACAAGTGAAGAATTTCAGGACAAGACAGCCACTCTGTGGGAAAGCCTTCTCCAAGATGCATTATAAATGTATGCTTCCATTGAAGGTCAGCATAAGAAACAGCTGCATTAAGATATAGCATTAACTTTTTTATGAAACCAGAGTTGAAGATAACACGTGTTATCTACACTGCTCTTACTTGTCTTTGTGGGGACTTCCTTGAACTTAGTGTCAGGAATATTTGTTTCTCACTACATAAAAAATTATGCATTTTGTTTATCAAATGAAGAGAATTATTTTGAATCATGAAATGTCCTATTGGTTTCAACCATCAAGGAACTTAGAAGTAAATTTAATTAATTAATTAATTAATTAATTAATTTGTATTTAGTACAGGGTCTACAGGGTCTCACTACGTAGATCAGACTTGTAGTGATCCTCCTGTGTTCAGCCTCCCAAGCGCTAGAATTACAGGCATGCAACAACACACCCAGTCTCAATCGCCATCTCGGCGCTTCCTGCAGTCCGGCCTGGCATAGCAAGCCGGGGAATTAAACCCTGGCCCTTGCGCTAATATATATATTAGTGGGGATCAAACTGAGGACCTTGCACTTGCCAAGCAGGCGCTTAAGCTGCTGAGCTATCTCCCTGACTAAAATTTTTACATATATAAAACTTTCAAAAGTCAAATGTAAAATGTTTGTAAATTTATCATTTTTAATAGAATGATTTATTCTAGTGGTGTTTGTAAATAGGATATCAAGTCCGCATCTTGTACAGCAATTAACCACTAAGAAGAATGTATGCAGTGTGTTAATTATTGAAACTGTCCTACTGATTTGATTTGAAACTGTCTCATTGCTATTTGTTTATCAATAAAATTATGGAAAAAATTTATCATTTTTAAATGTCAATGTCATTTGTTTAAATACAAGAAAAATAGGTATAAACAAATGTCACATAAAATCCATCTATATTTCAACATAGAGGGATTACTAGAATAAACATAGTAGGTTGCTTTGTATGTTTTTTTCTACACACTAATCCAATTGTTCTTGGGGGAAAATGGTCAGCAAGTATTTACTGAGCACCTAATATGTGTCATACACTGTTCTAAGGACTGAAGACATAGAAAAAAAGAAAATAGGTTCAGTAGTTGTCCTCTTGAAATGGGAATTTAGTCTGTTTACATTTACTGAGGCCATGAATGAGTTTGATGAACACCTTCATAGTTAGATGTGTGAATACATCTATGACTACTTCCCTGAAATTAATTTTTAGAAAGAGTTTGGACAATCAAAAGATATTTACTATTGGAGAAACTCCTATTTCAGTAAGCTATCATATGACTGTTTTTTCATTGTTACTTTCACCAAGTCAAATATGCTCAAACTTTGAACTAACATAATGCCAAAAAAGCAAAGTTTCCCTTTCCTATTCCCCACCCAGTCTCTCCATCCAAAAAGCTAATGATTTTATATCTCTAGTTATCATTCAAATGTTGTTTTCCAACCTTATATATTATCAACTGACTTAGTACTATGCAAGATAAAAATGTCATCATCTAAGCCTGTCCCAGACATACACAGACTGTTCTTCATCCTACCTACCCTATAGAATAACATGTGAAAAGCCTAGCCAAAAAGGCATTATTTTGAAGCTGTGACTATCTACATATGAATTAATAACTGAGGCATACAATACACTGTTGCTGTATTTCTGTCAATTTTTTTTAAAATCTACTCTTCTGGGAATTACTATCTAACATTTTTCATTGGCTACCTTTATCATGTACCTTTCAATAATTCCTCTTAAACTTTTTAAAGAACTGTAAAATATTCATATTGATCACAATGAAAATCAAGTGGTTCTAACTTTGTTTTCTTGGACATATGTCTTCTGTGGGGAAACTTAGTTTTTAATTGCATACAAATGTATGACTCTATGGATGAGATTTATTATGAATCATATAGTGGTCCCTTTGAAGGGAATCTTCATACCATTCTTGCCTCCCTCAAGACCCTTTTCACCTTGGGAATTCCTGAGACCTCTTTCCTGAATTAAATCACTCATGTTCTTTTATTACTATTTTCTTTTAATTAGTAAGATATTTCATACTGGTATAGCATATATTTCCTTCTTGAGAAAGAACATAACTAAAGTGCATTTCTTGAGTTTTTGTATAAAAAAAAAACTTCCTACTTTGGCTAGGTATAAAATTCTGTAAGTGTAGACTGGTACAACCATTATGGAAATCAGTGTGGAGATTTCTCAAAAAGCTAGGATTGGAGGTCCCATTCAACCCAGCTATTCCCTTCCTGGGTATTTTCCCAGAAGAACTCAAAACATCGTACCATAGCGGTTGATGTGTACCCATGTTTATAGCAGCACAACTGCTCACAGTTAAATCTTGGAAGCAACCCAAATGCCCATCAACTGAGGATGGATAAAGAAGACATGGTATTTTTACACAATGAAGTATTATTCAGCTACAAAAAAAGGATAAATCTGGGGCTTTCATTGGTAAATAGATGCAACTAGAGACCATACTCTTAAGTGAAATAAATCAGTCCCGCATGTGCAACATTGTAATGTCTCCATAGTGTAAGAACCCTAAAGAATAAATAAAATCTGAAGGGTACAATAATTACTGTGAAAAGGGAATGAGCCTGTTCAAAAGGAAGGAATTACTGAGTTGAGAAGCATGGGAGAGGGAGTGGGGGAAAGAGATACATCTATGTATGTAAGCAGGATGGTTTGGACAACTGTACTGTGGATTTCTGCTGTTCTAGGGAAAGGAGCAGTTAATACTCAATGTTTTTTCCCTTCTTTTTTCATTTTTTTCCTTTTTCTGTTTTTTTCCTTCTTTTTTCATTTTTTTTTTTCCTTTTATTTGTTTCTTTGTCTTCTTCTTTTTTTTTTTTTCCAGAACCGGGGAATTGAACTCACACTTGTGCTTGCCAGGGAAGCGCTTATTCCCATCTCCCTGGCCCCTTTTTCTCTCTTCTTAATTTCTTTCATATTTATTTCTTTTTCTCTGCTTCCAGTTTTGCATGCATACATCTGGTAATCTGAACAACTAATCTGAAGACAAAACTAAGCAATTCAACAAATACTGTCAATTTATTTTTTTTTGTTTAGTGAAATTCTGTATCATTTGTAGTATTTTGTTTTAATACTATTTTGTACTCTCTTCAAAAAATAAAAAATATTTTTAAAATTCTATAAAGATTAAAAATAATTTTCCTCAGATTTTGAAGATACCCTTTGCTTTCAGGCTTCCAGTATTTCTGTTAAGAATCTGACAACACTCCTACAACCAAACATTTGATTATAATCACCTTCCTTCTCTGAAGGCTTGTAAGACATTCAGGTTTCGAAAATTCACTAACATGCCTTAGAAATATCTTTTTTGCATTCACTGTACTGGACAGTGGTCATCTCTTGCCACCAAGAAATGGATCCTTCACCTCTAGATATGATCTATTAATTCTTAGATAAAAGTCTAGCCTCTCTTTCTTTCATATCTCTATTTCTGGAATTTCCATTATTCAGAATTCCCCTTTTTTTTCTTTCCTTAATCACTTTTTCTTTATTTTTATGATCCCATTTTATTTCATTTTTGTGATACTGAGCATCTGCACGGAACTAGCACTTCTTTTTCTTTTCAATTTGCGACAAGGTCTCATTATGTCACTAAATGTCATTTTTAATTTCATTTTTTCCTTTTACTTTTCAGGGCATAATTACCCAAATACATCCATTGATACCTTTGAAAATTCACCGACTGATATTTGAATTTCACTATCACATGTTTAATAGCAAGAACGTCTAAAATCTCCACTTTCAAATATTTTCCTATCCTTTCTTAACATGGTTTCTATATTTCTGAAGACTCATAACGAGCTCATTAACTAAGCATCCTTCTATTCTTGCATTGTCTATTTCTTGTGTTTTTCTATTGACTTGTTCAGCGTTTTTTCATGTACAAAACTTTCTGGGACTTTTTAGTGATCCATAGCTGTCCATTGATGTTGAAGAATGAGGCATGAAACAGCTGTCTGAGGCTGGGTACAAAATTCTACAGAGATTAAAAATCATTTTCCTCAGATTTTGAAGCTATTATCCTTTGTTTTCAGGCTCCCAGTGTTTTTGTTGGGAAATCTGAGAGCTCTGTGTGCTTGGTGGTGATTAGTAACCACTGGGATTCATCTGTATGAGGCCCACACAGACCCCGTTTCTCTCAGGGAACCCTCAAGAGTCTGGACCAGGACCTTCAGCCCTGGAACAGATGCTTCCGGAAGGAAGCCGCCAAATTATTGATTGGGGTTCAGCCTCCTCCCTAACACTCTTGGAGTGAAATGGGAAGGGGTGCTGAGGATTCACTGTACAGTACACAGGCTCTGGTCTACATGCCCCTGTTCAGCTAACGCCCCAGTCACAGGCTCTATTCCATCTCCAGTCTTTCCCCCAAGTAGGGAAGGGCAGCTCCTTGTACCTGTGGGGAAGGAGAGACCTGGATCACTTCCAGAAACGATCCCACTTTTAGTTCCACCAGCACTCTCACCTCTTAAGTTCTGAGTCTTCCGAGAATTCTGCAGCAGAAACTGATATCCTTCCTGCCGACTTTCCCACTGCAAGTACTCAAGTTTTAGATTTCTGGACTCTCCCAGGCAGATACCGCAGGGCCATCTGCTTTTCATCTCCTAAAATTCTGTTGATATCTTTTGTCTGTTGCTATCTCCTCTTCCATTCTTTCAAGTTTATGCCTATTTATATTCTTCTCTTCTCATTTTGTTAGTCCTTCAAGAGGGACCAGAAAACCAGAAGCCAGATGATATTATCCTTTTCAAATTTCACTGCTTTACCTATGATTTTTCACTTTTCTGATTTTAAACACATGTATAAAATAATTAAAGAAATGCTACCATCAAATTTTTTGATAACTGCTTTAAAGAAATGGAAATGGTGTGTCAAGCATGAGAGAAATTTTCATTTTTATCTTGTGTGTTTTAAAGAGCACTAATTTCTTGGTGCCCTGAAGTTTTATTACCTTATCATTTTAATTGAATTACTGTTTAAGAGCTAGTAAAAATGAAGCAGAAATAAATCCTTGTTATTAAGAACTTAGAAGATATTGAAAAAAGTATAAAGAAGGAATTAAAAGTTAAAAGCTAATACAAGCATATAGAAAAATTCTATTAACAGTTTTCTTCCTATGAGCTTGTTATGTTCTTAGGCTTTCTTAGAAATTGACCTGTGCTTAGTAATTATTCCAGCTTGGGTACCTTTAAAATCTCCTTTGTAACTAGATTCTATATATGTTTATTTCTATTTTCAGTGAAAGAAGAATTTCTTCAAATACCCCACTTTCTTATGGTAACATAAAACCTGAGAATTTTTGCCAACCTGGATTTTCCAAATTGTTACTGCCTCTGTTTTCTTACCATCCTTTTCACCTGTCTCTGGTCTGCCATCCTTACTGAAACTGCCCTCCCTAAGATCATCAAAGACACCAGAATGACCAAAACAAACCACACAGCCTCTCCTCAGTTCTCACTCAGCCTGCTAGTCTTGCAACTGACGCTGCTGACCAACACTTCTTTCTTAAAAGCCCTCCTCACAGTCTGTCAGAATTTCATTCTACCTACCCACTTCCCCTAACTGCCTTTTCTTCTTCCACACAAAACATCACTTCTTCCCATCACCTAATGCAACTACATCACAGCAAGGCTAAAACCTCGCTTCTTATCATTTCTTACTCTACAGATAATGAAGGACCCAATTACATCATGTTCCTTCTAGCCATGCCAAAAGAGCTAATAATGCTACCCAGTAGACTGCTGATCCACTCAAGCTAGATATCTATCCTGCTCTGATCTTGTTTATCTGAAAGAATAGGATGCCTGAAAGGCAGATGTCCCCCTTCAGGCAGTCTAGTCAGAGCTAGTTGGATCAAAGATGGCTGCCAGAGTGATCACCACTCAACCTCTACTTTTATGATAATCTAATTTTCATACCAAGCAACACTCCTACGACAGCCACCACAGGACCAGGCAATAAGTGGAGCCAGAATGGGTGGGTTCTGAGTCCTGGAACATCCCCACTTAGTCCATGAAAACACATGATGACTACCCCTCCCCTTTATTATCCTAGTTCTCCCCTTTATTCCTTCACCCTGTATGAATTCCACAGCACCATCAGGTGGAAAAGTAGACTCATAAGCCTATACTTCCACTTCTCTGTCCAGCAAATAAACTTGTGCCGCTGACTCTCAACTTTGGTTATGCTTTCTGGCTTTCCCATAACCAATACCCACATTTCAAGGTGTCCCTCCCTCACCCAAGAAGGAGGGTGTGACAGTTTGTGGGTAATAATATCTCCAAAAAGAGAAACAAGATAGAACAGACCTAGCATGAACCATCAGGAGATGTCTAAAGTTGGAAGGTACAATTGGAGCTGTGGAGAAAAGAGCATGCAAAGGAAAACAAAGAAAAAACTGATATATATATATATATATATATATATATTCTTTCTATGCATGTAACATTATGCCAAGTCCTTGCACATACTTTATCCCCTTTTACTTCTGAACTCACTGCCGTGGCAATCCTGCTGGTGCAAGCCTATAATCCCAGGCACCCTGGAGGCTGATGCAGGAGGACCACAAGACCCTGGGCAACTTACCAAATCAGCGAGTCTGTCTCAAAATAATTTTTTTTAAATAAATGGCTGGGGATGTATTCACTGTGAGACCTTGAGTTTGATGGACAGTATTCTAAAAACAAACCAAACACATAGTCCAGGCCCAGGCTGCAGACAAAGCAGAGTAATGGAAAGAACCGAGATTTCAGGGTCACACCCATCAAACTCCATCACTTGGCACATGATGGTTTCAAACCAAATCACTCAGCTTCCTGGTTTTTATGTTTCTCATTTATGAAATGGTTCCCAAATTAGTTTATTATAAACTAAATTGGGAGGGCAGGTCAAATAGCTCAGCGGATTAAAGCGCCTGCAAGCAGGCACAAGGAGGGTTTCGATCTCCGGGCCTGCTGTGCCGGCCCTGCCCCCGGGGTGCACTGAGATGGCAATTAAGACTAGGCGTGGTGGTGCACACCTGTAATCCCAGCTCTTGGGAGGCTGTAAACAGGAGAATGACTATGAGTCTGATCTTGTAGTGAGATCCTGCACACCCTATAGACCCTTCTCTAGAAATACAAAAATAAATAAATACACTAACTAAATTGGCAAAATTTAAATAAACTACGTAAAGGCTCTGGTACATAGAAAGGGGGTAATAGATAGTTGTAATTATTAGTTGACTCTGTAAATATGAATTCTTCTCATAGCAAAGGAGAACACTGGTGGTCAAATGAAGGGAGTGTTTCTAGAGGGAGAGCTAATGTGTGTCCCCAGACACACAGAGCCCGGCACAGCAGAGGCCCCAGCACACGCACTGAGCAGCCAGCAGGCACAGCTCTCTGCCCCGCTCCACCTGCGGCTGCCGCGATGCACCAGACCAGGCAGGTCTCTGCGACTGAGGGTCTTTCAAGAGCTGGGAAAAGCTCCACCCTGCTATTGTCTAGAGACCATCTGTTCCGAAGGGAGTCCTTCTTCCACCACAGAAGCTCAGGAGAAGCTGCGCTTGTGCTTTCCCGGGGGCAGGGGGAATCAAGTCCACAAAGTGCATGGTTTTGGAAGGAAAATAACAACACAGAGGCAAAGCAGCATCAGCCTGTGCGGATTTGAAAAGGTCAGACTAGAACCGCTGATTCTCCTCTAGACTCGCGTTGTAACAGGCCTTAAATTCCTCTTCCCATAAAAGTGCCATGATCAACACAGTAACCCAAAATGAGCAGACTAAAGAAAAACACGGGCTGACAGAAGCACTATAGCCCATGCAAGTGTTGGAGACAGCAGCTGCTGACTGGTCCCAGACGCTCTGATACACTGCACATAATTAGTTTTCCTCTGCATAGACAAATACAAGGACTGATGAGGTCAAACTCGCAAATTAATTCAATTCAAATGTGTCTGTTTGAATAAATCCTATGGCTCATAACTGCGGGTCACTGAAGATGTATAAGACCCAGACACAAGACACAGAAGAGGGCCCGGGCAACCGTTCACTCACTCCCGCATTCATTCACTCATCGATTAAACATCTATGCTGCACAGAGTCTCCTCAAAGGTGGTGTGCGAAGCTTCGGGAACACATTCTTTCACTCATCGATTAAACATCTATGCTGCACAGAGTCTCCTCAAAGGTGGTGTGCGAAGCTTCGGGAACACATTCTTTCACTCATCGATTAAACATCTATGCTGCACAGAGTCTCCTCAAAGGTGGTGTGTGAAGCTTCGGGAACACAGGCGAGAAAGACGTCGTCCCTTGTCTTCAGGAACTTCAGTCCTTTGGCAAAACACAGAAGCAAATAAACAACCTCCACCCCTACCCTACTGGCAGCACCCAGGAGAGGATGCAAAAGTGACCACCCCAGAGAGAAGTGGAGACTTGGGTGGGGTCGATGAAAACAAGTGGAGGGCGAAGAAGAATTTCTCAGCTCAAGGTAAACACTGAGAAATAAAGGATAAAGATGATTTCTTCGGGCAGGCAAAAGGCTGGCAGGAGAAAGGGAAATCTGGGATTCAGGGAATACAAGCACGAAAGTTCCCAAGCTCCTGGCCAATGTCAGTCCAGAACTGTTTTATCAACCGTCTTTGGAAAAATGAGAGAAATGCAAACAGTGAGTGAAATTTTCAGATTTTATTTTAATCCTCATATTTTCAGACTTTGTCCTGTCTATCTTTTTTCATTTGTCACTTGGGACTGAGCCCAAGGAACCCTTCATACTAAGCACATGTTAAACTCCTAAGCTACAACCCCACCTCCCTCTTTCTGCCTTTTGATGTTAGCACATAAAGGTTTTTTAAATAAAGTGGTAATTCATTTTACTTTCTGGTTTTTTATTAAAACTGTTTCCTATGCATAATGCATACATTGTGGGGGTTGGTACATATACATATGACATCTTAATCCTTTTTCCTTCCCCTCCATCAATAGATGCCTCTCAGAGGTGGTTCTTTATAATTTCCTTACTTGCCAAAACAGAAAACTATCAGCACAGTCCATGCTTTCATTCATTTGGCTACTTCCTAGTAGATTAAATCTCTAAATCTTGGAAAGTCTCCATTCACATGTTGCATTCACAGAGCCACCGGGACTTGGTGTGTGACCTTCAAAGGAGTAAAAAATGAGCAGGTTTTTATTGTTTTTGGTTTTGTTTTTGTTGGAACCAGGGATTGAACTCAGGCCCTTGCACTTGCCAGGGAAGCACTTATTCTACTGAGCCATCTCCCAGGCCCCAAAATGAGCAGTTATAATGCCAGGAGAGTCACCTAATCTTTTTCTCATATGATCCTGTGTAAAATGCTGCTGTTTAGTAATCAACTCGCCTCCCAAGATTTAAACTAAAATCAAGACACATGGATGAAATTCTCCCATGAATTCTAATGTCTCATTCAAAAGGCAGAGAGTGAATATTAAGAAGGTCTCCTTCAATGCTCCTCAAAATAAGTGTCTAGCCAGACAGACTTTAAACGCTCCTGGATTTTTCTGGGTCACCTTTGAGCAGGGTACTGGGGTGACAGTACTCTGGTGACAAGACATAAAAGGATGCAAATAGGCACTTATTGGGGTCCCACAGGGGAATGGCACATCTTTCTATAGATTATGGTTTGGAGTTGTGATGGGGCCACCTATTAATGATCTACCATGCCAGTTTTGAAGAGTTCTGATTTTCAGTTTACAAAGGACTCTCATCCATGTTGTACAAAGAAGGCTGGCTGGGAGAAGAAGCCTTGGCAATCTTACAATGCTTCTTTTGTGTGCAAACGCTTGCAAAGTTTCAAAATTCCTGCAGTTGTCAGAAAAGACATGTTTTATCAGGGCATCATCAATATTGTGGGGAACTGGCACCCGCTTTGCAATTGTTTACTGATCTTGTTGGTAAATATAAATTACTTCAGTCATTGCTGACTTAATGAAAGGCAAATTATGTTTGTATCTGGTGCACCAACCAAGTAGAAGCATTTCAGGGCTGAAAAGATAATGGTAAAAACCAATAATAATTTGATGTCCAAATTGCTTTAAAAAGGGCCGGCCAAATACCTCAGCAGATTCAAGCACCTGCAAGCAGACACAGGGGCTGGGGGATTTGATGACCCTGCCTGCCATGCCAGCCCTACCCCCAGCTCGCACTGAGCCGGCAACTGAGACTCAGCGTGGTGGCGCACGATGTAATCCCAGCTCTTGGGAGGCTGTAAACAGGTGGATCACCCAGAGTCCAGTCTAGTAGTGTGACCCTGAACACCCTGTAGACCCTTCTCTAAAATACAGAATAAATAAATAAAGTTCTTGAAAAACAAAACCACTTAGTTGTTGTGAGCAAAGTAAAAGCTACACTGCACCAAGTACACTGCAATTATTTTCAATACTTATATCTTCTAAAAGTTTTCATCAGAATTTTTTATAGAGAACAAAAAAATAGTAAAATGAAAATTAGGAATGATACAGAATTTCACTAAACAAAATGATAGGGGCTCAACAATTGTCATATTGCATATTGTTGTCTTTAAATTAGTTGTTCAGATTACCGGATGTAAGCATATCAAATTGTTCCAAAAAAATTAAAAAGAAGACCCTACAGAATATGATAAAAAACATTTAAAAAGAATATATTTTTAAAATAAGCATAAAGAATTATATTCTGTAGGGACTTAAAGTTCAACATATCAATACCTGATGAAAAATACCTGTTCCATATTATGCCTAAGATGTTTGATATGCACACAGATAGTGAGGTTAAGCTTAACAGCCTAACTTGTATGGTAATAACAATAAACTTGTCTTCTGCAGGGTTAACAACCTAAGTTTGCAGACCAAAATTAGAGAGAAAGAAGGACCGCAAGGAAAGCCAACATTTTGGCCCTAGCCTTCCAAGGTCAATTAAGACTCAGGACATATGAGAATTTGTACTGTAACGTCATGTAACTCGGTAGTGTCCCAAATTTTCTGATCAAGGAGATTATGGGGCCAAAGAGAAAAGTGATCAATGATGTAGAGTGTGCCTAAGGAG
>NW_004524640.1:2375269-2380197 GCF_000260255.1 Octodon degus
CCCTCAAAAAATTTTATTAGCAATAGCAAAACAACTTACTTGTAAGTTACTGGCCTAACCTCTTGTGTGTAGCAATGAGAATTTATATTGATAAATATTTCATGCATATTTTAACAACTTTAACTTGAGATATATGTGTATCATTTGCACTTCACACGTGAGTCATCCATAACTTGACTAGTGTAGTTATAGCTCATAGTTAATGCACTCGGGAAGGAGGTTGCCCTGTGTTTGAATTCTAACCCTGTCTCCTATGATGTAGGCGACCCAGGCGATGCTCCATTACCTCTCTGTCTCTGTTTCCTCAAGTGGGTGCTTTGATCTGCTGAGCTATATCACCAGCCTTTGCTATTATTATTTGAATTTATGGTTTTCAACATAGAGTAAAACTAAGTGAAATAAAGGGAGAAGAAAGCCTGATGTTGCATAAACTTGAGCTTTGCCAATAAAGAAAACAGGGAGAGCACCAAGCAGGAGTTGTAGAACCTATTTCCACAGAGAACCCATCAGTGATTTTTTTTTTTTAAATGGATACTGTCCACAGGAAGTGCAAATTAGAGGATTCTGGTCTGTGCCAAAGCTCACTGTACCACTGCCTTTTCCAGCAAACCTACACAATTGAGAAAGATGCCCCCAACATTCAACAATCAAGAAGAACCACTAGGAAAATGTGCGCTTAGTTCTACTATTATCGATGAATTGAAGTGTAAGTTCAGTTTACCAGCTTTCATGGTAAGCAACTTTTCACCAGAGTATTATTAATATCTGAAATATGCTACAAATATCTAAGCAGCATAAAGCACATGCTGCCTGCAGGAAGGCAGCATGAACAGGCCAGCAGATTAACTCGATTTATGCCAGGGCATTTGCTCATGATGCAAATTGAGAGACTTCTGATTTTTAAACATGTTTGCCACTTGAAAAGATATTTTGGCTGTACTTGCTCCGTGTGTGTGTGTGTGTGTGTGTGTGTGTGTGTGTGTGTGTGTTGCAGGACAAGAATGCACCAGAATAAGTGTTTTGTGGTCCTTAAAGAACTGTGTTGCTTATATGAGCACAGTAAAGGAAGGAAGTACAACACGGCAGGAGGCTGAAACTCATGTCTGTCGGACCCCTGCTGGCTTCCGGTGCTCTTCCACATGGTGGCCAGAAGAAGACAAGTGACAAAGGGGTCAGGTGGACCTGGACCAGTCACGCGCGCTGCCCCTCTCCTCCATGCTCACTGTGGAGTCCTATCTCTGCCTGTGGATCAGTATCAGCCCCCAAAGAGCTCCCAAATACACTGACCCAACGTGACCCAAAGATGTGAACCAAGACAAGAGAAAAAGCAGCCAGTTGTGTCCCCAACCTCCTCCCTGAATGATGTCACCCAACTTCACTACTGGGAGAAGCCTCTGAAAGCAGATCAATACATAACTGATAAAAGAACTATCAGGACACGTGGAGAATCCCATTTAACAACTGGAAGGAAAATTTAGGAAATGACCCAATGATGACCAGCTCAACTGACCAAAAACGCAACTCCAACCCACATGCCCTGCTCCAGGCAGAGCAGCTGGACAAGACCGAACCTGCTTGCCCTGTTCTGTGCGGCAGCACTCGAGACGCAAACCTTATGCAGTGTCTTCCTCCATACAGTGTCTATCCTGCTAACTGCACAAATGCATTCTTTTGTTCTGGAGGTTTGTTTTTAATTAGTTTTACTGGTAAATTTCAGATATACATAATTATCGCATTCATCACAGAGAATTTGTACCTGAACATAACATAACTTAATTCTTCTTTTTCTCCCTACTCCCATACCCTATTTCGATTTTATTTTATTTTATTTTATTATTTTATTTCATTTTATTTTGAAGAGTATCTTAGATCTGCCCATTCTTTACTGCTCTCATCATCTGTCTCCTAGATTGGGCTCCTGGCATGGCTTTCTCTTTATTTTTATTAATGACTAATTTAAATATAAATGTATTATTACTTTAACTTGTACAAATGTATGAGGTATAGATTAATTGTTTATATACACTTGTCACCCATACCCATCATCTTGTTCAAATCAAGCATTCTGTACCCTCATCTTTCTTGGAGTTCTCTCTCAAAGCTATCAACATAGTCTGAGATCAACAAGCAGAAATTCAGCTTTTATCACCCACAAATAAGAAGTTTTATTTTATTTTACTGCTCCTTATCCACCCCTATGCCAACCATCCACCCCAGACCTGTGCCACAGCAACAGAAGATATGATTTAGGGCAGCCTATCTTTCTCTCAAATAAGATTCCTACAGTATTCCCACTGCTAGAGAAAATACAGCAAAATTAACACATACCAATTTTTTAAACCTACAGGCATTTTGTCTCTTCTGAACAGAACATCTATTTAGCCTCTTGCTTTCCATTTCCCCACAAATATTTCAACTATTTTCCTTCCCTCCCTCCTGTGCTCCCTCCTGAAAGAATGACATTTCCAGAAACCAGATTCATTTGACTTAAGCTTCTCACAGTGAGGTGTGTTTCCTGTCAAACTGAGGACCTTATGGTCATGAAAGGCAGGCAGAAAATTCACAGCAGGAGACCATGAAGTAGTGAAGAAACAGAGAACTTTTGAGCAAGCCACAAAAGATGAGGGTGGTAGAGCAAAATTCAACACACACACACACACACACGCACACACGCATATATGCACGCACGCACGCACCCACGCGCTCAATTCCTCTCACAGAATGGCAACCCTGTATAGTGAAATGTAGACCCTGTGTTCTTCTTAAAGTCAAGCCCACTAGTCCCTGCTTCCAGGTGCCACCATGCTGTACCTCAGTGCTGTTTAGGTCACCATCGCAACAGGGTGCATCGTCGGATGTGGTTAGGTGACTAGATTTACAGTATCAGAAACAAAATTCATCAACCAAGAAGGAAGAAAGAAAGACTGGACTCAAGCAATCATTCAAGAGACTCCATCCATGAGATTGTTCTTAGAGAGTGAGTCCAGAAGGCAGTAAATTCTGAATCTGAATTCTGACACAGCCAATCCTACCTCTCTAAGCTTCAATTTTCCCCATGTCAGTTACACACCCAAGGTCAGAGAGCTGGAAAATGAGGAGGAGTTGGAGAGAGGGGAAGAGGAGGGAGGAACATGAAGCTAGCCATGAAGTGATTGAAAAAAGGACATTAAAAATATGCATATTAGGGCCGACCAAATAGCTCAGCAGATTAAGGTGCCTACAAGCAGGTGCAGGGGCTGGGGGTTCAATCCCCGGGCCTGCTATGCCACCCCGCTCCCATGGTGTGCTGAGACAGCCATTGAGACTGGGCGTGGTGGCGCACGCCGGCGATCCCAGCTCTTGGGAGGCTGTAAACAGGGGGATCACTACCAGTCCAATCTAGTAGTGAGACCCTGAACACCCTGTAGACCCTTCCCTAAAATGTAAAAAACAAAAAAAAAAAACACGTACATTAAAGAATATCAGAACGTAAGTAAGTACTCTAAAAGAGAGCAATTTATCAAAATGTATAAACTATGCAAATATAAGGGGTGTATCTGAAAAAGTAAAGGAGAGAAACTGGAAAAATACAGTAAGAAAATCTAATAACATGCCTGGCAATAAGTAAATTTAATGACTTTCCAATATAAAACAACAATTATTAGGAATAATGATGACAGTACACTATTGGATAAAATAGAAAAAAAAAACACAAATTAAGAGGAATCTCAATAAATAGTGTAGAACTTAGGAGAGAAAATAAATATATTATTTATGAAAATAAAATAAGGATTAGATATTCAAGAAACTACATCTTATTTTTGTACAAGTTTCAATTTGTAATAATAATACATAAATTATTTAAATCAAATAAAATTGCAACAGAAACCACTTGAATGGGAAAAGCTATATCGATTCTACCTAAAAGAAAAATATGACAGGGCTGGGGAGATGGCTCAGTGGTCTAAAGCACCTACTTGGAACAAGCTTAGCAAAGCACAGGGACCACGGTTCAATCCCCCAGCACCACATGCCAGCCAGCCCCGCCCCCCTGGTGGACTGAGCTGGCCCCGCGCGCGCGCACACACACACACACACACACACACAATAAATAAATGTAAAAAAAAAAAAAGAAAAAGAAAAATATGACAGAATAGCCAATAGAAAGTATTGACATAAAGGTGGGCCGGATAGCTCAGCGGACTAAAGCACTTGCTTAGGCAGGCGCAAAGACTGGGGTTCAATCCCTCATAAGCCGTGCCAGCCTCAGCGCCACCCCCCCCCACCCCGGTGCACCAAGACAGAGATTGAGACTTGGCATGGTGGTGCGGGCCTGTAATCCCAGCACTTGGGAGGCCAAAAACAGGAGGATCACTATGAGTCTGATCTATGTAGTGAGACTCTATAGACCCTGTACTAAATACATAAAAACAAGAGAAAGTATTGACATATGCTACTAACTTTTACTCAAATATTTGAGTAAGGATATCTGGATAAACTCAATATATGAAGAACATTCTATAGTTGCCAATATCATTAGCACTTGTGGGCTTTTCTGTTCCATTATATTTAACTGAGGAATATTAATTTTAATTATGGCTCATGACAATGGAACAGAAACTGAAAATGAAAGTGTATGAAATATAATGTCATATACTTTTTAATACATATAAAACCAAGTCTAGTAATTCTACCCCTGATATGTTGTTTCTTATTACTTATTTTAAATTTGGTTGAATACTATATTGATCAAAATATTATTTTTAAAGTATGAGTTACTACAGTTGAGACTATATGGCTTTGAAATAAAATTAGGGAGATAAACCTATGGAAGACAATTCATACTTCCAAAATAATAAACTTTTGAGACCCAGTCCTAGCCCAGGTCCGGTGAGTGTGTGGAGAGCTTCCTGATACCCTGCGCCGGCAGGACCAGTCCCAGCCCAGGC
>NW_004524640.1:2388803-2412641 GCF_000260255.1 Octodon degus
AAATAATAAACTTTTAATAAAAATTAAAAGTTTATAAAAAGTAACAAAAGAACAGTGATTGATTCTACCCAATATTAAAATTTTACTGTGAAGGGCCAGTGAGATAGCTCAGTGGTCTAAAGCATCTGCTTAGGCAAGCTTAGGCAAGCGCAGGGGACTGTGGTTCAATCCCCAGCACCACATGCTGCATCAGCCCTGCCCTCAGGGTGGGTTGAGCAGGCAAAAAAAAAAAAAAAAAAAAAAATTTACTATAAAGCTACTACAGTTGAAACTATATGGCTTTGAAATAGAATTAGGGAGATAAACCTATGGAAGACAACTCATACTTTCAAAATAGACCTGTAAATGTAAGTTTACTCAGCACAAATACAGGTGGCCCTTCAAATCAGTGAACAGTGTTGATCTTTTATTTTTAAATTTGTTTTAGAAATGATGTTAAAACATGGTGGGAAGAATCAGATCTCCAGTTCACTATATTCCAAAGAATCACAGATCTCAAAAAGTTAAATCATAAAAGTACCAGGTGAAACTATCTTGGACTACAGGCATCGGGACACTGAAACTCAACAGTCATAAAGGGAAAAAAAAAAAAAAGAAGAAGAATCAAACTGATTTCTTCATGAGCTTCACATCTTTATAGAAAACAACTTTTAAATATAAACATGAACAAAGTAAAAAAGCAAAATAGTGGGGAAAATGCCTGAAAGAGAAGTGCTTTCTACTACATGTGCTGCTATAGGTGTCTCTTGACAAGTATACTGCGAGTCAGAAAGAAAAGGTATCCAAACACCAACTAGAACATGACTTTATTTTTGCTTAAAATAAGTTGTGATTATTTATTGCTATACAACTACGGTAGCTAGAAAATACTGCTTAGGATGAGATCAGCAGCTTAAATGACCTTTTCTTGGCATCTCTGAAGGTCAGGAGTATTTTGGCTGAAAGATTCTAGGTCATGTTCTTTCATGCAGCTGCAGGGAAGACACGGACTACAGATGGAGCCGTCAGAACATGGATGGTACTGTCACATCTCACTTGCACCGCTGATGGCCTGAAATTGGCCAGAACCCCAATTTCTTACCGGGAGGACATGGTCACACACGAAGTCCCTCTCTCCAGGTGGGCATGTATGCGGCTTTGCCAGACCAAGTGAGCCCAAGGACAGAGAGGGTAGCACCCAAAATGAGGCCAAGGTCTTGTCATAAGCTGCTATCAGAAGTGACTTGCCATCGCTTCTGCAGCCTCTACACTATTCTGGAAGTGAGTCACCACCTGGGACCTATGATCGAGGGGAGAGAGTGACATCAAAGCATGAATGTCTGGATGCAGGGAGCTTGGGAAGCTGCCTCAGAAGGTGTCAGGGCAGGACAAATAGATGGTAGATGGATGGATGGAAAGGTGGGTAGGGAGGCAGACAGAGAGGGAGGATACAGAAAAATAAATTCATACAGCCATACAGCGGGGGAATTATGCACCTTCAGCTGTTTAACATAGACCTCTATTACAACTATTCTCCTGGCATAAACATAGTATTTTACTTCAGTGTCCCTGTTTAGATAATAACTTATAATTTTCAGAGGAAAATATTCAGAAGATGCACATAAACACTAATGCTGTGTATCTCTGGAGACCAAGATTGAAAAGGCTTTTATGTTTGCTTAATATACTTGCATGAAGCATTCGTTCTTACAATAAGAATGCATGACTTTATTTTTGAAATGTACTTTATATCCCTAGCTTTCTGAATAACTCAAAACATAATCATATAAATCCCATTTCAGAGACAGTGTCTAAAAGCAAGAGAAACATCCCCGGGGACTTTCACAGTGGTAACAAATGCAAGAATTTCTCTTCCTAATTAGCACAGAAAAGCTCCCCACAGGTTGGTTGCTCCTCTCCTGCTTCTTACAAGGGAACAGGCTCTGGGTCCTCTGACCATGGTTGGTGTGTTTTCTTGGCATCCGGCTCACAGATACAAAGAGCAGGTGAGCAAGAAGCCTAGGACAGCCAGAGCTACAAGGGTAAGCTAGGCTGCTGGGATGGGTTAGAGATCTTCAACAGACACAGAAAGGAGAGAAGTGCCCTCCCTTCCCTACAGGGTTGGCTCACTGCATTATTGTCAAATCCTCGACGTGCTACAAACAACCCCAACTAACAACAGCAAAATAGCCAGGCTGATGTGTTATTATTTGACGTTCTTTCACATTTGTGTGACAGTGGTGCCAAATGAAGGAGTATCAGGCTCTGACTTGAGCTCTGAATACATACCTGTCTCGCTGCAGCCATTCACCATAATAAGGACGTTCATGAGCTCTAGGGGTAGACCGGCTGCTAACAGCAGAACCCTAAGCAGGGTCTCTAAGCTTCGTTGCTTCCATTTCTACATCAATAAAAGACCCTAATTCTAAGGCTACTATGACAATGTTAATGTCCATAAAATACTTAATTGAAAGCTAGATGCGAAGTAAGCATTCATTAAATGCTGGCTCCTAGCACCACTGACCCATGCAAAGAAATGGTTTCACGCAAAGAACAACAGCTTGTTTCTTAGTCAAATCAGGGTAATATCTATCTCAGTCTGTATTTGTGAGTGTTAAATGATAGCACTGTGTGAAACGCTTAAAACTGCACCTAGCATATGGCAGACACAAAATAAATAACAACTATATTACTAAAAATATCATAATTATTGTCTGCAAGATTGAAGATCGAGCGGAGCTTCAGAGCTGGGGTCACACTCTGCAGCATTACGCAAGCCTGCCTCCTGCACCGCGCTGCACATCACTGGTGCTCAGTAAATGTTAATTAAATCTGAACCTAATTTTCCATATTGAATCTCTATTTTAAAAGTTTAAAGAGAATTTCTTGGATCGCTTACAAGTTATAAATCTTGAAATCTGATACATGAGGAGCAAACTTCTGGCTTCTTTATCGGGTCTTTGCTTCTGTAACAGGATTTTCAGTGAGATTTTAGGATGTGGTTATGGCTTAAGTAAGAGCTAGACACAGAGTACCCCTAGCCCAACACCAGCCCTGGCTAGGAAGAAAGGAAAACTGGGGGCAAAAGGAATTGGCTGAAGAGTGAGAATTCTTCTCTTCCCTGAAGAAAAGAGAGGACTCTAGGAAAGAAGATCAGAGTACCTGGCCAGAAGGCCTCCACTGCCTACTTGGCACTTGTGTTGGTCTCCTCTGGAGCTTTCTGGGCCATCAGAAAAGAAAGTGGAGGAACTGGCCATAGGAGAGAGATCCGTTGTAAGTTTTGAGGAAGTGGTCCGAGACACTTGTGATCAAGCTTGAACCTGCACTGGGGCGCCTGGATGCCTTGTTTTATGGAAAACCTTGTTCTCTTGTTTGAGAAAAAAACTAAACTGCCTCAGGTGAGCACATCCTATTTCTGAGGCCCACAGGGATCCTCTAGAAAGCAACCCAAGTGCTAGGAGGGGACAACTGACCCAGGGGAAGAGGTGGTAAATGTGAGGGGTTTTTCTTGTCCTCTTTCTCTCCATCCTCTCCCCTCCCCTCTCCTCCCCTCTCCTCCCCTCTCCTCCCCTCTTCTCTCTTGGTCTCTCTCTCTCTCTCTCTCTCTCTCTCTCTCTCTCTCTCTCTCTCTCTCTCTCCTGGGAATTACAGTCAAGACTTCATACTGAGGCCAACATATGCTAAGCTACATCTCTTTGAAAGTTCAGAAAACCACCAGATTTTACAGCCAGTCATCTCTCAACGGGTTTCCTAAAAGATGCCAAGCCACAGAGCCAGTTCTGCCTGCCAGGGACCAGCTGACTCACCCTGGGGAAGGACAGGAGAAATCAGAGGCCCTGGGAGGCCCATCCTCTTAGGTACAGCTCCTGTTCTGCAGCCCAGGAGGAGGAGACAAAGGTTTGCCTTCCTGCCAGCAAAAGGAGAGAAGCAGGCACAGCGCCACAGCACTTACTCATCAACACCAAGAGCATCTGCAAGTGCATATGTCTGTCATCCTAGCAACTCTGGAGGCTGAAAAATGGGGATCACAAGTTCAAAGCCAGCCAGTCTGGACAATTTGGTGAAACCCTGTCCCAAAGTAAAAAAGGAGTGAGAATGTAGCTCAGTGTCTAGGGTTCAATCTGCAATACTAGAAAAAATGAAACAACAAAAGCAAGAAAGCCTGCAATAAAGAGAAGAAAGTATTTCCTGCCTGGATGGTCCCTTGGTAATGGAGAAAGAGTAAGGAGAGATGATGAGGCTGAGAGATGGTGGACAGGGAAGGCCCTCTGGTTTGGCAACAGCAGGACACACCTTGTGGATGTGGTGTTGACCAGGGCTCTATTTAAGAAGGCTACTGCAGCCAGGTGAACAAGGCTGTGACTCTCACAGAGTCAGCCAGGGAGCTAACAGTCCTGAGCTAGGAGCAGTCACCTCCTCCTGCCCAATCTGCATTCACAGTTCTCAGAGGCTGAGGCAGGGCTCTATCAGAGAACAAATGCCCTCTCCACCTCCCAGGCAAGCTTCTAGAGATGGGGGCAGGGGTGTCTGGGTTGGTTGTCTGTGAGGGGCCACAGACAGTGTGCTTTAAAATAAACAAAAACTGAACTGAATGGCAGAATGGAGCTATCCCAACAATCAAGCAGATAGAAGTTAATAAAATCTGGCCGAGTTGTTGAGAGACCCACTAGAGCCAGCTAAGTGACTGGCACTGGGCATCGAAAAGTCCACCTGAGATGGCCTGGTTGGAGCAGTTATTAAGAAGCATTAGGGTTTTGGAGGAAAATTAATTTTTTTACTGTTTTTATCCTAAATTTTTCATTTCCAAGTCTTCTGGGCCTGCAGAGTTGAGGACAGTTGTCCACAAAGTGAGCAATCCAAGCCATCGTGCCTCCAAGCCAGCCTGATGCTCAGCCTCTTTGATTCTTTCCATAACTAAGCTTATTCTCTCCCCTGGACTCATGCATCTTACAACAAGGTTTTATTATTTTCAAGTTTTTTTTTTCATTTGTGTATTTGGTATAGAGTCTCACTACGTAGATGGGACTCATGGTGATCCTCCTGTTTTCAGCCTTCCCAGTGCTGGGATTACAAGTGCGCACCACCATGCCCAGACTCTGTCTCCAACTCAGCATGGCCTGAGGGCGGGGCTGGCACAGCATGCAGTGCTGGGGATCAAACTCTGGTCCTTGCGCTTGCCTAAGCAGGTGCTTAGTCCACTGAGCTACCTCGCCAGTCACAACAAGGTTTTAAAATGTGTTTTATCTCTAACATTTCACATGTTGGGAAGGTTAGCAAGAGTCAAGAGTTCCTATCCTGTTAAACTGGATACAGACCCCAGCCTCAAAATCATGTAGTCCAGCCCAAGAAGTGGAACCAAGGAGGGACCCTGGACTGTACCAAACACACACTCATGGCTAAGTTCTGAAAGTGAAGTTGAACCTGTGCCTGTGTTTGTTTCCACAAAAAAAGTGAGTGGAGAGACCAAAAATATTGCTGTTTTTATAACCCAAAACTGTGTGCAAATTATGTTCTATGAAAGCGAGCCCCATGTCTTCCCAGCCTGGTACTCTAATCTCAGCAAGTAGCACTCAGTCAGAGCTATAGAAGGCAACTGAACAGATACCTGCTGAACAAAAGAGTGAATGAAGAGGCGAGCAAGTAGACTGGCCATGAATAGTTACAGCACAGTGTTCGCACAGGGCAGTAAACCAAGCAACTCCTAAGAGTTATTCAAGCCTCTGTCTACTGGCCTCTGAGACCATCTGAGCTTCTTGTGCATCCCACAAATGCTGATGAGACACCTAGTAAGACTGTGATCATGGAACAAGACTCCATCTCTTGTCTGAAAATACCAGGGACACAGTGTCAATTGCCACTTACACAGGGACAAAGAGCAGAAGGCACAGGGTGGTGATGACACAAGCCAAGAGCACCACACTCAGAGAAATGTCTTCACTTATCATGAAAAGTTACTATTTGCCCACTCTTCTTAAAAGGGGGAAAAATCCAAGTCTGCCGTTAGCCAAAGTCTGACATTTTCTATGAGTAGCCAAAGAAGCGAGTTATAAGATTTCTGATAAGGAAAACAACAACAATAACAACACTACCACCACCACCAACAACAACAACAAAAACCTATAATGCAATAACTAAAAATTTATGTACGAAGAAAATAGAGAAATCTTTAAGACATTCACCAAAGAATGTTCATTCTCTCCTTATTTATGAAAATAAGAAACTGCAACCACACAAATATCCAATGACAAAGAATTACTTTTTCATCTAGTCTAATAGAAAAATCATAAAAGCCATTAAAAAAGAGGGGAGAGGGGCCTGGCCCTAGCTCAGTTCTTTAAGTGGCTGCTTCCACAAAGCTGTCAGCCTCAGGCTGCTGTGGTTCGATCCCCACAACACTCCAGCCAGCCAAAAGTGCCCTGAAGGCATTCGAGGAGAAAAAAAAATCCTTAAAAAAGAGGGGAGGGAGAGCTACAGTTACTGTTACCAGAATGTCACTTTTTGTGTGTAAACTCATGATACTTTTGTTTTATTTAGATACACAGAGCACTGAATGTGCACAAGAATATATTCCAAGATATCAGCACTATTTGTTAAATGTCAACTATTGTTACAAATGAGAGGTGCCGCTTTTATCATTTAAGTGCTCAGTATAAGAAAATGACCTCTTTAAGGGCCAGTGAGATAGCTCAGCACACTGAAATGCCTGCTTAGGTAAGCTTAGGCAACTGCAGGGACTGCGGTGTGATCACCAGCACCACACGCTGTGCCAGCCCCACCCCAGGGCACACTGAGCCAGCCACAGGGTCCAGGCAGGGTGGCACACACCTGTAATCTCAGTGCTGGGGAGGTTAAACACAGGAGGAAGGAAGGAAGGAAGGAAGGAAGGAAGGAAGGAAGGAAGGAAGGAAGGAAGGAAGGAAGACCTCTTTAAAAGGCTTTTATTAAGAAAAAAAATAGAATTATTTTCAATACTCGTATATTCATCAAATATGTACAAAGAGATTTTTAAAGGAAAAAGAATCTAATATACACATTTGTCAGTATCATGAATAATCTTTTTAAGAAGCAATTTGTGCCATTGTGGTAAACATACACCAAAAAAATCTCAATAAATAATGACTTCTCCAAAATAAAAATCATAAGGCTACTTTATCACAAGTTTCAAAATGTAAAAGTATTGATTATATATGAAAAATGCTGTGCTATCTCTTTGAATGCTAAAAGAGAATGCAATTTAGTAGCACACCCTCACGTAAATGCACACAAGAGACTGTTTACATTGAGTAGGTATGATGGGTTACAAGGGATTTCATCTCCTTTCTACTGCCTTTTAAGCTTTGCTATAGTAGATGTGTATTGTTTCCAAAATCACATGAATAAGAACACTATAAATTTTAAATGGACATTGGGGACAGAGAATCATGTGCATACTTATTGTATCCATAGCTGGAACAAGCACTTTGTTCTAAAGCCGCCACACGGTCACCTGGGACTCTCTAGTTGCGTAACTCTGCTGCCTGAAACCGAGAAAATGGAGAGCGTGTGACTCTGAATTCATTTCAGCCTCCTCCTGGCACCTAATGACAGGAGTGACGCCGCTCTTACGGTCTTGGCTGCTTCCCTGTCACACAGAGCCACAGCCAGAAGACAGCGCAGCAGAAAGGCAAAACAACCCATCACTTCAAAACTCCCACCAGTATCTGGACCAGACGAGCCAGAGCACAAGGCACACTGCACTATTCCATTTGTTATCAGCCCAGCTGATAGGCTGGGGACTGTGCGACACTGGGGACCTTGTCCTCTATCCATCACTGCACTCCCAGCATCTCGCTGGCGTATGGTGAACATTCAGGAACCGCAGAAGAATGAATGGAGGAGCAGGCCGGTGACCAGGCTGGAATTGTCCTCATAATTCCCCCAACCACAGACAGCACCCATTGTATTAACAACACGGAAGAAGACGGTGCGTCAGCAACCATGTGACACTCATAAGTCCCTTTCCCGAGGTACAATATAATTGCAGAGAATGTGTCCCAAGGCACAGCTTTTCTCCTTGTATAGATTAATAATTAGCAACTACTCAGCACCTAATCCTCTCAAGGTGACTATTGCTACCAATAATTAAGGTTCAGAAAGACTAAATAAATTGTTCAAGGTCATAAACATGAATAAGTGACAGATTTAGCTGGGCTGGGCATGGTGGCACATAACTGTGGCCCTAGCCCTCTGGGAGAGTAAGGAAGAAGGATCACAATTTCAAGGCCAGCTTGAGCAATTGACAGATTCTGTTCCAAAATACTAAAAAAAAATTAAAGGGCTGGGCACACAAAGGTCCTGGTTTCCATCCCCAGTAAAATGAGTGGATGGATGGATGGATGGATGGATGGATGGATGGATGGATGGATGGATAGATAGATAGATAAACAAATCTAGTTCTGAACTTGATCCTCTGGGGTCCCAAAGTGAAGACTCCAGCCAGGAGCAAGCTTTCTCATCTATCTGGGGAAGGATGGCTACAGCTTCTACATTAATCATCTGACTTAATCATCATGAGAAACCCATGAAGTGGGTTAGCATAATATACTCATTTTTCAAATGACACAAGTATAAAAAGGTTATATAACTTGCCTCTGATCACGCAAACCCCAACAGAGCTAAATTAAAATAAAACTCAAAAAGGACTGTATTTTACTACAAATTGATCAAGTCTGTTGTAAGAGATTGCATTGATAGCATCATTTACAAGATTCACAACCTTATCAGAAGATAAATAAAAAAGGCCATATGCTATCAACTAATGTATATAATTCAATTGATTCAACCAGTTTCATGAAACACTCCTCTCTCGAGTGAAAACTAATAAGCTCTCCCACTGCAAAGAAAAATGAAAGAAAGAAAAACCTAGACTATTTCACTAGAGTATTGATCCTACAATATGAACCAAAGGCATTCTAACCACCCCCATTTGCAAGGCAGAAGACATGAGGACAAATATAAATATCAGGAAGTTATAATCAAGCCAACAAACAGATGATATATGCCGTATCCTCCTCTCTGGACAAATATGCTGCATATAACCTGGAATGGCAGAGTGAGTCTTAGACCACTCAGACTCCTGAAAGCTTGCAATCAGAACATGAGGACACAGGAAGAAGCCACTGCATGTGCTCAGTGGCCCTCCAGTCCCCATGTCCACGTTCCTGCCACAGCCTCCCCTCCCTTGAAGAGCCATCCCTTGGTGAAGAAGCACACACCACAGGGAAAAGCCATGCTCAGGAAGGAAGGCAGGGAAATGGAGAGGCAGGTTGATGAAGTGGGCTGGGATTATTTGGGTAGATAATCCCAGATCTAGAAAGACCACATTGACACCATACTCCTTGAGAAGGCATAAGCTCAGAGGATAAGCTAGGTGAGGGGAGGCTCCGTACAGAGACAGAGCACGGAGTCCCCTTGCCAAGGATAGAGGGAGGAGTGCTGGTAGGACATTAAATGTGTCTCACATAAGCTGTTTATGGAGACAGTCACTTATAGTCAATATCTAAAGGTGCATTCCCCTCTCCCAAACCTTCCTGACCCTCGCAAGATGGGCCCACCTGTTAAGCACAATTCATTCTCTCCTATTCTAAGAGGTCTTCAACTACCTCAGCCTGCAGAAATGCCTCCTTTCTAAACAACCAGAGCATTTGTAATTTCTAGTTTGCAGAGGGAGTTCTCAATTGCATACATTTTCAGGGTTTTCAAATTCCTCAACCAGGTTGGCTTTGTTTCTCTACAGTAGGAGTTCTCAATCAGGCAATATGTCTCTGAGTCTGGAGACAAACAGTTTCAGTTAGTGGACAGAGCCAGGGATGCCACTACACACTCTGCAGCTGACAAGACAGCCCTCTGCCTCAAGGAATTCCCCAGCCCAAGGTGTCAGGAGCAATGACTGCAGGAACCTTCTGGAGAGCAAGAACTGTTTGAAAACAGAGAAGACGCCACCTCCCCCTGTGATTCCCCATGCTGCCAGGGGGTGCTGGACACACAGTAGTTCCCCCATTAAGTATGAGATTTATCTGATTGACTATGTGGTTCCATGCTTTCTAGCACTTTCACTCACGCATGACTAAGCACAGACTAGAACAGCAGGGACCACTGTGGGCTATGGAAATGCAGGAGAAAAGGTGCTTAAAAACAAGCAGAGGAGTCAGGCAAACTGGTACTTTCAATACAGCATGATTAGTGCATCCGCCACTACTTGACAGCTATATATGCATCTTTTCATTGTCTGTCTGCCCCCATTAGCCTAAAAATTCCAACAAGGCAAGAATTTTATTATGTCCACTGCTACAACCCCACAGTCTTATACAATATAGTGGTAGGCACACATTAGTAATTATTTGGGATAAAAGAAAGAAATGCAGCAATAGTGTGGCTACTGGATAGACGAGAAACTGAAGAGAAGTTTCTAGCATAGCCAAGGGAGGGAGGGCGATCAAGGGAAGTCATGTGTCAGGGCAGCTACAAAAATGAAGCCCCTTCCATATGCTGGAAATGTCTACATATCTGCAACACTTTAATTCTCACAGCAATCCCACATTTTGCAGGACAATGAAAACCATGGGCAGTGAAGACCAAGGAAGAAAGTTGATATAAGGTGGGGTCTGACAGCTTCTGGCCCTCGTATGAATGGCTGAATTATTATGGTGGTAGTCTGATATGGCTGAAGTCCTTAAAACAACAGCTTACCTTCCCAATGACCACTTCCTCCTCCTTCTCCCCCACTCCAGCCCTGGCTACAGCTTCCTTTGACCTTTCCCACCCACACAACGGAGCCTCCAAACAGCTCCTTGTACTTCACTAAACCTGCCCCTCAAGCTCCGCCCCTAGAAAAGCATCCATAAAGTCTCAGGCTCCCTGTCAGAGGATCTGCCCATCTCCCTGCCCTCGGTCCTCTCCGTGTGTTTAGAGTTAGTAGAGGCTTTCCCTCCCCGTATTTCTGCTTCTCTGCTGCACCGCCACCACCACCACCGCCATCGCTGTTGCCTCTAAAACCTATCAGGGTCGCAGAACAGAACTGAAATCAGAGCCAGATTATAAAAGATATATACCATAAAGCCTCACTTATCCAAGTTTATCAGAGAAGAAGTAGGAAGTTTAAGTTCAAACATTCAGGGTCAGAAACACAACTCTATCATTTTATTCATGGATCTCTCTGTACTTCCATGTCCTTATCTGTAAAACAAAGAATATACAAAAACCCACTTCATGGAATTGTTTTGGGACAAAAGAAAACACATAGGAATGTCTTATGGGTCCAATAAATGTGAACAATGGCTTTTTGCTCCTGTGATTATTGCTGAGTTCCTCTGCATTTATAAATCTGCAATATAAATGTGAATTATTTTGTTAGGTAGCAGAAGTCACTGCACAATTTTTTTCCCTAAGCTATTTCTTCAGGGTAAATTCTACTGATCTCCAGGTCACAGACACTAAATTTCCATCTCATACCCAGAGACAGCTGCACCTGCCTGTCATCCCCCCTATTCCCAGGGTCCATCTACACCATCCAGGCAACTGCGCATGTCTGAATCATTAAAGACCCACGGATTCAGAAGTCGAGAAAAGAAGCCACATAAAGGCAGAGCTGTCCACGTGGCTGGTGGCTTGTTCAGAATTTGGAACACAAAAGCCACACGACTGCTTCAGGTCTTCATTACTAATTAGTAAGTCAGCAAAATCTTCAAAACAACCACTTTGCTGTATTATCCTGGGTTCTGTGCCCCCAATGCCAATGGTAACAGTCATGTGCCTTCCCTGCCGGGAGCTGTGCCCTGTGACAGCTGGTGTTTGTCCATTTCTCTGGAACCCTGCCTTAAATGCATGCAAAGACTGGGACCAGAGTTGATAACTTCCCATCCTAAAAAGATGCAGGCACTGCCCAACCCCTCTGCCTACGCTGTTTCTGCTATCTCTGCCTGAAATATCCTCTGTCCTCACCTCTTGACATGACCCCATCTTTTTTGTTTTTATTTTTATTAATACATGCTTGCAGAGTACAGCGATTACGTTCCTCCTCTGGGGTTGCTCCCTGAGTACAACACAGCTTCATTCTTTTATCATCCTCCATCCCTCCACCCCTCCCACTGCCCTTCATCTCTTGAGCCCTTTCCCATTTGCAAAAGACCTATGTCCCCATTGCCTATTAGCTCTTTCCTTTTGTTCTTTACCTACATTTTTGTATCTTATATAAGAGAAATGATCTGATATTTAAACTCATGTCTCTGAGTTATTTCACTTACCATTGTGGTCTCAAGGTATACCTAGCATCCTAGATATGACTGAAGTTTGTCTTTGTTTATGGCAGAATGGTACTCTCTTATGGATCAGCACCACATTTTCTTTAGCCATTCATCTGTGATGGACAAAGAGGCCATTTTCAAGAGTTAGCTGTTGTGAGTTGCGTTACTGCAGGCACAGGTGTGCATGTATCACTCTAATACTATGTCCTTAACTCTTTCAGGAAGATTCCTCAAAAGGGAATAATGGTGCTCAATGAAATTTATTTTTTAAAAAAAATGAATTGGGCTGGTGAGATGGCTCAGGGGTCTAAAGCACCTACTTAGAACAAGCTTAGCAAAGCAGGGACTCCGGTTCAATCCCCCAGGACCACATGCCAGCCAGCCCCGCCCCCTGGTGGGCTGAGCTGGCCACACACACACATACGCGCACACGCACACACACACACACACACACACACTAAATAAATAAATAAATAAATAAATAAATTTTTAAAAAATCATTAAAAAATAAATAAATAAAATGTAAAATTTTAAAAAATAAAAAAATGAATTTAGGAGAGGGTTTACAGGGTCTACAGGATCTCACTACATAGACTGGACTCATAGTGATTCTCCTGTTTTCAGCCTCCCAAGTGCCAGGATCACAGGTGTGTGCCACCACTCCCAGTCTCAATCGCTGTCTCAGCATGCCCAGGCGGGTGGGGCCACATGTCAATCCGGGGATGGAATCCTGGCCACTGAGCTCTGCCTAAGCAGGTGCTTTAGTCCACTGAGCTATCTGGCTGGCCCTGAAATTTCTATTTTTAGCTTTTTAGGACTCTCCATGCTAATTTCCACAGTGGTTGTACTAGTTTAAATTTCCACCAACAATGTAGAAGGATTCTTTTTACCTCCACAGCCTGGCTTACAGCAAGCATCATCTCGGTTGTAAAATCTTATTTCTTCCCTTCCAGTAGAACTGCGTGCTGTGTTCTGCGAACTTCCCCAGCTCTGGCCTTGTGTTTTTATTTTAATGGCCCTGAATTAGACAAGAGATGTGGCCAGCATTATTCTACAGAGACTTTCTGTATGTCTCATGTAGTCTGCACTAAAAACATGTGAGATGCAGTATTGTTAGAAATCCCGTTTTACAAACAGGAAAATTGAAGTTCCAAGAGTTGAACTCCGCAATGACTGCCCAACTAGAGAGGAATACAGGTAGCCATAAATCCAACACATGCTGACAGCTCCCTCAACACATGTCACTCTGCCATGCTGCCTTTCTGGGTCACAAGATATATATATATATATTATATATATAATATATATATATATATATATATATATATATATATATATATAGAGAGAGAGAGAGAGAGAGAGAGAGAGAGAGAGAGAGCCTTGTACATAAATCAAAGCTAAGGTTTATTTCAGAGGGACAAATGAAATGGCTAAGAATCTGATGGAAAAGACTAACACTGCTCTGGTTTGTAGTTGCCGTACCACTTGACTCCTCGATCCAAAGCAACAAGAGTTAAGAAAGCTTCTAGGCTAGGAGCCACTGACTCCTCTACCTTTCTCCACATGTGACTGTCAGAGAAACTTTCTAGTTAGCTCAAACCCTCTGCAGCTTTGTCACTTTCTTGTAGCCCAAGCTCCCTACTTGCGAAGTAAGTACTCAGTCTCACTTCTCTGGTTTTGAGCTCAGAGAAGAAGAAAATAAAAAAATAAATAGAGCCACACATGGCAAAATAATATCTAAAGAGCTTGAGACTTTTGTCTTCTTAATTTGTTTTTTTTTTATTCCTCTCTACATTTTATTGTTTTAAACATGGCAACAGATATTTAAGTTTAATATCTAATTACATGCTCTAGGATCTATAAAAAGGATAAAAGGTAACAGTCAATTTTAAGTCACACAGAAAGAGTTGATCTTAGAAATAAATTGCCATCCTAAGTATGTCTTCTTAATTTCTTACAACTTTGTTTTCCTCTTTTCTTCTTTCTTCTTGCAATTTTGCACGCATATGTCTGGAAATCTGAACAACTACTTTGAAGACAAGACAACAAATACTGTCAAATTCATATTATTCTGTTTAGTGAAATTCTGTATCATTTGCATTTTTTTCTGTTTTGTATTATCTTAAAAAAATAAAAAAGCGTCTGAGAGTATAGCTCAGTGGCAGAGTGCTTGGGTCCAATCCTCAGCACTGTAAAGCATAAAATAAAGTCCGGTACTCGGAACATAACGGAACACTCTCTTTTGTCTTCATGACATTGAAAAGTACAGCAAAATCACCATTATTTTTTTTTCTCCTTTTTGACTTTTGTCTGGCATTCCTTAGCAAGAAGTAAGCTTTATCAGAAGACACCAGTCTCTATGTTACATACCCTTATCTTCCTGGGCTTAACACATATGTGGTAGATAACAGTCACTCACTAAATACTCCTCCAATGACTAACTGTAAATATTTGTATGCATGTGTATGCCTATATCTGTACACATGTAGATGACAACATTCCATAATTTATAAATAAAGCTGCATCTATCTCTACACAGAAATACACATTGTACATACATGTATACATGTCGGTCTTGACTAAATGTTTCAGACTGGCGAGACACAGATGCTTACTCGCTTATACTGAGACTCCTTAACACAATAAAAGTTTTTCAGGCTAAACTAATGCTTAACAAATATTCAATTGTACTCGTATGCTAATAATCCAGGTGTTAAAAAACAATGGCCTGGCAAGCGCAGTGTCTTGGGTTCAATCCCTGGTACCACAAAAAAAAAAAAAAAAAAGTTAAAAAAACAACAAATTTTACTAAATGTGAAAAGTAATAAAAATAACATTTCACCTCAGCAAACACGAGCTTTTTCAACACTCCTGTCTCTGATTATTGGCATAAGCAATGGGAATGCAGAGACAGGTATGGACACATAATCTTTCTTCTATAAAACCATCAGGTAAAATGCTCCAAATTCTTCTGGGCTGGCCCAATGTCCTTATGTAAGCTATGGCATACACAGAAAATTATAACTATAACAAATTGCAAAACAATTATTTTGGTGCAGTGTACCAGACGCATATCAGTTGGTTATCGTTCTTATTTATGGAAACCTTATAACAACCCTACAAGGGAGATATTATCATCCTTGTTTTTTATAAAGGTTATGAAGCCACAACTCAAAAAGACAGAGTCAGTTGCCAAAGATACCATGCCATCTACCTGCTCCTGCACAAAGGCGGTGCCCAGATTGAGCCCTCTAATCTGATGCGCATACTTTACTCAATAAGCAATGGTGCCTTTACATAGTTTTATAGACGTGCCCCTTCAGTGGTATGTTCAGATACTCTTTCTAGATTTCAGGAAGTCATTCTCTACACATAGACGCTCTGCAAAGACCGAGCTAGACACAGTGAAGATTGCTGCAGGCGTGGAGCCACAGGGAGCGTCCACCAACAACCCGTCTGTGATGACGAGAGTGGGAAGCATTTTCCACTCAACAGCGTCCTCTGAAAACAAATCTATCTTCCAACAGTACTTCATAGTTTATATCCACATTCAAAAAGAGAAGGACTCTTTCATTGCAAGCCAATGAAAAGATTTTAACTGGTTTCCATATATTACTTGAAATAAAAGTGCATTCGGTCCTTAGGGACAGAAAACTGGTACTACACCTTTTGCCTTCTTTTGAGTCCAGGATTCAATGTTGTGAACCAGAGAGATGATTAATCTTAATGGATTGTTAGGGGGCTGGAAATATTTTTTAAGTTAATGGCAGGACAATTATGAAACAAGGAAAGAGAGATAGAGAGGGGGAGAAAGAAAGAAATGAAGAAGGAAAGAAGAAATACGAGAGAAAGATGAGAGAGAGAGAGAGAGAGAGAGAGAGAGAGAGAGAGAGAGAGAGAGAGAATCTTCTTTCCCAGTTTTAAGGAAAATTCTACTGCCTTCCTTCCGGAACACTAGCTATATCATCTCAGTGAACTTTTTTCCAACTGGAGGCCTGGGGAGGAGAGGGAAGGGAAAATATATATATTCAAAAGTTTTTAAAGATGGATAGATGCTGGGGAACATTTGTAAATAAAGCAATGAAAGCCTTCACGTTGGCTTTCACCTGCACACGCTGGCTCTTCTAAATAGCAGAGGAAAAGCCTCCTGAGTCAGACCCCACACCACAGCAAAGCCAGTTGCAGCTTCTCCAGCCACGGGCGGGACTGAAGGTGTAAAGAACACCCTTCTGTCGCGACAGTTCAGATGCTTCCCTAGTGTACAAGGAAGCCCGAGAAGAAAGGAAAGTAGCTCTACCTCCCTCCACCCTACCTATCAACCGCGGGCTTCAGGAACTTCTTTTCAGAACCTTAAACTAAAATTTCCCCCAAACTAAGGGAAACTATAACCTTGAGTGATCCTCAAGAGCTTTGATCTGCAACGTGGTTTTTGTTGTCGTTTTCTTCCGATTTCAAGTGAGTCCCTAAAGTCCACCACCCACCTTCCAGAAGCATCCACGAGTTTAAGCCAACAAAAAGGGCCAGGAATTTTTAAATGGTGAAAATTACAGTACCCATACTGCCGAGATAAGTGACCTTGGGCAAGTAATTCATCCTTGCAAAGAGTTGGTGGCCCATAGGAGGGGAAAAAATACCTGCTATTAGAAAGTTGCAGCGATTTCAACATAAAAACCGCAGCATTCAGGCTTTTGGTAGCTGCGTTGGGCACAATACACAAAGTAGTGGGAACCTGGCTGACCGTCCATTTATATCTCCACTGCCCGAGGTTTGCCCATCAAACCTTCGATGATTTATGCTACCAACTGCTCCTGTCACCTCAGGAAGACGCCTCTTGCCTGCCTCTAGTTCTCTTCAGCTTCTGTCTGCAGAGCCCACGATATAAATTCTCATTAAGTACGAGGGACTGAGTTAGTCTGGGTCCTCCCGCCCACCCTTGATCATCCGCAAATTGTTTATTGCAACTCCGGCTTGAGAAAAGATGAGCTCAGTCTCTACAGGCGCCGAGCAGGTGTCTGCACATCTCTTGGGGAAAAAAAGGATGGATGAGGAAGGGACCCTGACCACAGTCTCCAGCTGGGGGACGTCACAATGGGTAACAGGACAAAAAACAAAAAAAAGCCGGTGCACGCGCGATATAGAAGAGACCGCCCTCACCGCGACCCTGACCCCTCGTGAAGAGCAAAGGACGTGGAGGGAGGCACAAGTACCTGAAGAGCCGGGCGGCCGTTCGATTCCTCCGCCACGCCGTGCCCTGCTGCAGCACCCCCTGTACGATCTCCTTCTCATTGGGCAGCCGGTAGACAGGGAAGATGTACAGCCAACAGAGGACCACCACGCAGAGGGCGCTGGCCCCCACGGGCAGCCGGGTGCGCGGGAACTTCCACCCCAGGACGGCCATGGCCCCGCGGGACGTCTGCCGCCGCGCGCGCCCGCAGGGGCTCATAGCAGCCCAGTGTCCGGGGCGGGGGCGGGGGCCGGAGCCTCAGGACGCCGCGGGGCTCAGGGGCAGCCAAGGGTCTGCGCGCGGCCGGCCCCCCATGCACACGCACACCTTTGTGTCTCTTCCTGGCTCACGGGCGCACGCACTGCTGCTTCGGCCCCCACGGCCCCAAAGGTCAGTGCAAGGATTTTGGAAAAGGTAACTTTTTCAAGGATTCCTCTCTAGGGGAAGCGACCGGCGGGCAAGTCACGACCTAGAGCCATGGTCGTTTCCCCTGCAGAAGGCGGGCGCTGGGGGTCTCCGGAGTAGAGAAGGCAGCGGCCGCGACCAGGAGCTCCCGCCAGATCTGCAGCATCACGGTCGCCCCGGCGAGAGTTCGGGGCTGGCGCGGCTCCCTCCCGGACTTCTGACCCGCCGCGTCCCCTCCGGAGCGATGCTCGGCCGCCTTTCTCCGCCTCTCCCCGCCTCCTGCGCGGCTGCGCCCCAGACACCCCCACCCGCCCCGACGCGCTCTCCGCGCCGCGCCAGGTCCGCGGAAATTTCCACGGCGCCTAGGACCGCTAACCTGCGCCCGGCTCCCCCGCCTCGCCAGCCGGGACCCCCGCTCCCCTCCCCTCCGGGAGAAGAAAAGAACTTGCTCTCATCGGTGAATTCCGCGGCGCGCCGCAGCCCTCCGCGGCGCCCGGACTCCGCAGACAGGCGCCCCGGGATTGGCGGAAATCAAGGTCTCCCCCGCCCTCCCCCACCGCCAAATTGCCTCCTTCGCCCCGCGCGGATCCGCGGCGCTCGCCCCTGTCCTGCCCTTGATCCCTGGGGACGGAGGCAGACAATAAAAATCAACAAACAAATACAACCACAGCCCCCCGAGTGCTGCGGAGAGCGAGGTGCAGACCCCGGCCCTCCGACCCCCGGCCCGCGCGCCTCGGCTGTCACTCTTGTCCCTCGGCAACTGCTGGGTGATCAGCAACCCGCGGCCGGGCGCGAGGAAGTGGGCAGAGATTTATTCCTTCCCGGGTCGCTAAGCCCTCTAGTCGGTCCCGGAACCGCGGCTATAGGCGACACCCGTCCTTGCGCGTGCGCCCGCGTATACACGCGCGGACACACACACACGCGCGCACACGCACATACACGCACGCACACACACACGCACACACACACCGGGCTCCGAGCGCGCGCACGGGGCGGGGCGTGCACACCCGGGTCCCCGCCTCCGCCCCGCCGGGAAACCTCCGCCCTGCCTGCAAAGACGCTGCGGCGTCCTGATAGCCGCGGCGAAGCCCAAAGCGCAGACCCAGCGCGCGACGAAGCCTCTGAGCGCGCTCCTCTCTACCCGAACGCGGCTGTCGCTTTTCACAAGTCCTTCCCGCTGCACCCACGAACTGTTCGCAGCCCCGACCTTGGAAAAGAGCCACCCGCCGGGACCCGCCTAGCGGAGGACAACGCCGCTGTTAGCCATTTCTGCTCGCCTGTCGTAAACACACAGCTCGGGTACCTCCTAGCGGTCGCCCATTCTATTCGCTCGTCAGGCATGAAGTGTGCAAGGACAAAGGAGACACCCTGCAGCCTCCCAACCCAGTCAACTTAGTCCTTAGGAAAGCAGAACCTCAGGCCAGGATCTGGGCTGTCTGGCTGATGAGGCTGCGGCGTCCTGGACCAGGGTGTGCACCGACTGCTACGAGGCCTGGATGTTCGGAGCAGCTTTCCTCCACTGAGAAGCCAAGCTCCAGAAGTTGGCCAAAGTTATTTACCAAACAAGAACTGGGGTCCCGATTGGACTGCATTGGGTTATTTTGCTGAATTCAAGTACCTACAATATTTGAACTGGCATTAAGAATGAAAAGGTACTTTAAAGGCTTTTCCAAATACAGCTTCTCTAACAGCAGTGGAACACCCATCTCTGACAAAACAAACCAAAAAGGGGATATAAATAAAGGACCATCTTGCAGTGAAAAAATTATATATTAGGATAGATATAGAACTACTTTCTCTTAGTTCATTGAGAAGAAAGATTTGTACTAAAACTGTTTAGACAAGATATCATGTCTGCATCTTGTACCCTGAATAATTACTATGAAGACAACAATATGCAATGCATTAATTATTGTAACTGCCCTACTAACCTGTTTTGAAACTGTCTCATTGCTATTTCTTTCTCATTAAAATTAATAATAAAAAAGAACTAGGGTCCCGAATGACTGTACTGTCATTCTGCCTTGGAAGAATGATCCACTGCCCTGGACTGGCAGACACCCCAGAACTAAGTCATCCCTCTGTCTCTCTTTGTCTCTCTGTCTCTCTGTCTCTCTGTCTGTCTCTGTCTCTCTGTCTCTGTCTCTGTCTCTCTCTCTCTCTCTCTCTCTCTCTCTCTCTCTCTCTCTCTCTCTCTCTCTTCCCCCTCCATGTGTGTGTCTCCCTCTTTGTGTGTCTCTCTCTGTGTCTCTGTCTGTCTCTGTCTCTGTCTCTATGTCTCTCTCTGTGTCTCTCTGTCTGTCTCTCTCCCTCCCCTCCCTCCCTCCCTCACTCCCTTTCCATAGAGACAAGTAAATCCTTCAAATCCCACAAGTGTATCTTACCATAGTGGACACTCTGTAAGATGAGTTTTAAATCTCCACTTAAAGCACTTTATTGAAATATTATGAAGTAACCACCCAACCCTTTTGTTCTCCAAAGGAATAAGCAAAAACGAGGGCTCTTTCCTGCAGTTGCCAGAGTTGTGGGTAGATCACCTACCACTCTCTTTCCCCTACAATTTAAACAAAATGCAAAACATCCCAATCTCTCTTTTCTTCCCCCGAGTCCAGGGGATACTTGTGAAATAAATAAGCCAACAAACAAAAAGACACAGTTCAGTTATGAAAAGGCCACCTAACTTACCCCATTTAGTATCATACTGCATTGTGTAGTGTTCCCTATCTTCCCTTAGTGACTCTTCCCACCTTGCGGTCCAATCTTATTCCCTTATTTTCCTTAGTATGTATACAAAATTTAATGAGGTTGTTCCTTCCAAGGGCCAGCATTGGAAAAATAACAAGGAGTGGAGGAGCTAGTACTCATACACTAAACTTGACACAATTCTCACAGCAGCCTTAATATGTATGAGCTGCTACATATTGTTATCCTATTTTTGAAAGGACCAATTGGAGGTACAAGAGGTAACCATCTTACATTACTTTTTCTTTTTTCAAGGTCTGCCTAGATATAGCGTGGGAGAACCTTTTTTATCTTTTTAATGAGTTAAGCAACCCCTAAGCAACAAAACAAAAAGGGCTTGTGGTATTATTCTTTCCACATTATTTAATAAGTCAGCTAACTTTCTTACACTAAAAATAACATTTTAGGGGCTGGGGATATAGCTTGGCGATCTAAGCACCTACTTGGCAAGCTCAAGGACCAGGGTTAGATCCCTGGCCCCACGCTGTCGGCCTTGGTGGTGCACACCAGTAATCCTAGCACTGGGGAGGCTGAGACAGAAGGATCACTATAAGTCCTAGCTGTGCAGTGAGACCCTGAACCAAACAAATAATAAATAAAAGATTAATAATATTTTGTAGATTAAATTGACATTTATTGCGATGTTACAGAATTCTAAGTCCCCAGGTCATAGGTAGAAAGAATTACTGGTGAACCATATTCTTATAGTCAGCTCCAAATTCTGCCAATCCTTTCTTTGTTGTCTCTTCAGAGTGCGTCCCACCTCCAGCATTCTAAAACTGCCACTGATTTTCCTTTTATCTCCTAAAATTCTCCACCTATATTTATCATTTATCTTAAATACTTAATCTGAAGTATTTGTCTTTCTAAGATACCTTTTGTCCTTGCTGGGGATCAAACCAGGGCCTCGCGTATTTTAGGTATGTGCTTTACAACTAAGCTACAACCCCAGGTCTCTAAGACTTCGTGTGTGTGTGTGTGTGTGTGTGTGTGTGTGTGTGTTGGGGATATAACCGAGGACCTTCATGTTGAGCTATCCTTGTACCCCTTCTCTTAATTTTTTAGGTAAGATCTTGCCAAGTTGCTGTGTTGCCCAACAGAGGTTCCAACTTGCAATCCTCCTTCCCCAGCCTCTCAGAGTACTGGGATTACAGGGCTGCACCATGAGACTTGGCCTTCTGAGATTATTTTAATCTCCTCACCCTGCACCTGAACAAAGGCTGCCAGGTGCCTATATCTATTGCCTTAAATCCACAGGCCAAAAGCCCAGATGTACATCATCATCTCAGTAACACTGCTTCACCTCACATTCCCATAAACACAGGTGCCTCCAACCAAGCTGTTCTGCACTGTGTCCCCATCTTCTTTGTCGCTGCTCCATTCATGTGGGTCTCTTCATTTGAAATTCTGATGCACTTCCTTTACCCACACAGAGCTCCCTCATCTTCGCAATCTCATCCTTTTCGTAAATAGTTATTACCCCCCCCCACACACACACACACATTTCAGTCCTGATCCTCTCTCCCCAGCTGTCTGTGGGTCAATGTTTATAAACCACTTTTAGTGGTGTGACAAAAAGTATTGCACCATGCTTTGATTTTTCATTGTGCTTCCTTGTCAGCCCATTGGAGTTATAGGCATTCACTTCTCAGTTATGTTTTAAACTACATAGGAATAGTTAAAAACCAAATACAAAGATCACCTTTTAAAGCCAAGTCACTATAGTAAGTATAAAGATACAGCTGTGAAAAAGGCAACCACAGTCCCAGTTCACACAATGCAGATAGGCACCTCTGTTCCTGTGTGCCCATCCAGCTTTTTGTGTTTGATGGAAATAAAATCACATTCATTGAGTGACCATGCTTACCCATAATTCCTGCTAGCATATCATAAAATGGACTTTCTTGGGCTGGAGAGATAGCTTGGTGGCCTGAGCACCTGCCTGGCAAGCACAAGGACCAGAGTTTGATCCCAGTACTGCATGCACCAAGCTGGACTCCAAAACCAGGCATGGTGGTGCATGCCTATAATCCCAGTGCTGAGGACACTGAGACAAGAAGATCACTAGGAGTCCAAGCTGTGTGGTGAGACCCAGTACCAAATAAAAAAAATTTTTAAAGATGGACTTTTTCATGTTCAAAATACCTATGGGACACACCATGACAACTCTATATTCCTAACTTCAAAGTCTAAAGGAAAGGACTTTCCTCTTTCTCCATAACCAAATATCTTTTATTATGTCATTAAAAATATTCAGAAGCCAATTTATGTTGAATCCTATTTCAGTAACTTAGGCTGAATAGGTCTTATCAGAAGTTAACATTCAAATATTTTTTTTGCTATCTATTTTTTAAGACCTGGTAGAGGCTAAATGCCCACACCCTCTGGCATAACACACTTATATTTTCCACATGTACAAGATATACAAGATGCAAAATTCTGGCCATCATGTGTCATGAAAGTCACCTAATCATTCTGGACAGATCAACTTCCAGTTTCAACCATCCCTCTGATCAGATTTATCTGGTTTAGCAGATCTTTTCTTTCATAGAAAAGAGTCATCTCCACTTATCTGTATTTACCAAGTCTAACCAAGACCCACCAGCCTTGCTTAGCAGTTGGAGGCCAGTACTGGTCAAGATAAAAACATGTTGCCACGGTGTGCTTGTGGCTTGGGTAACATTACAGAATTGTGTTACTCGTGCAGATCCTAGGTACAGTTCATTTTGAGGAAGCCATGAACCTTCCCTTAAGTTCTCTTTTCAGAGGCCTGGGGATGAATTATCAGTGATCTATGATTAGCAAATCGAGCCAATCATCACCCTCTAGGACTCGCTAGTATTGTCATAAGGACCAAGTAGACCCTGATGTACACAACAAGGCAGGTACCATTCTGCCCAGGTGCTTTAACCACTGTCCTCTTAGCTCTCAGCAATGCATACTATCAGCCACAGGGGCCAAGTCCACAGCATATCCTCCAGTCCAGAGGTGCTTTCCCTGTAGAAACTCTGAACAAGAATGAATACATGAAGACGAAATATAGGAAGTAAAGCCATGTTGTTATGTTGAGCTGTGGGGGACTCGGGTCAATAATTTCTGACATTGCCACTTAAACAGAAGACCCAATGCTATTATGGGCTACTGGACTCTTTTAGAATATTTTGCTGAGTTTACACACCTATAATATTCAATAACGGAACTTAGAAA
>NW_004524640.1:2412819-2419415 GCF_000260255.1 Octodon degus
TAAAAAAAAAGAATGAATACAGTAAATATAGCCAATGTAATATCACCTGAATGTCAGTTGCAAGCTGCTTGTGTTCAAACAAGTCTGTGAGGGATGCTGAAGAATATCTTACCTCTAAGTTTCCCAAATACATTCTTTGTTGCCTACTTTTAGCCAAAACTCCACCTGGTGGCTCTCTGGATATACTGTCTCCAGTAGGACCACTACTGTTCAGTTTCAGCCTTGTTTTATGATCTGCTGATCCAATCAGGGGAAACTTGGAGTTCGCTTTGCATCTTTAATTTGGGCAGTTCTATTACCAGAGCAAGAAGCTCACTTCTTAACAAGGAGCAAAAACCTATCATTAAAATCATTCAACTCTAAGCCAGCAGTTTGGTTGGTCCTAAGGATAAGGCAAAAACACACTGATGGATACAACATATAGCCCCAGGGCCAGTGCAAGTTGGGGTTTCTGGATGTGCCAGTTCCATTTTAACACAACTCTGCTGGGCTGGTCTTTTCTTTTCAGAATGAATCTGACATTCATTCTAGACCATAGCATCTTTTGGACTGTAGAACTGCTCCAAATCTCTGAGTGGTTGGAGAAATCCATGCTGAAGTCCAGGGAAAGGGTAGTAATTTAGTCTCTCAGAGATACGCTTGTCACTGCCACAACAGGAAACTTCAAACCTAACATTCTTCCACAGCCCCTGCATGGAGCGGGAGAACGGTGTTAACAGACTTCTGAAACAGCCCCAGCCTGTATGGAACTAGATAGTAAAATACTCCAAAGTAATGTAATCATGGGGTCAGCCCCAAAAAGTGCTGTTTTGAGTTATGGCTCCATGCCAGATTTTCAAGCTTGTTTTTGCTTTGAATATCATTCCAACTTTGTCTTTGTTTTTATATTCCACTTGATGCATTCTTATGCCGCACATTGTTCTGAGTGCCTTATCAGTTTTTACTGTCCTTATATATACACACACAGATAAGAGTCTCCTGGAGGAGCCTTTAACACTGTTCTTCCTACCTCAAGCAGAGACTGCTGAAAGAGCACTGGGCTTGGCGTTAGCGAGATGAGTGATGGCTCACAGATCCATAATGCCTCACTACTAGGGATTTGTCTTGTTATCCAGGCATAGCAAACATATTGGTTTATTTTTTGTTTTCTCTTCATTGTCTCTCATGGCTTCCTATCAAAGTCATCCCTAAGTGCTTAGCTAATTGAATTGAAACCTGCGTCAGCCATGCAGCTCAGCCATTTTTAGCTCGCCGTGTGCACCGTTAATCTTCCAAGGTTTCCTCCTCCTCGGAGAGAGACTCATGTCATATTAGCGCATAGATCAACTTGCAGTTGACTGTGATCAAGTCTAAACCTTACCTCACCAGGTTGTCAAAATATACAGGGGAATTCAGCTTCCTTTAAGAGAGGATGGGGATTGAATGCCAATCATTAGCACAAAAAAAGGAAATCTTGCCTGTTTCTTCTCAGTTTGGAATAGAAAGAAAAAAAAAATGACCATGACTTTCTCAGCAGCCAAATCACTTTCACCTGTGAAATTTCCTGGATGGCTTCCCCATTTTCTTATGCAATGGGACTTAATTGAACCACTTGGGTTAAGGTACAGTAAACAAGGCAGGGTATGCGAGTCAACCAGCTGGATTTTTCCCCACTGGCCAAAGTGGATGGCTATAAAGCAGACTTTTGGGAATGAACAGCCTTCTACTATTTTTTATTATTTTTATAATGTTATTATATGTACTTTAGGTTTCAAACATGATTTATGCTATATAGAAATTTTGTTTAGAGAACAAAATGTTTACTGTAGTGAAGAGCAGTCACAAATCAGCTCATATTGTTAATTTTTAAGGTAAGAACAGCTAAATTTCTACTTAATAAAAATCCTTGATACAGTTTTATTAACTGCCTTCCTTCTATTGTACAGTAGGTCTGTATGTTTGTTCCTCCTACATACCTGCTACTTTGTAACCTGTAACCTACATACCCTATTTCCTCCTGTCCTCTATCCCTTGTTCTGGTACCCATTGTCTTATTCTTTATATCTGTACATTTGACCTCATAAAAAAGAATTCCATTTATAAATGAGGTCGTGCAATGTTTTTCTTTCTATGTCTGTCTTTTTTTTAAATCATCACTTATGTGTTTGGTGATCCTTCTGTTTTCAGCCTCCCCAGCTCTGGAATTACAGGCATGCTCCACCATGCCTAAACTAGGCTGGCGCAGCATGTGGGACTGAAGAAGGAACCCCAGTCCCTGCATTTGCTAAAGCAGCGCTTAGTCCACGGAGCTGTCTCACCAGCCCTTCTGTGTCTATCTTATTTCATTTAATACAGTGTCCTCAGGGTCCATCCATTTGTGTCAAATGACGAATGTCTTTGAGTTTATAAGGCTGCATAGAGTATTACGCTGTATGCATGTTCAGTAGTCCTTATCCATAGTCTCATTGCTCATGGTTTTGATTTTTGGTCCCGCTATAGTTGACTGTAGTTCAAAAATATTTAATTGAAATTTTTTTTTCTCTGAATGCCTTACGAGCAGGTTTGGCTGGCTTGAGTTGTGGGGATCAAACCACAGCAACCTGAGTCTGACTGCTTTGTTGAAGCAGCCACTTAAAGAACTGAGCTAAGGGACAGGCCCCATTAATTGAATATTATAGAAAAAAATCAGTAAGTTCCACATCCTGCCACCCTGAATAGTATGATGAGTTCTTACACCATGCTACTTGTCTTAGTTACCTTTTCCATTGCTGAGACCAAACACTCAGCACTCAAGGTTAAATGAGGAGAGGATTATTGTATCTCAGTTTGTAGAGGTTTCAATTCATAGCTGGCTGGCTCCAAGGCAGGCTGGCATGGCAGAGCGTACCACAGAGGAGAAACATTTTACAGCAGTCAGAAGGCAGAAGACAGCAAGGCAGCAAGTAGCACACGAAAGCTATGACCCTTTCTGTCCCTCATCCTATCCAGGCTGCCCACCCTTAGGGCGGGGAGCACCCAATCACAGAGCAGGGAAGCCTTAATCCTAGCATCACATCCTGATTCAATCATAGCGTCACATCCTTGATCCCAGCACTGCCAACCCTAGCTCCAGCTACCTCTGAAACGCCCCATCTATGACCACATGAGGCTTTGGGGGGACATCTAGACACAAGCCATAAAGGGACACAAATCATCTCTTTGACCAGTGTACTTATACTACATATACTACCCACTGGTCAGCAACTTACTAGCTAACTAACTGCTTAGGTTATAGGATCCACTGTTGCAGTGTCCCAATGTTTATAATCAAGTAACCCTTATTCTACTTACCAATGACCTGAAAGCACCATTGCAATGTAATGTATACATTGGCTTAGTTATTATTATCTTTGATTTCAAGTACATACTTGGGTCCTTGGAAAGTGTCCTCAAGGAGGAGAGGGGGTTGTTGCACTAAGTTGGCTTTATCCATTCGTCTCTTGAAGGGCGCTTAGCTTGTTTCCACGTCTTGGTTGTCATCAACAAGGCTGAGTGAACACAGGACTGAGGATCTCTTTAGGAGATGCCTACTTCCTCTCTTTTGGGCATGTACCCAGGACAGGGATCGCGGAGACTTGGATAGTTCTATTTGTAAGTTTTGCACGAGGCTTACTGAGTGAGATGACCAATGAAAATTAGGCGAAGGGCAAAACTGCCGGCAAAGGCGAAGCACTTTGTTCACAGTCCCATTTATTTTAATTGTGCCCTCCTGAGTGGGTAATGCTGTCCCCCCGTTTTCGTTTGAGGTTTTGGTTTGCTTTTCACTTCCCCAACAGTGGATTCTCCATGACCCTGGTACGTATCATCATGTCATTATATTTGCTTTTGCTTTCTGATATTTTTTCTCCCACTATGTACCAGGTAGTATAGTACAGTGTTCTCTGGTATCTAATGATTCCTCCGCTAGAACAATTTGTTATAATCAGGAGATTTATTTCTGGCCATTTCTCCCTCATTCTTTCTCTCCTTTTCAAGGCATTTTGCCACTTTTTCAAGTCTTACAGTTTTATTTTGTTTTGTTTTGTTTTTTTCAGTACTGGAGATCAAACTCAGGACCTTGTGCTTGCCAGGCAGGTTCTTAAGCCGCTGAGCAATATCTCTGGCCCTAAAACTTTCTCATTTAAATTCTCTCACCAATGTTTGCTCCAGTAATATGTTGTGGACTTTATACCATTTTACACCTAGCAGGCGCTCATGCCAACTTCAACATCTTGTCATTATTTCTACACTGGTCAAAAAAAGATAGAAATCTGTCACAGCCTGCTTACAACACTGGGCAAGATTAAATAAAATAATAAAACAGTTTTTTTCAAAATAAATGGCTACTCAAAAGGCTGAAGCAGGAAAATCAGAATTTTGAAGCCAGACTTGGCAGCTTAGAGAGGCCTTGTCTCAAAATAAAAATTAAAGAGGGTTGTGGGCATACCTTGGTACTCCATGTTCAGTAGTGTTCCCAATAATAGAAAGCTCATTGGGAAGAAACATAAAAACTTGAACAACGACTAGGAAAGCAGTGAGTTTTCTGAATTCTTTACTATCCTGCTTTGACTCAAGGGTGAGCACCACACAACAGGCACAAATCCTCTCCACCGAAAAGATAGTTTTCCTGCCAAAGGGCTAGAATATAGGCCCTTATTTACATCTTCCACATTTTTTTCGTTTGTTTCAAGTGTGTTACTAATTGTCTATGGAAACCTTTTTATGATGGCTGCTTTAAATTTTTCGATCAGCTCATTCCAACATCTGTATCATCTCAGTACTGACACTGGTTAATTACCTTTCTCCTTCAAATTAAATTTTTCCCAGTTCTTACAAAAGGCATTATTGATTACATTCTGGACACTTCAAAACAATGATGTGACTCGAGATTGTAATTAGATCTTCTGTTTCTGTTAGGAGAAAAGGAGGAAAAGCAAAGGTAGGACCTCAACAGGACAGATTTCTTCCAGTAGGAATATCTGGTGGGCAGAGCAAGGTTGGCAAAGGTCGTGAATGGAGAGTGAAGAAAATGTGGGCATAAGAGACCTCCTGCCACTTGCTGCTTCGCTAAAGGTTGTCATCAAGGTCATAAATTTGGAAGTCAAACCAGCCAAATTCAGGCCATTGCCAGCTATTGTCTAGCTTGTATCCTGGGCCAAACCATGAGAGAAGAAAATAGGAGACATTTAGGCTGGTTTTTAAAAAACATTTAAAAATACAGATTTTTAAGACCTCAAAGATGTATGTATCTGCTGGAATGTGAGAAACTTGGGAGTCCATGGTAGCTGATAAGAGAGTGGCTGGGAGTCCACATCCTTGTGTTGAGGCATCTCCAAAATATGACTAGGGACTGAGCAGCTACTCTACTGGACACAGCCTGACAGAGTTAGTGAAGGCTTTTCCTAGAGATCAGGCAGGCATCCCAATCCCAGTGCATCTGGGACAGTGAACCTACACTCCCTGGGCACCTAGGGAAAACTAGGGGCAATCTGACCAATCCAGGGCTGGATATTAAGAGCCTGGTGTTGAGTGAAGAAGGGTTAGAAGGAATTGGCAAATGACCTCCTGGAATTCATGAGGAAGAGGATGAGCAAGAACGAGAGCAAGAGTGAGAGAAAGTGACCCACCAGAAGGAATATCTTGGCCACTGTTAGGTCAGTATAAGCTCCTAACTAGGTCTGACTGGAGACTATGAGTCCCCAAAGGCCTGCCTGGTGCTGTATGAGATCACCTCAGTGGCAAGACCACCAAAGGAAGAGGTGAATGATATCAGAGTAGTCCCCCTGTCCTTTCTGCACATGAGTCACCAAAATGTGAGGGAAAAAACAAAAGGATGAACAAACAAAGGTGTGAACTCAGCAGGAAAAATATTCTAGAACAAAGCTGAGAGGCAGCACCCTGGCACTAAGCCAGACCGGTAACTCTCATACAGGCCCTAGCGTCAGTTATAGGGTCACAGGAATAAAGGAGTGCTGGGCAAGGAAAGGGTCACAGTGGGACTTTTGAGGGGGAAAGTTCAGGGAAAAGGAGCTGTGGCTTCACTCCAGGGACAAGGCTTAAGAAAGCACAGGGAGCAGGACTGAAGAATATGATGAGAGTTGTGCCTGTGGCTGTGGCCGTGGCCACTGAGCCTTATTTACCCCCAAGTTGGCATCTTTAACAGATGTAAAAGCATAGCAGGCTGGAAGAGGCTTAAGGTAGCCTCCAGTCAGCCTAAGATGGTGGCTGCGAGATTCGTTCTGACATACCTTTCTCGATGCCATGCCAGCTGAGGGTGGGGTCTTCTCACTATTCTTAAGTAAAGGTGGAACTGCTGTGCTGGGGAGATAGCTCCAGCGGCATAAGCACCTGCCTGGCAAGTGCAAGACCTGAGTTTGATCCCCAGTGTCACATGCCATACCAGCCCCAAAACCAGGTGAGGTGGCACATGCCTATGATCCCAGCACTAAGGAGCCTGAGACAGGAGGAACACTATGAAGTGTTCAAGATGTGTAGCAAGACCCTGTAACAAATAAATAAATGAAAGATTAAAGGGGAAAAAAAAAAGAGATGGGACTGCCAGTGTCACCTAGGGTCCCCACTAAACAGGATGAGCAGGA
>NW_004524640.1:2420680-2428882 GCF_000260255.1 Octodon degus
TATCTATCTATCTATCTATCATCTATCATCCATGTATCTTCCTTCTTCTGAGAAATGCTGACAGCAAAAAGCTTACAGACACATTGCTATTGATACCCCTCAAAAATTCCCCTTTGCTTTTATCACAGTTATTTTACCATTCTTGCCACTTTCTGGAGCAGTTCTAGAAGTCCTCTTTCATGAATTTTTTAGTTGCATGGCTGCCTTGATATCCTGTTTATTTAAAATGTCTATCAAATTTTGACTTTAGGAAGGAGGTAGAAGTCTTACAGTGCTGGAGCTGATGAAGAAGGTGGGTGGGTACTGCCTTTCTGTTAGGTGGAATGCCTCGACAGCATTTGCTGTGTTTTTCTTCACAACTTGTGAAGATACTCACAAAAGAGTACTGCCAGAACTGCTTCAAAAAGTGGCAAGAACATAGGACAAATACTTCCAAAGGGAGAAGGAGGTTGAGAGTTGTTAATGACAATGTCTTTTACTGTAATAATTTTTTTTCTGTATTTTACGGACGGGCCTACAGGATGTTGAGGGTCTTACTACTAGATTGCACTCATAGTGATCCACCTGTTCATAGTCTCCCAAGAGCTAGGATTACAGGGGCGCCACCATGCCTGGTCTCAATCACCATCTCAGCATGCCCTGGAGGCGGGGCCAGAATGATAGGCCCAGGGATCAAACCTCCAGCCCCTGCACCTGCTTGCAGGTGCTTTAATCTGCTGAGCTATTTGGCCAGCCTACTACTATAATAATTTTTAATAAAACAATTCACCATATATTTTATCATACCTTGTACATGTAAATAAAGTACGTATGAATCTAACAAATAAGTATATACATATAAGTATGCTGAAAAATATTAAAAATAAGTGAAATAAGTAAAAATTAGCTAAACAGGGCTGGAGATGTTACTTAATGGTAGACAACCTACTTAGCATCACAAGGCCCCAGGTTTCATCCCCAGTACTACATAATCCCCCTAATAAAGAGCTAAGGAAATGGACATATACACTTTCTCAACAGATAACATTAATAAGTAATGTTAGTGGTTAATTCTTCAAAAATTGATTTGTACATTTAAGGATGCAGGTTTTTGACAAGTCTATTGGTGAAATGATATCTATATCTATAGCTATGTATATATGTATATATATAAACAAGATAGGGAATGCATGTACGAACTCACAAAACTGGGCAATTATTGTTTTTTTTTTAAAATAAGAATAGCAGTTTGGTGGTGCAAACATGACCTTTTCAAAAAGTTTTGAAATATTTATATGAAAAAATAAATTTGAAAGCATATTTCATATCAGATACAAAAAACACTTGAATGGATTATAGACCTAAAGATAAAAAACAAACTATAAAATTTTTAGAATAAATCTGAAGACAATTTTTGTGGCTTTGAGTTAGACAATATTTCCTTGATAGGACATCAAAAGCAAGCCACTTTTCTTTTAAAAAGTTGATGACATAGATACCATCAAAATTAAAATATTTTGGTCTCTGAAAGATACTGTGATGAGGATGAAATGAAAACCCATGGACTGAAAAACAAAATTACAAATCTCATTACTGACAAAAAATTGTATCAAAATCAATACAAAAATTAACAATTTATGACAAATTTAGAAAAAGATTTCAATAAATATTTCAGTAAAACAATGATAGAGATGGAAAATAGGTATGTGAATAAGTGCATGCCATTGTATTCATTATGTGTCATTATTTAAAACTATAGTAAGATATCAATAAACATCTATTAGAATAGCTTAATTAATTAACTTCATGAAAAGTCATTAGTGATACCAAATGCTTGAAAATATGCAAAGCAATTAAAACTCCCTCATGATTGATGGGAATACAAAGTGGTGCAGCCACTTAGGAAAACATCTTGGCAGTTTCTTACACAGTTAAACATCACTCAGTGTATGACTCAGCAATCCAAAGGAATAAAAATGTATGTTCACACAAAAAATAGACATTTATAGCAGCTTGATCTAGTTGCAAAAACTAAAATATCCTTTAACTCATGAATGATAAACAAATTCTGGTACCTCCATAAAAAGGAATATGGCTCAGCAATTTTAAGACTATTAATATTGAACAAGAATGAATCATAAGTGCATCTGAAAAAGGCTCTAGATTCAGTATTTCAGATTGTGTAAATCAAAGTCCATGACACTGTGGGAAAGGCAAAACCAGAGCTACATCAGATGGATCAGTAATTGGCAAAGGCTGAATAGGAAATGAATTGAGGACAAAGGGGTGTCATGAAAATAGGATGCTAAAACTTCTATGTATCTGGATTGTGGCAATAAAAATTATGTGACTGTCTTAGTTACTTTTCACACTATCGAGACAAAATAACTAACCCCCAAAATTAAAGAAGAATAATTTATTTTGCTTATAGTTTGTAGAGGTTTCAGTTCATAGTTGGCTGGCTCCCAGGCAGGATGGCATGGTAAAGGGGAGAAACAGTTCATGGCAGGTAGAAGGCAGCAGAACCAAGCATGGAACTGACAAGTAAGCATAGAAGCAGCTTCCTGCTCCTTCTATATTCTTCTAGGCTACCTGGTTTAGGGTGAGTATGAAGCCAATCACTGGACTAGTCTCACACCCTTATCCCAGTGCCCTTGATCCTAGCACTTAACCATGAATCAACCACATTCTAGACCCAGCCACCTCTGAAAAAAATCCTCACCTCTGACTGCCTGAGGTTTCTGAGGGGACATCAAGCCATAACAATGACTATACATGATAAAGCAGAAATCTTACTATATGTAAAATTAGAGTGAATTTTATCTTGTTACCTTCTTCCTCTTTGCGGTTTGTATCACCTAGTGTACAACTAACTCGTTTTTGTTACAATAGACAATAATCAGTGTTCTCACCACAGGAAATTCAGTTCTCCATAGGGTTACTCACTAGTTCCAGCTCTTTTAAAACATGCCCATAGAGAGAAATTATGAAAAGATTAAAAACTCTCATATGACAAAACAAAAAGTTTGTAGCAATTCCCTCCACCATACAGAAACTGAGCAGATTGCTTGGTAAACAAAGCACTGTAGGATGTTTGGTGAGCTGTTAGGAGTCAGGAAGACCAACTTGAGGGAAAGGAAACCACAAAGCAAAGATGAAAGTGGAAAAAGGAAGACCAAGCAGAGTTGGAAAGAGAACACAAGGTAAGGCAGGAATGAAGAAAAATAGAAGAAATGAGGATTATGTGAGATCTTCATGGCTTTTTTATGCAGAATGTGTTTCCCATGGCAGTAGCTATAACATAAAATCAAAATCAGTTGAGTATCAAATGACACTTCTGTTTGGTGAACTAAATCATCTTCTTTACACAATGAAGCACATTGCTAAAAGTTTCTCGCATTGCGCAACTATTGCCAATTATTTTCCCTTGGTGTTGGCATACGCAATATCACTACCTACTTCAGAAAATGAAATTGTCCAAATATTCCTTTATGACTATCTCTCATGCAGTTCACATATTCTTCAAATATAAGGAAACAGCTTTCTCCTTAGATGCTAAGTAGAAAACAAGTTCGAAATGAATTTATGAGCTATCTAAAGGGTACCATAATGTTATCAATAATCTATGTGAGGCTTTAACATTTATAACAGTACAATATGACAGCAGTATTTTCATGCCACATGAAATAACTACTTTCTCTGTAATAAAACATCAAGTCTTTCTAGTCCAATTGTATTCATTAAAATACCAGTGCAAGTGCAAAGAGACAGAGTGGAAAAAGCATTACAAATTAAAGCTTCCAAGGGCAATACAGCAAATTTGATGATTTCCATGAAATGCATTGTCTATGGGGATGAATTGAGAATAATCTTTTTTTTTAAATTTTATTTATTTATGTGTGCGTGTGTGTGTGTGTGTGTGTGTGTGTGTGTGTGTGGCCAGCTCAGCCCACCAGGGTGCAGGGCTGGCTGGCATGTGGTGCTGGGGGATTGAACCTTGGCCCCTGTGCTTTGCTAAGCTTGTTCTAAGTAGGTGTTTTAGACCACTGAGCCATCTCACCAGCCCGAGAATAATCTTGAACTACACACTGTGGCTTTTCAGTTTGTAAACCCAAGTATAGCAGAATGTTGATGCAAACTTTTGATCCTTAGAAGTACACTCTCCTCATCTGGTCAGTGTGAACACTTCACATAGTGGATTACATATGCAGTTCTTCATAATCTCACTGAAAGTCAACAATCCCTGTTTGTCCCAAGGAAGCAGAGGACAACATTATCTGGAAACTGGAGAACAACCGTTCTTTGTGGCACTAGTGTGGCATTTCTTTCTAGCTTCTCTGTTAGCCTTCAGCTTTGGGTTAGGAAAGCAGGCCCTTGTGGGCCATGTCTTGAAGCAGGACTACCAAGGAAAGAAATTTTCAAGAGAGTTTCTACTTGAGTCTGATTCTCCAAACAACAACATACTTTCGGATTATGACATGTACTTATCTGTGGTCTTTAACTAGTGGGATTTTTCCTCCCAGGTCAGCAACATCCTGAGACATTTGGGGCGGTTATAACTAGGAGGCAAGATGTTGCTGGCATCCAGTGACTATGGATTCAGGATGTCACAAAATATTCCGCAATGTACAGCACAACCTTCCACAACAAGGAATTATTCTATCTAAAATGCCAGTAGTGCCAAAGTGGGACAAACTCTATATCCTTATCTGTATCTACTTTTATATTAAGTACTTGTTTAGAAGTTCTGGAAGTTTTTATAGTTCAGTGTGTTTGGAGTTCTGTGAGAAGCATGCTTCACTCTGGGTAAGAAAGCACAGGCTCCATGAGAAGATGCAGTGGAGGGCTTTCCTCAGTGACATTGACCATCCCAGGTCAGTTTGCATCTCCTGTCGCAGGGCATTTGTTTATGCAGCCATATGACCGAATAGATTTGAATCAGACCATCAGATTGGAAATGGAAATCCCTGCGGTTGCAATGATTGCACTCATTGTCCCCATAAGGAGAACGAGAATATTTCTGTTCACTTATTAAAATGCACAGCAAAAGGTAGGATGGGATGAAAAGAAACTAGTTTTACCCATTAAGTACTAGCATAAGTATGTTTCCAAATGCTTACATAATTGTATTTACTTGGTATAACAGTATGTGAGCAAATGTACTTGACTCTTCATGGTTCTTTAGGCTCAGGTAAATCTGTCCATCTCTGAGATATGCTGAAAGTACCAGTTTCACCTTTGTGAGAGGACCAACACTTTACAATATAAAATAATTCCTAGAAAAAGATTATTTCTTTTTTAAAACTGAGACAGTAGAGATGAAACAAACTAACATGGTAATAGTTTAGATAAGGAGGTAGGAAAAGGAAGGTGAATTTTTTTCTAGTGTGCAAGTTTTCTAATTCTCTTGATAAGAGTCAAAACAGAGCTATTTTTTTAAGCCACCATAGTAGTATTTTAAAAACATTTTGGCTATAGTGTAATGAAAAAAATGTAATCATTGTGTTGTTTTTGATGTATTTTTAAGATTTCAAAGTGCTTAAAACTTGCTATGTTAAACTTCTGAACACAAGAAGATTGTAATCAATATTTACAAATACAGAAATGTTAACTGGTTACACTAGTAAGTTTTGGTTTTATGGTTATTGAAATAGTTTGTGAATATTTGCAAAAATATGAATTAAAAGTTAAATAGGCACTCATTCATACAGGTCAAGATATTCCTTTACACATAAAGCATTCTCCATAGAACTGCATGTTTCACAAAATGCCACAAGGTGTCCACCCCTGAGTCAGGGTTCTCTGATTATAAGTTCTTAAGAGTAAAGAAATACCACAGAAGAAAAGCAGTGGTCAAAAAGACTAAATTATCCCATTATATAATCTTTCCCGCTTACGTCATAGCATCATATTTCAGTCTATGTCTGAGACTTAGACTTCCTGGGTTCAACTTCTATAGTTGTACAATTTAATTGTGATATTACCTGGTCAAATGATTGAGTTAGCCGTTCTCTGATTCATAGTACTCATTTTTAAATGAGAATAACAATGCAGTCTCCCTTAGGGGACTGCTCTGAGGCTGGAATGAGATAACTGGTTTAATAGATAGCAGCTGAGTATCATTATTATTATTTTATTCTGGATAATGAAGCCTTTCTCATCACCTCCTGGGATAGAAAGAGTTGTTACTTTAAAAAAACATGTTAGAAACTTTACTCTAACAATCAGAAGAGAAAGTAGGTAAAATTTTTCAAAATTTATGTTTGACTTTCTCACTGAAGGAAATAGAAAGTTATTTACACCAGTAGATTCTTTTGGTATATTAACTTGCTTCACAGACAAAAATGTACAGGGTTGAAAATACAATACATCATTAATACCCAAGACAAGAGAGATACAACTTAGATGAAAAGAGGCATAAAGACCCTCGTGATGATGGTGACAAAAATAACAGGGATGGCTGGCATTTATCCACATACTCCTTATATACCACACTGTCCCATCAACCGTCTCTGCATAGAGCAAAATCTAAGAGGTTCAAAACTCTGATATAATCTCCTCAGGGAGAGTCACCTGGAGAGAAAACTTTCTCTCAGGCTTTCACAGAGAGCAAACTGGTCAAGCAATGGCCGTGACTCATCCACATGGCTGACACTGACAAAGGATCTACAAAGTGCAGTACAAGGTTACAGTTTAAATCCTGAGGGGATTTGACTGACCTTATCAGATACAAAAGTTACATTTCTTGTTATATATGTCTTGCTTTATCTTGGTCTTAACCATCCAGCAGAAAAGTATAAAAATGAGATATATATAAAGTAAAGCCATATTAATCTGCTGAGCTGTAAAAGACTCTAATCAACAACTTCTGCAGACAACCCCCTACTATTGCGGACTACTGGACTGTGTTGGATTGTTTTGCTGAATTCAAGCACCTATACTATTTAGATGCCAATAGAATACCCATCTCTGACAGGACTGAACTGGAGAGGGGTGATACAGAGGAAGGACCATTTTGTATTTGTATATACAGAGTAGTTAGGATAGATGTACGGCTGCTTTCGCTTGGTTCAGTGAGAGGAAGGATTTGTAGTAGTAGTGTTTGGAGGAGATGTCCTGGCTGCTTCTTATGCTGTGGATGACCGCTGAGAAGATAACAATGTGCAATGTATTAATTATTGAAAATGTCCTATTAATCAGCTTTAAAAAAAGGAAGTGTTTCATTGCTATTTTATCTTTTTTTCTCATTAAAATGAATAAAAAATAATAAAAAACATAAAAAAGACTCTGATAAAAATGGTGTAGCATTTTCATATAACCTATACACATCCTTTTGAAGACTTTAAATTATTTCTAGACTATAATACCTAATAAAAGTAAATGCCATATAAATTATTGTTATATTGCTTTGTTCAGGAAAAATATACATGGTCGGTACTGATATAGTTATTAAAACAATTTAAATATGTTGTTGGCTGAATACACAGGTGCAGAGAAGCAAAAATCCTAGAAGGCAAATTTTATATGCCAATTAATTAGATAACCTGGTGAAATGGATGAATTCTTTGTCAGACGAAAACTTCTAAAACAGACCCAAGAGGAAAATAAAATATAAACAAATATATTACATATAAAAGATTTAGGGGCTGGAGGATAAAGCTCAGCTGTCTAAGCACTTGCCTGACATGCACAAGGACCCAGGTTCGATCTCTGGTACCTCATGCCTTGAAGGCCCTAGAATGAGGGCTCTGTGCTGGCCCCAGAACCTGGCCTGTTGGTGACGCCTGTAATCCCAGCACTGGGAAGGCTGAGATTCAAAAATCTTCTGGAGATTCTCAGGATCATTGCCTTGCCCATCTTCTAAATATAACTGTATGGCTTATCACTGTCATGTTTCTGGATCTTCTCCTTTCCCTCTCTTAATTAGTTAGTCCTCGAGTTCCTGCTTTCTTTTTACTTGTATTATACCTTTCTATTTGTATTTCTTCTTTTGAGTTCTTATTCTATGAAACTATATATTTACACATTTGTGTCTGGTTTATTTCACTTATGAGTACATGTTCAAGTGGCATCCACTTCAATATAAAGGCTTCAGGTTTATCATTCTTTATAGCTGAGTAATACTCCATTGTGTAAAAATACCACATCTTTTTCAACCATTCTTCAGGTGATGGCATCTTGGTTGTTTCCAAGATTTGGCTATCACAAATTGTGCAGCTATAA
>NW_004524640.1:2429375-2440335 GCF_000260255.1 Octodon degus
TGTGTTCATCTCAGATGCCCATTTCTGGATTGAGTCTTTAAATTTTATGGCCCTAGTGTTTTTTAGTTCTTTATAAATTCTAGAGAGCAGACCTTTGTCTGAGTGCTTATTTGTCATGATTTTTTCCAAATTTGTGGGTTGTCTTTTCACTTTGTTGGTAATTTCTTTTGACGTGAAAAAACTCAGTAAGAGCAGATCCGAGTTGTTAATTCTTTCAACTATTTCCCATGCGATTTGATTTTTGTTCATGAACTCTTTGCCTACCCCTAATAAATAAATTCTTAAACAAAAGATTAAATACTAAATCCACCCATTTGCTTAACAGACTAACACAGGTCAACTTGTGTTCAATGCAATCAGTCACAAATTCTATTAAACAATAAAAGAGTTAACACTAGTCCTTCTCAAGCTCTTCTAGGAAAATACAAGGAAGAATACATCTGAACTAATTCCATTAATCCAGTATTACTTCGATAATAAAATTACACAAATACATCATAAGAAAAGAAAACTACTGTATAGGCCAATTTGTCATTATTAATATAAATGCAAAATTCCTCAACAAAAGACTACCAACCCTCATAATGTATCTATCTAGTAACATACAAAAAATGATATAAAATACATGTCTGACTATAATGACCTACTGCTTCACATCTTCAGGATGGTTATTACCAAAAGCAAGAGAGATGGCAAGGTTGTAGAGAAATTGGAAATTTTATACACCTAGTTGGAGTATAAACTGGTGCAGCAGCCATGGAAATCAGTATAGAGATGCCTAAAAATTTTAAAATAGAACTACTATATGATCCAGCAATCCAAAATAAAAGATATCTATAGAATACATATCCATATTTATTTCTTTCGGTACATATCTAAAAGAATTGAAATCAGTATCCCAAGGGAAATTTAACATATCTGCCTGAAGAACAGAAAAAAATTAAACATCTTAACAAAGTGAAGATTTAAAACAAAAGTTATTCAACATTTGAATAACGTACCCTAAAAATTCAAAAGTACACGCTTTCAAACAAAAGTGAATCATTTACATAGAAACTGATCATAATTTTTCTCTAAAACTAGGATCACATAATTTTAAAGGCCTGAAATCATATTGATGATAAGCTTTATCCATAGTACAAAGACAGAAGTATGTTTGGAAATAAAGAAGTACGTTTTTAACTAAATTAATTATAATTACTAAACCAGACTGAAATTATGCTATAGGAAAGTAAAGCTTTCTACTTAAAATAGAAAGAAAGGATTATGAAGTAATGCAATAAAAGACAAAGAAAAGAAATGAAAGATCACTTTAAAGTGTAAAAGTTAAAGCAGAAAAGAAGATACTTGGTAGGGAGAATTGGGAATATATGTAGAAGAATAGAAGCAAACATAAATAACAAAAAATAGCCATTCCTAGAATGTAAAATAAAAGGATAAAGTTTGCCATCTAATCTTGACTTTTATGACTCAATAAAATAAGAATATATAAACATTCTCTCACTGGAATATACCACTAGCCTGATTGGCTTCTTACCATACCAGAAACAGTTGAACAATGAAATAAAATCAAGAAACATGTTCAAATTGAAGAAAGAAAGTGATTTTCCTAGGAAGAAGGACAGAGAGTAAACGAAAGAAGGAAAACAGGATTGTAAAGTAAAGACTAGGATATATAAAATGGAAAAAGAGATTATGCAGGGGAGAAAAAAGAAATCACGCAGGTGTTGGAGAAAACAGGTCAAAGTTACAGAGCATAAAGGACTGGATTCCTGTAAGTTCAATAAAGGAAGAGAAGTTCATCTCAGGCAGCCACCTGGAATGACCCACCCACCTAGAGTGACTCCCAGGGGCCCAAGTCTTCTTCCTGGAAGGTGTAGAAAGCTATGGTGAGAACAGTTAGAGAAGCCACACTTGAAGACTAGGAAAGAGCGCCAAAATGCTAAATAATGTTTGTGGACTTGAGCAGGGAATGTGAAAAGAAAAATAAAACAAAACAGAATGAGGTACTCAGAATTATTGGATGGGCACCAAAGTAGCAAAAAGTTTATTGTAAAATGCACAATAGAAGCATTAGCCATGCCCTGTAGGGACACCACACACACAGACACACACACACAGACACACACACACACACAGACACACACACACACACACACACACACACACACACACACACATGAACCTGGGGCACAAGTAGAAGACAGTCAAGATAGGGCAAGAGAAGGAGTAAAGCAGGGCAGCAGATTAAGTACAGGCCTGCTGTACGAGTTCACTGGATAGAAAAATGCCTTTTGTGTCAGATTAATCAATTCTAAGAATGAACATGAATGAGGTTTGTTTTAAGAGTTGATGTTTTTAATGAATGTAGAGCTAGTGATTCATGCCTCTCATAATGAGACACCCCACTAAACACATTCTAGAAAGTATATTTTGAAACAAAGGTGCTAAGAGAAGAAAACTAAAAACAAATATGCCTTTCATGTGGGACTCTTTTTTTCTATAGTAGAAATCTAAAAAGCATGACTTTAAATGTAGTTTAACTGCAAAATAAATTCAGTTTTGTGCCTGTCCAAAAGGCATAGGGACTGAGTAGAAGGAAAAGAAATACTACAGATACCTCTACTTTCAGAAAAATAATGTAAGAGGAGGAACTATTCCTCAAGACCTGAAACATTTGAAGGTTGAGGGAAACAGGCCTTCAGAAGCATGAGGATCAGATGCAATCACTTTGTGCCCCACATGCCCGGGCACATGCCTGAGAGCCAGCGAGGAAGAGGTCAACTCAGTTGTCTGCCGAGGCCCATTCTCCAGGTGGAGCAGAAATGGAGTCTGTGTGGAATCTTCCAGAGGAAGCAGGAAACAGTTTTCACAGGCCCCTCCTTACCAAGAAGCCATAGTGGCCTTGGTAACATAAACTAAACTTGTTGGCTCATTTTTTAAAAAATATAAAATTAACAAATAAAGTGTAAGATGCTCCCAGAGGATTCACATACTCAAAACATAAATGGAATAAGTAAACTTCGAATATACTTGTTGAGGAGAAAAATAGATATATGCAAAAACATTCTGGCAAAGGCTATAGCTATCAAGACATCTGAATCCTTCAGAGATTCGCTATCATGCATAGGTGTATTTTCTCCCCTTCAGATGGAAATACAGTGGCTCTTAGTTGTCTCTGCTGAACAAACATTCACAGATTCATGGTATTCAAACAGCTAGCTTGGACAGACTGGCCTGAGGTGAGTCTAAAATCTAAGTCTTATCTCCTGTCTCTCTCTGCCTCCTTCATTTGGTTACCATAAAATTCCCATCGTTTGAGTTCACCAGGAGCTGGTTTCTGGTAGCTGCACTTGCTGGAGGTAAATCTCTAGGAGCTTTGAGTTTCTTCTGAAATTCAAAATGGAGTAGAGGTGAAGAATAGAACTGTGTCTTATGCGTCTTATCATTTAAAGAAGATCAACATTGAAATTAATTTTCTGAGCTCCTAAAAGAAACACGACCATATTGTGAAAGTCAGTTCTTACTGAAACTTTAAAAGCAGTAGTTTGCTCAATCTTGCCTTGCTTTAGAATCAATTCAGAACTTTTCAAAATAATGCAGTTTCCTGACTTAGTGATTATCAAGGTGTGGCATCCCCAGGCAACACCATCAACACTGCTGGAACTTATTAGAAATGCAGACTAGGTGATGAGACCCAGAAATTGTGTTTCAATGTCTTGCAAGGGACCCTGATACACAATAAAGCTTGCGGGCCACTAGCGTAGGCCACTGAAAGCACATGAGAGCAGAACTGGTGGTGAAATCAAAATCAAATTAAACTCATGCAACACTGAATCTACCCAGGCGTTAGTTCCTGGCTGAGATTGAGCAGGGGGAAACAAAGGAAAATTCAATTTGGGGATTTATAACTCACAAAAGCAAAATAATTTGGCTTAAGAGTTAGTGTGTGTGTGTGTGTGTGTGTGAGAGAGAGAGAGAGAGAGAGAGAGAGAGAGAGAGAGAGAGAGAGAGACTAGAGATCAAATCCAGGGCTTTTGCACAGAGATTGATCCTGGTCTCTCTCTCTTTTTTTTTTTTTCCTTTTCCTTTTTATTTTTCTTTCTTCATTTCATTTCTTTCTTCTTTTTTTTTTAGTTTTGGGACAAGATTTCTTACAAAGTCACTAAATTCTCAGTTGGGACTTGAACCTTAGATCCTCCTGCCTCAGATACCCAGAATGCTGTGCTTACAAGTGTATGTCATCACGCTGGCTGGCTTCTGATTTGAAATCCTATGAATTTGAGCTAATTTTCCATAGTTGTCAAATAAAAGATGTGTTAAGATGAAGTTGTCCAGCATACATAAAAATATAATAGATAAATGGCAAATATATGTATCAGATTAAACAATGATTAAAACTTCATACTTGCTTCAACTATCATTTTTTGGTGTCATAACTATTTTTGAGAAAGTATCTAATATCTTTCCATTGAAAACTATAGATACTTATACTACTATAATTTTCAATGAAAAATAGGGGCTCTTGGGGTGAGGGATATAATGCAGTGGTAATGCATTTGCCAAACATACATAAGGCCCTGAGTTCAATCCCTGGCATTACAATAAATTGATTAATTATTAAATAACTAAAACACTTTCAAGCATAACCACATAAACTTACTTTTATTCCTAACAAAATTAATAGTTTCCAGTATCTTCACTACATCCTATTTGTAGTAGTATTTCTTCAATTATGTTAAAAATATCTTCTTCTCACTGTGATAGGGCAAGAGAGACTCCATATTCTTTCTGTGACTCCATTTTAACACAAATCACTTAAGTTCACTTACTATAGCTTAACCCACTCCAGCACCACCTCCCCTGTAGTTAACCATAAAACCTACTGAGTCAAACAAAGTCATAAAAAATGGAACACGGGGCCAAGGAGGTGGCTCAGTACAATAAGTGCTTCCTTGGCAAGCACAAGGGCCTGAGCTGAATCCCCAGTTCTGAAAAAAAAAAAAGGAACAGACAGAATAGCTTAGGAAGTAGGGTAAACACCAAAGCACAGTGTCCTGTGACCAGCAAGTGGCCTACAATACCTGGAACAAGGTAAGAATATAAGCCTTGTAACAATTGTATGGCAATTCTGAAACAGTTCTGTGAGTGTGAAAATGTGGTTGCTATGGATACCAAAAAAGTACATAATCTAAAAATGAAGTTGAGGCCAGTACCAACAACTTGGAACTCATGACCCAAAGTCAGGTGTCAGTCACAAGCTCACAATAAAGTTTTCTTGTTTCTACTCACTCATCTCTTTGGTAGTCACTTGTCTTTGCTCACTATTATTCTGCCAATGCAGCTGGAAGCCCCAGTGAGATTGGCCCCCAAGGGAGACTCTCACTTGAGAGGACCCTGAACCTCTGATCCTTGCTGGCCACTCTTAGGGTGGCAGGGCACCCCAGCTGATTTCAGCCAGTCACCCATAGCCACAAGGCAATACAACTATGCTCCACTCTCTTATTTATATAAGATATAAAATTGGATTTCTCACTTGCTTTTGGGTTCATTTGGAAATGTGATTTATTTTCAGGCTGACAAATTAATGGACCCTGGCTCTGAGATGTGGCAGCCATTTAGTCTTGGTGTAGCCAAGAATTTGGTCAGAGTTAATGTAGAACAACCACATTACTGTCTTACTTCTCCATTAGCTTGTGCATGAAATGAGGCATCCTTTTACAAAATGTTCTACATTCTGGATTTCTCTGGATTTGTTCTGCTTAACTGTATTTTACTATCGACTTCTCTTCAATAAACTGGAAGATAAATCTACAATCTTAATTAAGATGCTATCTACTCTCACAGTCTTTAAATTACCAGAAGACCTAGGCAACCTAATGATGCAAGAAAAATAAGGAGAAAGAGACCAACTAACCCACACTGATAGAAGAGAACTTTATTATACTAGGAGAGATCAGCAAAGAAACCCAACACACAAAGTTCAACAATAATCTGGCACAGCATTAATAATTAACTAGAAAAATTACTAGGAAATACAATATCCCTCAACAGCAATAAAATTAAGATGTCTAAGATCTAAAATGGAATGCATAGAACTTTATGGGAAAAAATGCTTTCAAATTGCATTATAGATTTAAAACTTGTACTAATAAGGATACAACCATGTCCACAGCTAAAACCCACAAAATTGTAAAGATATACCGGAAACATACAAATAAAATAAATTTATGATTCCAGTGGGTTGTGAGAGAAAATGACAAAGATAGTCTCAAATTTAGAGGAAAAAAATAAATGCATAGAAAACAAAATAATTTGAAAAGTAAATGTAAATCAAATATAACAAACGCAGTTGACTCTCTATACAAAACTCTAGCTAAGGACATGTAAGAGGCAGCTTGCCAGAGGCCTTCTGAGAAAGAGACTAGAAAAGGCAGTCTGCTCTCTGATACTGAGCATATACCTGACTGAGCATCATCTCTGTGACTAAGGCAGCTATTTTTTAGCCAGGAGGGGAAAACTAACATGTCAGTCATAAGTTAGGAGTGAGGTAGGTATAGATGATGTTTCTGTGCCTTTGAATTAACCTGCTCTGGGGCATTCTTATCTCAGGACCTCTTGTTCAGAACTTAATAAATCTGTCTCAGTGTATTAAAAATAGTATGAGATTATACGTAGTAATTTGAAAAGATGTTGAAACACATTTTAAATAGAAAAAATAAATCCAAAATAGTATTCCATTTGTGTGAAACAAAAGTATATACATGTTATTTACCCTTGTAACAAGTATGGGATGCTTTTTCCAAGAGAATAAAAGAGCATCTTGACAATGTGTAAGCCTCATGGATGACCTCATACTAGTACTTTATGATGGTTTTCTAACGTGTGGATGTGTTTGTCATTAGTCTACATTTTCATGAAATCTGAAGAAAAGAAAACTTATTATACTAACAACTTTGCTGATGCTACTTTTCTTCAAGAGTAGGTAAGACAGGGAACAGCTTGCTGAGTAAAGTCTCACTGTGAGTAAGATGCAAGCAAAGAAAAAACAAAGTGGTCAAAAACTAACATAGAGATGATGACACAGAGTTGGACCAGGCTGGTGCTGCTGCTAACCAAAGTTTCAAGTTCAGCTAGAAGCAGGTCCCCTCAGTGGCACTGAGCTCTAGGACCAACAGGAGAAGAAGGAGAAGATGGGGCAGGTGGCAAGGCCTCTCCTCAAGCCCATCCCTGTGGACTGAGGAGGCCTTGGTGTTCTCAGCAGCAGCTCATCTCATAGAACACTGTCTGCATTGTTTTGGGTTTAGGGGGTGGTTCTGCAGCACTGGGGCTTGAACTCGGAATCTTCTGCTTACCAGGCAGGTGTTTAAGCCACAGCTACATCCGCAGCTCACTGTCTGCACTGTACACCATGAGATAGATTTGGTGCCATGGGAGACAGGTTTTATGGTCACCAATTACACCAGATGATGGAGGGATACATAACAGACAACACAAATCTCTGTGAAAACAAACATCAAGGCAGTAACAGTGCCTATCCACACACCAGTCACCAGGTTTGCCTCAGCAGAGATTGGTTGGCAAAGCTGGTTTCACAGCCATAAATTAAATCACCCAGGATCCAAGTAGGAAATTTCTATTCTTACAAAACATAGAAACCATAATAATAACATTTAAGAGGAAAAAAATAAATTAGGCCTCCTTGTTAGAACAGAGATATAACTCGCTATAACATGGTCAGAGTGTACTGCTCATGAAGCCCCATGGAAGCAGAAAAAGGATTAAGAATTTAGTTGTTTTAGTGCCAGGTACCCAGAATCTGTGGCAGAATTGCTCTTTTCAGTAGAAAATGGTGTCAATTCCCCATTAATGAGGTCAAAGTTGTGTGTCCAACACACTAGTGGGCCAGTTTTCTTTGTTTTCAGGTTATGTTGCACAATTTGCATTTAAGACCAAAAGAGGCCCAGTGGGTATTACAATCCACCTTTATTACTGGAAACCTATTCACACAGTTTATCCTAAAGGTGTAGGTCAGTAAAATCATCTTTAAAATGAAAGACAGTTGTGAGCAAAAAAGATACTTATTAGCTCTGGGAAATGCTAAACATCGTTTTAATAAAGGTGACCAATTGTTGTGGGATACAAGGTAAAGTACTTCCATATCCTGTGGACCTAGTTACAACTTGTCTGATGATACTTTCCACAGAAAATTGTGACTCTTTTGTTACTTTGCTAGGTCATTATTAAACATTAAAAGAAATAACCACAGTAGCCCATGGGGAGAAACATTCTAATGATCTTGTTAGCTTGCCCTTGATATTTAAGAACATCATGCTGTTAACTCTTTTCCATAACACTTCTTATAATACTTTTAGCACTTGGCATTTTCCTCTTGAATAAAAGGTAGGTATTATGTTAGTATTTATTTGTTGTGTTTATGAATGGCTCATTAGTTGGTTTACCTTGGAAATCTTTACCAATTGGTCAGGATTGCTGCCCTAATCAATATATTAAAATATAGATCTTTAAAGATGAACAGTTAACCTTATAAAATAGAAAACTTGGGGCCGGGGAGATGGCTCAGTGGAATAAGCTCTTGCCTGGCAAGCACAAGGACCTGAGTTCAATTCCCAGTTCTGAAAAAACAAAACAAACAAATAAAATAGAAAACTTGATGCTTGGCTTCTGATCAAAAATTTCAAAGGGGGGGCTGGCGAGATGGCTCAGTGGTCTAAAGCACCTACTTAGAACAAGCTTAGCAAAGCAAAGGGACCACGGTTCAATCCCCCAGCACCACATGCCAGCCAGGGCCGCCCCCTGGTGGGCTGAGCTGGCCACGCGCGCGCGCGCGCGCACACACACACACACACACACACACACATAAATAAATAAATAAAATTTAAAAAAAAATTTCAAAGGGGCATGTATCTTAGGAAAAACTGATACTTTCTTTAGCTTAAAAATCTAGCCTTTGCCTGGACATGGTAGCATACACTTGCAATCCCAGAACTCTTCATGGCTGAGGCAAAAGAATCACAAATTATAATCTCAACCTGGGTTATACAATGACTTAGTGAGATCATATCTCAAAAAATAAAGTCCTGGAGATGTAGACCAATGCCAAGGCCCTGGTTTCCATCACCAGTACCCCCACCCACACCAAATCCAACCTTGGTTGCCTCTTTAGTAATAGGCAGAGGAATGAAGCCTAAGGGATAAGGCAGCAAAAGAAGGAATTACAACTAGATTTGTGGCATAAGCAGAAAAGGTTCCTCTTAAGTGAGTCCAGGTTCAGGTAAAATAGGCTGATTGCTATAGCAACTCAAGATCCCAGTGCTTTAACCCAGCAGAGGTTCACTTCCCACCTAGTCTTTCTCAGAGCCTGAACAGCCCTGCAGGCTTGGAGAGTAGCTACTCTTTCCCAGGACCATTCTCGGGCTATACCTGCTGTCAGCAGGCTTGGAGATGAGATAGCACAGGCTTGTTTCTGCTTACTGTAAAAACAGTAAATCCCTTTGAAGTTCTTCTCCTATAATGCAGCCTGAGGCATATGTTGATGTCTCTCTGGTGCCCTATGCTGCCTTAATGGGACTTGGGAGACAAGAGAATCAGATACAAACTGACTCATAACTCTGGCTACTGCTTTTCCCTTGAAAAATGAAGTCCTTTCTCTCTGCCCTGGGAGTTGTGTCCTCTGCCAGAACTATGAAACAGGAATAGCCCATTTTATTAGCTTGTCAGTAGGATAAACCCCCAGAAATGATTCCAGCCTGGTAAATGGGGGCTTTGTTTCACACATCACTTGGGCCAGGCCTGGAAGTATGTGCAGCACTTCTGTCCATATTTCCAAGGCTACACTGAAGCCATCTGGCCATCCCTTAGGGCTTGTGAGCCCCACAAATGTAATTTAACTGTGTGCCTGGCAGATGATGATGCAAAGCGTAGGAAAGAGATAGCAATGTTGGGCTACCGAGATAGCCCAGCAGTCTAAGTGCCTGCCTAGGCCTGGGTTGGATCCCCAAGACCACATGCCATGCCAGCTCTGGAAACCAGGCATGCCTATAATCCCAGCACTGGGGAGACTGAAACAGGAGCATCACTACCTGTCTGATGCTTAGTGAGGGCCTGTACCAAATCCATAAAAAAAATTTTTTTAAAGATATAGCAATATCCTTGTCATATTCCAGAATGCATTAATAATTATAAAAATGCTGAATTCATTTTGGAATTGAAACTTTATGCATCAGGAGGTAAGGTTTATAGTACGTAAGAGTAAGAAATGCAGCAGGAGTGTTTCTATGGGCAAATCAATGTTTCCACAGTCCATTCAGATAAGGAAAGCACTATAAGAAAGATGGTGTGGCATTCTTTACTTTTCTAGAACTTAAAGTCCTATTCATCTTGACCTGAGGCTCCTTATTGTGGAGGACCACATGAACAGCTCTCCTTGAAAGATGAGTGATCGTCTTTATTTTGGCTGAGCCTGACCCTATTTCCTTGTAATGATGTCTACAGAACTGGCTAGGATTTCTCTTATCCTTTCAATTGGCCTTAAGCAATGTATATTGGTCGAACTGAGGTGCTGGTGGTAGGTTTTGAAGATGGCAGCCATGTTTCCCTGATAACCCATTCCTGATGCTCTTTAATATGAGACAGGCTGAGACAGAATGAAGAGCCAGTGCTCTGCACTGTTGGCTAGGATCAAGCCTTGAGACACAGACTAAGACTTCCTGGAGCTTGAAAGATTACACATAAGAGCTGAGGCACCAGACCCTCAGAACATTAGATACTATCTCAATAGCATAATGCAAGTTACTTTTCCACATATGGTTCTCTCTGCATATGACAGAGGTAAGTGCAGGCCACTTACCTAGCCCAGCTCACAGTACTCACAGTACTCACCTACTTCCCACAATTCTCTTTCTCAAGCCACTCTTTTTTCTCACCTGAATAAAACAGC
>NW_004524640.1:2440435-2447779 GCF_000260255.1 Octodon degus
CCTCTGGCCGCTGTGCTCTGCCTAAGCACAACCTAGTGTCTTTGTTTTTGTTTTGGCTTGCACTGGGAGTGATAGTTTGGAATTAACTTGGCAGGATTCCAATGATGTACTTTTTGGGATTATAAATATAGACTTTTTGGACTGAGACAAGAACCAGGAAGGGACTCCTGCAATTGGTGCTCAATGTGGCTGGAACGCATGACCTTCTCAACATATACCCTGGTGAAGGGAACCATCTTATCCTTCCAATGTAAAAGTCCAGGGAGAAATGCAGATCAGCAGCAGTTTGTAACTACAAAGCATTCTAAGGATAATGACCCAATGCTTATAAAAAAGATAATTCTAACTGAAAAAAGCCCTGATGGAACTATAACAAAAGAGTTGGATCACCTAGGACAGGAATTTCCTAATGACCTTCTAAAAATCAAAGAAGTCTTTTTAAAAATTGTAGATAATTCTATCACTGTTCTCCCCACTGCCCTTCCATTTCCTGTAATCCCTCCCTCTGACTTGCCGAACAATTACATTAGGAGCCAGAACAAACAAATTAGGAGTGAACCTCCACCTTCTCCACCCTTACGGAGGACAAAGTACAGTGATATGAGGCTATATCCACAGATAATGTGCTTTTCTTTCAATGAGGAGACAGACCCAGAACATCCTGCCCGTAAGCGCAATTCTTATAAGGTTTTCATCCCCACTATCTTAATTACTCTGTGTAAAGTCCTTTGACAACATTGTCTAACACATTTTGCTCTAATTCTTTCAAGAGCAAAATGTCAAAGACTGTATGAGGATTGCATTTACAGGCAGGATGTTCTGGATCTGTCTCCTCATTGACAGGAAAGCACATTGTCTGTGCTTTACACACTTGGTTGCTTAGATGACATAATTCACGGCTTGCAAATGACACCAAGTGATGTAAACCATCTTGCTCACATATGTCTTTCATGCACACAATTCCTACATTTTGAATCACAATGAAAGACACTCATCTTGGAACAGGTGCAGAGTAATCAAGATAGTGGAGATGAAAACCTTAAAGCAATGACACAGGAAATGCTATCTTCATGGGACAATAAGCTGACTTAAAGGTCCAGGGACTTGCCTTCCCCCTCCTTTTCATGCTGTAGTGCATGAACTAAATTTTGTGCTGCAATTGTGAACTTCACGCTTTTGGTTACCTAAAGAATATGTCCGCACCCTCTACTCAAAACTGTTTAGTAACAAGTAACTATCTCGTTCCCCTCCCTAATCTAATTCCTGTCTTGTGAAAACGGCTTGCTCCACAAGCCTCCACGTGGGCAAACTGTCCATATTGCTAAAATATAAAAGACCTAGGGGAAGGCATATGGCAATATATATATATATAAAACCGTTGTTCTTGTGACTTTCCTTTTAAAAGCTCCTTGTTTCCCAGGCTAGGGGCTGATCAGTCTTCTCCTGTGTGAGAAATGACTGGCGTCCCTGAGCTCAGTAATAAAGGCTCTTAAATTTCCAATCTGGACTCTGGTCTTCCTTCTGTTTGAGAATCCATAACATTTAGGGACTGGTCCAGGATCCCAATTACTGGAGTCCAGTTGGGAAGCCAGATCATACAGAGAGCCCCTACACTGGGAACAAAGTTGGGTCCCAGGCATTTGTAGGTCTCTGAGCACTTCTAAGTTATTTTTCTAATTTGGACTACAAGCCATTTGGAACTCCCTACTGGCAAGAGATTTTTCCATTGGGGCCTCATTTGGAAGAGTCTCAGCAGGAGTTGGATGCAACATATATCCCCTGGACTCAGTTCTCTTCCATGACGATGGGTTGGAGCATTTGGCTAGCACTTGATTTGGTTTGGCCAGTATTTGATTTGATTTGGCTAGCATCTGATTTGGTTTGGCTATCATTTGATTTGGTTTGTCTTGTGGTCTTATTGTCTTTTTTTCTGTCCGTTTGTCTTGTTTTAGAAAGTTTGGGTCAGTCTGCCACTACCACTGCTTCTGCTTGTCACCATTGCAATGTATTCTTAACCATTTCTGGAGTTTCCAGTGGCATGCTGCAGCCTACAGGGGCACTGTGACCCTGGGAGAACTCCATATTTTATGTGAATTAGAATGGCCATCCTACCTGGAGAGCTCTTGGCCTCTGGAGGGATCTTTTAACCTTTCTCTTACCAGGTCCAGAGAGTCTTCTTAGATCCCTTACATTCAGGTTTGGATTGATGTTGTCCATGACCCTCTGAAATGTCTCAAGGTTTGCTGTTTTGGATGTCTTCACTGGATGACCAGCAAATCCCACATGGTCACACTGGCAGTTCCAACTGACAAGAAGTGGCGATGACCCCCAACCATCACCCTCAAAACCCGCTCGTTCTGCCTGCCACCCAGTACACAGATAAATTCATTGTGCAGTTGTTAAAATATTGGTCAAAATGTGTTAGTAAATCTAAGACAAAACATGAAAATGTTATAAGGTTATGATATTTCTTTAACAGGACATTTTATGACTGTTTTGTATTTCTGTGTGTTGCATTCAAACTAGTTGCTAAAAGTACTGATATCCCTTGCTTGACTTTAGACAATAGAACTACAGAGAATAATGTTAGTAAGCCTCCAAGTAGATTTTATGTAAATTTCTGGAAAATGGGACTTTTAAGTCTAGCTCAGACTCAGGAAATATACATACCTATGAAACATATGCCTCCTTTTGCCAGCTAAATGATATTAGATTGGCAATCGTTCTTGACCACTAAAAGATCTCCACTGACCTATTGTACATTTTCTCTTCTCTTTCTGCTAGTAAACTAGGAATTCAACCTTATCTTCTCAGTAGAACAATGTAATAAGTCACTCCTTCAGACATTAGGCTGAGGCACTTTGCAATAGTTTACATTCTATAGCAACCATCACAGAAATGATTTACATCTGTGTGCTACATGTTAAGAGTAAAAAAGAGATTTTTGTCAGCCTTAAAGTAATGTGTTTTTACCAATACGTAAAATTTTATTGCTAGATGATAAATAAAAGTTTCACCTGTGAGCTTTAAGCTTAAATCTTGTCCAGTTGCTAAAAAATGTTTACCTAGGTGATTAGATGGAAAACACAAGTGACTGGAGGCTTGGTTCAGTGCACAGGGCTAAATCCTCCAGCCAACTGTTTTATCTATCTCTAGAAGAGACTTTTGTAGCCTAAAAAGTGCTTACTTCAAATTGACCTTTTTATGCAATGGTTATGCTTCCTTCTGTAAGACATTCCTGTCACTAGACCAATAGTCATATGTTCAGATTTTATTTGCATTAAGAAAGTCATTGTTACCTAGTTCTGAAATGTAGATGTGGGCTGGTAGAGAATTAGGCAGTTCAGATGTCTGAGGCTGCTGCTTCCTGACCTTGGAGCCTTAGGACAAGATAGCCTTAATCACAGCCTAGTCCACCATTACTGAAAGTAAGGTTTCCCCTATTTGCAGTTCAAAAGGGCTGGCTTCTAAAACAGCTATAATCCAAACCCCTACAAGGTTACACCCATCCTTAGCTAAGTTTATGCAAGCTTTTCAAGGATAACATCTTTTTAAAAAGTAAAAAGGCAGTTTAGAATCTCCAGAGCTTATATGCCTTTTTCTCTGTGACCTAAAACAGATAAAGTCAGATCTTAAAAAAATCTTTAGATGACCCTGATAAATACATTGGTGTCTATAGAGGATTTATTCAGACTCATAAACAGAAAGATGTAATGTTAATCTTAAGCCAAGCTTTGACTTCTACAAAAAAGGCAGGCAACATTACAAGCTGATATTGCATTTGGAGATAAATATCATATTGTTAATTTTAAACAACCAAAAGATAGAGAGCCAGTGAAACTATTCCCACTGGAGCCCAAGCAGTCAGACCACTCCTGGCCTAATAGCCAAGCAGGAGATAGAATAAAAAAATATTTTCTAGTGTGTATTCTTGAAGATCGAAGAACTAAAATCAAGCCTTCAGTTATTAAATTTTATTTTTTATTCTTTTTTTTTTTTTTTTTTTTGTATTTTAGGGAAGGGTCTACAGGCTGTTCAGGGTCTCACTACTAGATCAGACTCATAGTGATCTGCCTGTCTACAGACTCCCAAGAGCTGGGATTACAGGTGTGCACCACCACGCCCAGTCTCAATTGTTGTCTCAGTGTGCCCCAGGGGCAGGGCCAACAAGGCAGGCCTGGGATCGAACCAGGCACTTTAATCTGCTGAGCTATTTGCCAGCTATTTACCAGGAAAAAAGATTACACCTGTCTGATTTCTTAGAATGTTTACTAAAGGCACTAGTAAAGCACATTTCCCTAGATCCTAATTCAATGGAGGGACAGATTATCCTTACAGATAAATTCATTGCTCAGTCAACTCCAGATATTAAAAAAGAGCTACCATGGATAGATCTCGGTTTAGATAACTCGATATTTCAGTTAAAATTGCTTCCTTAAGTGTCCTATAATTGAAACTGGAAGAAAAACAGAGAGAGAAACCAAAGAGATCAAAAATGGCTGCTTTTGTTGTGGTCTCAAAACAGACCTTAAGCTTGATTCTCTGGGCTCCAAGAAGAGCTCAACGATAATGAGGTTCATCTGTTGATGAGATTCATCTGCTACTACTGTCAGAAACCATGCCACTGTAAGAGGGACTGCCTTAAGAGGCCCACAAGCCATGCCCTGACTGCCAAGGCAGCCACTATAAGTGAGTCTGCACTCTGAGGCAGAGGCCCCAGAGCTCAGACTCAGCTTCCCAGGTGGTCCATTAGGACTGAAGGGACCTGGGTCTGCCTCCTCCCTCTGGCCAGGCTGTTATCTCTATCTGTCATCTCCACAGAGGAGCTCTGAGTAATCACAACTAAAGGGAAAAAATCCAGCCTATTGTTGGATATTGACACAGGTCTCTGTACTTCTCCAGCCCTGACCTTCCTTCCAGTTATCATACCTCAGTAGAACCAGACTTTACAAGACATCTTACTTTAGCTGTAACTGAGATACTACAATATATGTTCAGGTTGCTTACAAATGTAATATATTTTGTTGTTCATATATTTCACTAGTTAAAACAGATCCCCAAGGACAGATAAAATCCTGTCAGCGTAGAAGTGTTCTAAAGACACTAGCTACATAGTGTCCAATAGTTTTGGGCTGTAGATACAGCCAGGCCTTGTACTTGTGACATAAAACTCAGAGCCATAGTGTTAAAAAGAGAAATCCCTTGGCAGTGCCCCTTGCTTACAAGGAGGGGCCATATCTAAAACACTGAATGGGACATTGGTTTAATCTGAATGCTGTATATTAATAAGTATATTAATTTCATCTGGTTGATTTTTTTTTCATCTGGTTGATTTTTGATGTAACTCAGGTTTTTCATGTTGATAGTAAATACATGTGTGACCTCTCTTAACCAAAGCTAGAGGGACTTATAGCAAACTGTCAGATTCCATGAATAAAGGGGTCTAAAAGCCAGTTGAGTTACAATTGCTATTCCTTTAAAAAGCTTATGCATTTACCTGTTAGCTCAAATGCATATGACTGATAATTTATCAAAAAAATTGTTCTTTAGAAGATACCAAAACCTACATACTCATGCAGATAAAATCTATAACAAATATGCTAGATTCAGATTCCTTTTACTGGGATCCACCAGATTTTGTCTATAGACACACATTAAGACCTTACCTGTCCACCTCATACTACCCAGGTGAGCTGAGCCTTCTCAGGGTTTCCTGCCTCATTACAAGGGAAGCTGTCTTGAGCAGGGCTGATTGCCCTCAAAAGCTACTTACTCTGTCAGTCTACACATGGCTCAGGAAATCCACTGCACAGGAAGTTGCCCTTACATTCCTTGGGCAGGGCTACCTACAGGAGGCCTTAAAACCAAAAAGCTATATCTTGTTCAGTGGACCCCAGATATCTGACGCAAGCTGCAGAAGTTAGAAGGGTTTACAGGAATAAATTTGGCTGAGTTGAGGTGTTTTATATTAAAAAGGATGCAGAATGGAATTACAGACAGAAAATGAAAATATTGATACTAGCAGTGTACATGAATGAAAGCCAATTGGGAAATGGGAAGAAAGATGCTTTCCTGGATCCAGACAGAGAGAAGGGACATTTCAAACAAAAAAAGTCCAAAGCTACTAGAGAGGAAAAACAAAGTGTTAGTGATATAGTCAGAGGAAGTTTCAGATTGAGGTGGGCATGGGTCTTCCCCTCTCAGCCTGAGGGAACTCATGTTAACTGGCAATATAAGGAGAAAGACTGTTAAACTTTTAATAGATGCTCATGCGGATTTGTCAGTAGTTACCCAGCCAGTGGCCCACTTACAAACTGGAGAACACTCTGTTTTCCCTAGGTCTGGCAAAAGATTAAAAAAAAAAAAGAAAAGAAAAAGGTGACTACCTTCCAGATACTTCTGCTAATGTCTCAATAGCTGTTCAAAATATTAGATATTAAATCAAAGGTATGTAAAATGTTGAGATCCCCTGGACCCTATCTTTGTCATTTTTATGGGAAGTTATTACTGTCTACTTGATACAAATCTTTGACTATATTCATAATTATCCTGTTGTGATTATTTGATCCATGTGTATTTAATTGTTTTTTCAGCTTAGTCTCCTCCAGACTCAAAGCTATAAGTCTGCGCAAGACAAAAATGCCTGGTGTCTACTGAGGACCTTTAGATAGAACCTCTGGAGAGTATCTTTGACTGCCAGTTCACAACTATGACCCCTTTCAGCCTGAAGAAGCCAAAGCAGTCATCACCCATGGTTCCCTCATGGCTGTTTGGGTTACTTCTTCACTGGGGGCAATGTTGCAGGCAGCTGAGTTAGGTAGCAATATTATACACAATCAGATAGGGTTAAGCCCTTAAGGAGACAGCACAGAAGACAGAATACATTACAACTATGACAGAGACAGATGCTCCCTACTGCAGGCCAGACCTCAAGACAAAAGAGAAAACTCCTTGGCCAAAGTTACAACTCTAGAGGTGGCACAAAAACCAGTGAGGCCACAGGAGATATTGCCTGTCCCATCCTGAGTTCTAGAAAAATCCACATACTCACTGTTGTTCACTAATGTTTGTTGCTGTTTGAGTAGATTAGCAGTGGTGATCCGATCTCAAAATAATTTGATATAACATCACCACAAAGGTCCACAAGTGCATAAGACACGAGAGACTTAAGCATATGCTATGATATTTAGTGTTGTTAAAAACCTCTTCTTTGCGGGGCTGGCGAGATGGCTCAGTGGTCTAAGGCACCTACTTAGAACAAGCTTAGCAAAGCATCAGGGACCGCGGTTCAATCCCCCAGCACCACATGCCAGCCAGCCCCGCCCCCTGGTGGGCTGAGCTGGC
>NW_004524640.1:2447879-2459141 GCF_000260255.1 Octodon degus
CTCTCTCTCTCTCTCTCTCTCTCTCTCTCTCTCTCTAATAAATAAAAAAAAATTAAAACAAAAAAAAACAAAAACCTCTTCTTTGGCGAAATAGCAAAACAACATGTAAAACAATTGGGGTAGAATGTAGCTAAAAATTGGCTCTAGAGATTCATCAAAAGAAAAATTAGAGACTATTCTCCATGTTGCCTTATATAAATGATCTCATATCTGCCTCAATTAGACCTGTTCTCTTGTTTCTCTAGGCCCTGACTATTGGGACCTGTTTAACTAAGTATGTTAAAAAAAAAATCCAGGCCATCAAGTAAATGGCACTTAGAGCTCAATATCAGTCCTTAAAGGTAACTGAAGAGTCAATGATTTGATTCTCAAACAAAATCAGTGGGGAATGTAATTGGCTAACTAAATTTTGTGCTGAAATAGTGAACTTTGTGCTTTGGGTTATCTAAAGAAATGACTTATTGTGATGTTTTGGGGGTCAAACCCCAATGCTATCCAAGAAGAACTAAAAAAGATTTATAGGGAACTTGCTTTGAAGTACCATCCTGACAGGAATCCAAATGAAGGTAAAAAGTTTAAACAGATTTCTCAAGCTTATGAAGCTCTCTCTGATGCCAAGAAAAGGAAATTGTATGACAAAGGAGGAGAACAGGCAATTAAGGAGGGTGTAGCAGGTGGCAGTTTTGGCTCCCCTGTGGATATCTTTAATATGTTTTTTGGAGGAGGAAGAGGGATGCAGAGAAAAAATAGAAGTAAGAATTTGGTACATCAGCTCTCAGTTACCTTAGAAGATTTATATAATGGTGCCACAAGGAAGCTGGCCCTGCAAAAGAATGTGATTGGTGACAAATTTGAAGATGAGGGAGTAAGAAAGGAGCTATGGAGTGCTGTCCCAACTGCTGAGGTACTGGAATGCAGATAAGAATTCGTCAGATGGGGCCTGGAATGGTTCAGCACTTTCAGTCTGTGTGCATGGAGTGCCAGGGCCATGGAGAACGTATCAGCCCTAATGACAGATGTAAGAGCTACAATGGAAGGAAGATAGAGAAAAGAAGATTCTAGAAGTTCATATTGACAAAGGCATGAAAGGTGGCCAGAAGATAATATTCCATGGTGAAGGAGACCAAGAACCAGGACTTGAGCCAAGAGATGTTATCAATGTGTTAGATCAGAAGGATCATGCTGTTTTTATTCAATGAGGAGAAGATCTTTTCATGTGTATGGACATACAGCTAGTTGAAGCACCCTGTGGCTTCTAGAAGCCAATATCCATTCTCTACAACCAAATGATAGTCATCACCTCTCATCCAGGTCAAATTGTCAAGCATGGAGACATCAAGTGTGTGCTAAATGAAGGCATTTGTTTATCATAACCAATTTATCTAGACCATATGAAAAGGGTCATCTAATCATTGAGTTTAAGGTAAACTTTCCTGAAAATGGCCTTCTCTTTCCTGATAAACTTTCATTGCTGGAAAAACACTTACCTAAGAGGAAGGAAGTAGAAGAGACCGATGAAATGGATCAGGTAGAACCGGTAGACTTTGATCCAAATCAGGAAAGACGATGCCATTATAATGGAGAAGCCTATGAGGATGACAAACACATCCCAGAGGTGGCATTCAGTGTCAGATCTCTTAGTGGGGCCAGTGAATAGTGCTCACTGCTGGCATGTGCTGTGCTGTAGTGAGTGCACGAAGGACTAGAGTCATCATATTCTCACTACTCACTATTGTTTTTGTTTCAATATTCAATTATAGTAGTGTTTTAAAAGTTAAATGAAGAATAAACACAAATATAAAAGCTCCGGCTTTGTTCTGTATGTATGATGACTTCAGGGTGCAAGATGAAGTTTCGTGCCTGCAAAAAGTCCCTCATGCTTGTGTCTGTGAGGCCAGGCCTTGTCATTGATTTCAGTTATGTACATGGACAAGCTTAGACTGACATGCTAGATATATGTGTTGACTTTAGTGGGTGACCCTTCATTGTTAAGCCATGTATTAAAACTGTATTTAACTGACAATCAGAAAAAGGAAACAGTTTGTGGAAGTGTTGGTCTGTCTATAGTTATTTGCATTAAGTGGGACTCATTGCGATGCATCTGCATTCTACTGCCTCAACTAGTATTTGAAGGTGGCATAAAATATAATTTAGCCTGCAATATCAGTGATAGAAATGGTAACTTTCTAAAGAAGGGGTTTATCATAACGCTGCTTATTAAGGGCCTGCATTTCTAAGATTGCAATCCTTTCTGCTGTGCCATCTTTTTCAATATATATAACTGTTGACCACTCCTAGTTACGTTGTTTTTCCCTTCTCTTTGGACCATGATAAGCACTTGAGTTGTGACTTCAGAGCTGGGTAACTTTGAAATTAAAGTGAAGAGGCTACATGGAAAGGTAATTTGCATATGTAATTTGTAAAGGCCTGCAACAGACCGTTCATGAGGCTTGCCACCTAGCTAACAGCCAGGGTTTGGTTCAATCACCCGATAATATTCTCTTTCTAATACCTAACATAGGTATGTTACAGGCTTACTTTAACCCATTTGACTTGATGTTCCAAAGTAACTGTAACTTAATGGCAATAGTATAGCAAATTATGATGAATAGCTTTACTTGTATGTTTAAAAAAGTCATATGTTCACATGCTTATTCTGGGTATCAGAATTTAAGCAATTGTTAAAATGTATGAATGTCTTAATATACTGATTACAAAGAAAAAAAATTGGCAAGAGAACAGCTGCAATTGAGTCATCCCAAACCTCCTTTATTGCAACTCTTTTTAGAATTGCTAGGAGCTGTATTAAGTAGAACTGCTGCATTCTTCCTTGATCTTATTAGATCTCACTCACATCTTCAAGGTTTGTTGTCATCAGTTAATTATAATACAGATGCTACTGTAAATCTGATTTGCACTTTTTTAGAGGGGAGGCTGAAAGGGGGAGTGATTTTCATGTTTGATAAAGGACAACCCCATATATTTGTTTCTCAAAATTTTAAACCTTTGCAAAAGGAATGTAAACTTATCAGAGCACAAACTAGATGAGTCATGATGTCATGTCCTCTTGTCAGCTCATTCCTGGGCCTATTTCTAAATGAAGCTATAATCCTAGAGGTCTTAGAACCAATTGATCATGGAAAATGATTATTACCTATATCTCCTCTTTTAACTAGCCTAAATATATTCATGCTTTCATAGATATGTGCTCATATGTGTCCCATGCTACCTGTCCTACAGGTAAGCAAAATCAACATGTCTTACAGCATTGTATATTGGGTTTTGCTAACTTGATGTTACAAACACTAAAATCTGATTATTGGTCCTGCTTACACTAATAAAAATTTTCAAAATTTTATTGATAACTGGAAAATAAAGCATATGACATGGACCTCCTATAATCCCCAAGGTCAAATAATGTTCCAACACACTTGTCTAAGCTAAAATACTTACCTATCAAACAAAAGGAAGAGGGAACACACAGACTAAACTTTGCTACATATGTTTTAACTTTTCTGATTCTGGCTTGGCGCTATCTCCAAACAGGTGTTTGGAATGGTCTGATGTCACTTGCAAATTGAGACCAGGTTATGCTTATATTTCCACAGCAAATCAAGAGACATTATGACCATCAGAGCTGTTTCACAGCCAGAATGCAAACCATCTGCACAACACATCAAGTTCTCTGCCAAGACTTCAGGCAGTGAACCCAGCAGCACATCATCCACCTTCCTAGGAAGGCCTGCAGCAGACCATTCGTGAGGCTTGCCACCAAGCTAACAGCCAGGGTTTGGTTCAATCACCCAATAATATTCCCTTTACAATACCTACTCTTATAGCAGCTTCACTGGGTGCTCCTGTAGTTGAAGGAGAAGTGTATTGGGCTTATAGACCTAATGCATCCTGGCTTAGACCTCTTAGATGGATGGACAGGTCCCCAGAGGTTTTCCATTCTACAGAAAACAATACCCCGAGATGTATCATTCAATCTGGCCTGCAAATTTTAATGCATTTAGAAGAAAAGACTAAACTTAATATTATATCTCACTTTGTATGTCTTCCTTTGTGTGTAGCCCATCTACAACAAGATGCTAGCCTTTGTATATGGGCTGCAGATCAGACTTGGGAAGTATAACTGTTCAAAGGATAATTTGCCTTATTAAACCTAAATTCTATTCCACTGGATGGTAACCTTGTAAGAGATTTTATTTATTTAATTTTTTATTTTATTGAGAAACAAATATCAATGAGATACTTTCCAAGCTGATTAATAGGACATTTTCAATAATCAATACATTGCACATTGTTATCTTCTCAGTGGTCATCCACAGCACAAGAAGCAGCCAGGACATACCCTCCAAACACTACTACTACAAGTCCTTCCTCTCACTGAACCAAGCGAAAGCAGCCGTACATCTATCCTAACTATTCTGTATATACAAATACAAAATGGTCCTTCCTCTGTATCCCCCTCTCCAGTTCAGTCCTGTCAGAGATGGGTATTCTATTGGCATCTAAATATTATAGGTGCTTGAATTCAGCAAAACAATCCAATACAGTCCAGTAGTCCACAATAGTAGGGGGTTTTCCACAGAAGTTGTTGACTAGAGCCTTTTACAGCTCAGCATATTAATATGGCTTTACTTTATAAACCTCTTACCACTCCTAACTGTATTCCAGAAGCTCATGCCCCTCGCTTCGAGGTAGGTGATTTGGGCCCATGGCAGACTTGTAGGGATCCATGGATGGGAAATATGCAATTTTAATTATTCCTTTATGTGCTGGTCCCCTGCAGGATTCCTTCTAGGGAAAGTTTGAGATTGACACAATATTTCTTTTTCAGCCTCCTCAAACTATACTATGATCTCAGAGGCTTTGTCCATTGTTACATGGTTAGGTAGAATCCTCAATCCTCTGACCCTCTGACTCATAATCAGTGACAAAACTTGGCCCATACAACATACTTTATGGAATCTAGCCCTACCTTTTCATGGTGGACTCCTGCAGACTGGGCATCTGCAGCTGATAGTTGGAGGAAAAGTCAAAGTAGTATTACAAGGACATAAATACATAAAAGTAAACATATGTGCTTAGAGTCCTTGAGTACTATTAAAAATAGTGATAGAGTAGCAACCAAATATGTTCTCATGTACTAATTGTTATCTGACCTATTGTATCATGACTAAGCATCCTTCCAATGAATCCACAGTGGTGATCATGATCAGGATGTCTAGGGCTTCACTTCCAGTCAGTCTAATAGAGCCATGGTGTCATTCACTTAGTTCTTTCTTGGTAGAGACATTAACTACAAGATTCATCAACTGGATGAAGAGGATTCTTGGATTTATTATAGCAGGGATAACTTCCTTGGTGCTTTTGATAGCCTGTGCATTTATTGAATGTATGATGTTAGCTCATTCCATATTAACTGCTCACCTTGTAGACAACTGGACAAGAATTTCTGGTGACAGTGGGAAATTCAGTGAAATAGTAGTATAAAGTTAATAACCAAAGTGAGCACTCTAGTAACCTCTGTCCTTTGGATGCATGATCAAATTGAAAGTTTACAATTACAACAAGGTTTAAAATGTCACTATAGGGGCTGGAGAGATGGCTCAGTGGTCTAAAGCACCTATTTGGAACAAACTTGGAAAAGCCCAGGGACCGCAGTTCGATCCCCCAGCACCACATGCCAGCCAGCCGCGCCCCCTGGTGGGCTGAGCTGCCCCCCCACACACACACACTAAATAAATGTTAAAAAAAAATTTAAAAAAATAAATAAATAAAATGTCACTATAATATGACTCGATTTTGTGTCACCCCATTACCATTTAACAAAAGTCTTCATCTTTGGGGACAAAAAAAAAAAGACATATACAAGGAGCCAGCCATCAAAATGCTACTTTGGATATAGCTGCTCTTCAGAGAAAGGTATTGTTAATGTCACAGCAGATGGCCACTTTTGATGCCCAGATGAAAGACTGGGGTAAGTTTACTGATGCTATAGAGCAGCTAAATCCATTTGCACATCTCAAAGCTCACTTTAGGTTTTATATTGGAATTGGCGCACTCATTCTCTTATTTATAATCCTTCTCATTAAAGTTTGCGATGGAGGATTCTTAGCCAGACAACAGTGATGGGCTATGCGGCCACAACTGACATTGCTCCAGTTTCTTCAAAGCAAAGACAGAGGAACTGTGGAGGACCACCTGAGCAGCTCTGCTTGAAACAAGAGTGACTGTCTTTATTTTGACTGAGCCTGACCCTATTTCCTCATACTGTTATGTACAGAGCTGGCTAGGACTTCTCTTTATCCTTTCAATTGGCCTTAAGCAATGTATATTGGTTGAACCAAGGTGATGGTGGTAATTTTTGAAAAGGCATGTGTGTTTCCCTGATAACCCACATCTGCTGTTCTTTAATATGAGACAGCTAAGACAGGATGAAGAGCCAGTGCTCTGCACTGTTGGCTAGGATCAAGCCTTGAGATAGAGTCTATGACTTCCTGGGGCTTGAAAAATTACACATCAGAGCTGAAGCACCAGACCCTAAAACATTAGATACTATCTCAATAGCATAATGCAAATTACTTTCTATGCATATGACAGAGGTAAATGCAGGCCACCCACCTAGCCTAGATCACAGTACTCACCTACTTCCCACAATTCTTTTTCTCAAGCCATTCCTTCTCGGATGAATAAGACCCTGGTGTGGCTCTGGGTCACTCTCTTTGTTCCAGAAAGCCATCTTTGTGACTGGACTTAGGGCCCCTTGGCTCTCCAGTAATTATATATATGTTTTAATGACTTTGTTTTCACCATGGATTGCACTAGGAGTGGTAGATTGGATTTAACTTGGTGGGATTCCAATAACGTATTTTGGGGATTATAAATATAGACTTCTTGGACCAAGATGAGAATCAGGAGGGGACTCCTACATCTTATCATGGTTACGGCTAAAAACAGAGAGGGGAATTCAACTTACCAGCTAAAGGAAGCTTAGAATGTTTCAATACTCTGTTCGGGTTTGCCTCCATTTCTTTCAAATAACTGTTCAAACATTCAGGTATCTCCTGTATCACAAGAAAATCAGAGTGTGCAGAGACAAAAAGGATTCCAGCATCTGAAGCTTTAATGATAAGTACTGCCCTGACTGTGGTGAGGCTGTGATCTTATCTTAGCAACAGCTACATTCTTCTCATTTCTAAAATATTATATTTCATAAAGACACAAAAGAGAACTTCCAAATCTGCTTCAGAAGTTAGCAAGAATAGGGCCAGCAAGATAGCTCAGTGGGTTAAAGCACTTGCTTAGGCACACACAGGGACCAAGAGCACTGCTTGACTCTCTGGTATTCACCCTAGAAGCCCACAGGAAGTGAAACTAGTATCCTTTCTTCGTGCTTGACCAGAGCGTTGTGCTGCTCAGCATTTGGCACCTTTGTTGGGTGAAAGCGGAACTAATTTTGACCTTCTCCTTTGCTAACAGCCCCTCAACCACTGTGACCTGCCACTGGGAAGGTACCTTGTAGGCTGTCCTGCTTCTCATGGGATCCCAGTCTGTGCACAGGACCATTGGAAGAGTCCCACCTCTCCCATAGTTCTGAATGGTTTTTGGTTTTATATCAGCTGTAGACCTTTTAAAAACTGTAGTAAAATACACATAACATAAACTGGACATCTTAACCATATTTAAGAGTACAGTTCAAAGTGTTAACTATATGTATGATTTGCACAATCAGCCTTGAAAACATTTTTTTTTTTTAATCTTTGATGTTGAGGAAGAGCCTGAAGATACACAGTGCCAAATCAGGTGAAGAAGTGAATGAGGACCCAGCATAATCTTAATATGAGCCTACCTTTTTGATAGATGCCATGCAACAGCTACATTCATCTCATTTCTAAAATATTATATTTCATAAAGACACAAAAGTGAACTTCCAAATCTGCTTCAGAAGTTAGCAAGAATAGGACCGGCAAGATAGCTCAGTGGGTTAAAGCACCTGCTTAGGCAAACACAGGGACCAGGATTCATGCTGGCCCCACCCCCAGCATGTGCAGAGACAATGATTGAGACTGGGCATGGTGGTGTGTGCCCGTAATCCCAGGAATTGGGAGGCTGAAAACAGGAGGATTACTACAAGTCAGATTTGTGTAGTGAGACCCTATAGACCCTGTACTAGATGAACACACAAGAAGTTAGCAAGAATGATGATAAATCGGGGCCGGAGACATGGCTCAGTGGAATAAGTGCTTCCCTGGCAAGCGCAAAGGACTGAGTTCAATCCCTGGTTCCACCAAAAAAAAAAAAAAAAAAAAAAAAAAGAATGATGATAAATGGTTTCAAAGTGAGAGAGAATTCTGAGGAGGATTCATAGCAATATGTCTTTTACTGAAATACATTTTTAAATGTAAATATTCTTTATTTTGAGCATGCTTTATATAAGTATTATATTTTTTATCTCTCCCACTCTGACAATGTTTTGTCTATAAATTGGAGCCAGTGAGGAATAACAACAATAACTCATCGAACACTCGCTTTGGATAATATTGTTTTGCCTTAGTCCACTCCTTCAATTCTGCTAGAAATGGTGCAACAGCTTCTTCACTGCCAGATATACCTCTCCCCCAATTCTTGTGCTTTTCATCTAACGCTATTCTGAATGTGTGAAATCCTCCCTTAGTTTCTCCAAACAGTGTGATGTCACCTGTTTCACTAATCCTTTTGGAGTCTTCATACAAGTTCACTGCTTTCTGGTAAAACATATTGCCCTTAGTAGGAACACGTTTTCTCTTCATGTCTTCCATGTACAAATGTAACGCTTTTATATCTTATCTGAACACCTACCCAATACTTCTGTCCAAACTTGCTGTTTCAGAGATGGTGGTAAAACTAGCACCAATTAAGTTTTCCTTCACAATTTCACAAATGGAAGATTTGTTTTCATCACAGTTTTCAAGCTCAGCATACAACACTACCCTCCCCCGTGGACTTTCAGCTGAGTGGTAAAGTGTTAATCTCTTATCATAAAAGACCTTGGGTTTGATGCCTGTCACTATAAAACAAACAAGGAAGAAACCACCTTAAGTCAAAAACTTTCATTTTTTCCTTTTTTAGAAAAACACTTGGCATCTTGGGCATATGTGAATTGAATACTATATGGCACTGAGGAGTCACTCTTTTTTCTTTTTCTTTTTTTTTTTTCTGTATTTTAGGGAAGGGCCTACAGGTTGTTCAGGGTCTCACTACTGGATCAGACTCATAGTGATCCACCTGTTTACAGCCTCCCAAGAGCTGGGATTACAGGCATGTGCCACCACGCCCAGTCTCAATCACCATTTCAGCACACCCCAGGAGTGGGGCCAGCATGGCAGGCCCAGGAATCAAACCCCTGGCCCCTGGACCTGCTTGCAGCCACTTTAACCTGCTGAGCTATTTGGCCAGCCCTCTAGGAGTCATTCTTAAATAAAACAAGGGTCAATTGAGCACCAGCACTTCAGTACTAGCCAGCCAAGCTGACAGCCAAGATCGTTTCTAAGGGACCCACCAGGGGGTATAGATATCCTGTGGATACACTGGACACAGAAACGGTTCAGCTCCTCAGCAGGATGGAGTGAGAGTTCATCACATTTCTCAGGAAAATGTGCAGTTGAAAGCATACTAATTTCTGAAATGTTACATTTAGCAATTTCTAAAATATTACTTTTAACAATTTTGGACTGTTTTCACATGTGGTTAACAAACCACAAGAAGCAAAATCACAGATAAGGAGGACTACTATATATAATTCGTAAGTATTCTTTTCTATACTGTAGGCCGTGTCTTATTCTGCCGATGATATCTTTTGCATATCTGGTAATTTTTAATGCTTCACACCCCCAGTTTGACCTAAAGTGGAAAGGAAAAAAGTTGAAGATTGGACTACATCCTCTTATTCTTTCCTCCTCTACACATGGCCCCAGTACCTCTCATTCGTCACTAGCAAGCAGTGGCACCTTTGTATCACAACCTATATTTTCTCTCTGCCCATGGCCTCTAGTAAAATTCAAAGTTCAAACTCCTACTCTTTCAGAATTTTGGAAACATAGAAAATTTTTTTCTCAATAAACTCTGTCCATAATGAGTTCACTTAACAAGTCTTAAACAGTTGGCAAGAGCCATAGCTGGTTTGTCCTTCATTTGGAACTCTGACATCCATGGGTTCATTAGATGGAAAATCCCAGGACATCAATGATGGAAGAAAGAATTAACATCGCTGTAGAATTCTAAGGCAAACCTCAGTCACCAAAAATAATGGTAGTGTTTCTTTCACATAGACATTCTTCAAATACCACTTGTAGCAAGTACTTCCTTATGGTTCTAGATTTCTTAACTTTCCACTCTATGATAATGCTAATAATCTTGCATGACATTCATATGTAATATTTCTTCTAGGAATTACTTCCCCAGGTAATAATGAGTCATATCCAGTGTCCTAGAATAACACTGGGAGCTTCAGTGTGGCTAGTTTGTTTTTTCTTTTCTTTTTATATTTAGTCTTTTTTCTCATTTGAATTTCAATTTACTTTTGTTTGTGATACAATTAAAAGGGAAGCTGTTTTGCCTACCAGGCGGATTTTTTCAATGACATTCCTGAAACCTGCTCTTCGTGTGAAATGTCTGGCTAAGGTCAGAAAAATATAAAAATGGTGTCAAGTACAGAGTTAGGAAATAAGATTACAAAGAATGACTACCCTAAACATTGTACATGAAGAATTTCTCTACGCTAGAACTTAGTAGTGCACTTTTCACTGTGCCATGTCTCATTAAATCACATTCCTAGGATGTGAATTCCAGTTACTGGGGGAGAATGAAGGAAGAGGAAGACGAGGAGGAGGTTATATGAAATCACAGGACCAAACCTGGAGATGAGGAGGAAGGAATCAGGGATGCTTTAGAGGAGGAGTTTAATATCCACTCAACAATCTGAAACAACATCCTGGTTACACCTCCAGCAGATGGAAGTGTGTTCCACCACAAATAATGAAAAATACCTTGTGTTTATATAGTATCAAATTATTTTTCTGGAAATTACCTGATACCAGGTATAATCAAAATATATGTTGAAGCCACACTAGAACTTTGTGTGATATCCTATCCTCAAACGGTTAGAAGTGCTGGTCATTTTCTTGCCATTCCAGTATTTATCTTATGTTTTACTCTTAGTACTTCTTTGCTACCATGAAAATTTTTTCTTAGTTCAATTGTTTTGAAACATTTAAT
>NW_004524640.1:2459491-2463046 GCF_000260255.1 Octodon degus
TATAATTTTAAATGTCTACATTTATTTTTAAAAATTATTACAGCAAAAGAAACATTGCCATTAATCCCCCTCAAAACACTTCCTCTTGGGAACACTTATCCCATTTTGCTTGCCACTTTCAGAAACAGTTCTAGGAGTCTTCTTTCTTGAGTATTGTCACAAGGAATGATAAAAATACAGCAAGCACTGCTCCTGAGTGCCATCCAGCAAAAAGGCAAACTTGTAAAGTATTACAGTGTGTCCTCATTCATTCTATTCACCAATTCTGGCTCCATGTGACTTATGGTTTTTCATAATCAAAATGGCCATGAAGATAAATATTTTGAATAGATTCATGACAGCAAGACATCCAAGAAAGTACTACTAAAGACATTCAACAAGGAAGACTTCTAGAGTGGCTTCAGAGTGGCAAGAACGATGAAAGAAGTATGTTTAAAGTGGGTTTGGGTAGGGTGTGGGTATTAATGGTAAGGTGTCATACTGTAAAAATTTATTTTAATTTAAATAGCCACCATGGTTTCTAACCATGCATCAGATCAGTACTTTGGTATATGAGTAGTTATGCTGCTAAGCTTTATCCCCAGCTCAGTGAGCCGTACTTTTCAAAACAGAATACACTGCCTGGTGAGTGAATACTAAGTTTCTCATCACAGGAACTAGTAACACAAAGGCTGTTGAGACTTATTAAAGCATAAAATAGATTCTTTGTTAATGTATATTTTATAAGATCTCAGGTCCTGTGGAATCTCAATCTGGAAAAGCAAAAAGATAAAAGAAACCTATGAAATTTGTAAAGAAAAGTAATGACTTTTTAAAAAAAATGTTTTACTCTTAGGAATAAAAATATATTCAATAACAAAAAGTTCTCTTTTTTCACTTAAATAATTTTTCCTTTCTGTGTTTTATGTCCTCAATAACACGTGTTTTGAAACACCTCAGCTTCCATAAGGAGAATCAGCAAGACTTCACTTTGTATATAACCAATACAAGGTGATCAAAAGATTTTTCCTGTGTCTGAGCTTTCACGGTAACTTATTTAGCAGCTCCTAGTAACCCAAAACAGAGTAGAAGTCAGGATTCACCTTTCTTTAGAAAAAAATGACACATTTCCAAAATGCTGTTAGCTCAAGAATTTAAGTGGCTCTGGAAACCTTCTAACCCCCTTGTATGTCCCTCCCCCAGGTCTAAGGTCTACCATCTGCCTTGCATAGCCTGGACTGTGAAGGACTACCTGGGTGACTCTTCTTGAAAGAACAGCAGTTATCTGCATTTTAGCAAAGCCTGGCCCTATTTCCATGTATTGCTATGTACAGAGCTGGCTAGGACTTTTCCTTACCCCTTTTCTTGGCTTAAAGCAATGCAAACCGGTCCAGCTGAGATGCTGATGTTCAGTCTTTGAAGCAGAGGTGACAGGGCAGTGTTTCCCCACCCCTCATCACTCCCAAATAAAATGTGCATGAGCTGAGGGTAGGTGGGATGGAGAACTGTGCTCCATGCTGTCATCTGGGATTGAGCCTCTGCATAAGAGGCTATGACTTTCCAGGGCATGAAAGATTACACATTAGAGCTGAAGCACCAACCTTGAAACATTAGATACTACCTCAGTTGTGTTATGTAGATTATTCCTCTTGCATATCTGAATATTGCACAGATGATTTCAGGACTCCGAACTAGCCAGGTCATGACACTCACATATTTCTGAAGTCACTCATCCACAGCTACTCCCTTCTTCATGAATTATTAAAACCTGGATTCAGCCCTGAGTCAAAGATCTTTTCTCTGGTGAACCATAACTGTAGTTGAACTTAAGACTTGGTTTCCCATAACCATAAATAGGCTATAGTGTCCTTATTCTCTCCATGGTTTGCATTAGAAGTAGTAAGTTGGAATTAACTCACTAAAAGTCCCATCACTTCTCATGGGATTATAAATATAAACTTCCTGGGCCACAATAAGGATTGGGAAGGGCTTGCTGTACTGGACTAATATAACTGATATCTTAATCATACTGCACTTGGAATATAGTTGTGCCAAAAATTTAAATCATACTAAATTTAATCAATTTAGGAAAAATTTAAGTGCACTGCATGCAATAAGAATACATATAGATCATGAGCCAGAAAACTTCAAAGTGAAAGTGGAATGAAGTGCCCTCCACCCGCTACAATTATAGTACAGCTTATAAAGCATAGTTGAGAAAGTGTTTTGACCTTTTCTTGATTAGTTATTGTACACTAGTATTCTTTTCCAAGCAAGCAAATCTATTTAAAATGATTGTGTATAACTGACTGGTTTCATTCCAGTGAAACATACCAACAAGGATGAAAACTCACTTTTTATGTTTTGCTCACTGTTACAGCTAGCATTTCAGGGAAAACAAGATGGCTTAAGTTTTGCCTACATGGTTATGGCTGGTTGGGCTTGAAGTATAGTAATACCTTGGTATACACAGAGTTGACTTCAGACCTCTGAAGGATACCAAAACCAGGGGATATTCAAGTCTTTGATACAAAACGGCATAGTATTTGCATATACTTAGTCTCTAAATTACTTATTGTGCTTTACCAGTCAGTGCTTTACTAGAGAAACAGATATAACACAAGATATAGGAATGCATAAGAAATTACAAGGTTAGTTGGCCATAGAGTTAGATGAGGAAGCATGTACAGGGCATCTGCACACTGGACAATGACAGATTCTAATGTCTGAAGTTCACTGCAGTGTCCTGGGCAAGTCCATATCAGGAGGCCAATGGGTGTGCAACAGAAGCCTGAAGAATCTACCACAGAAGGCTGAAGGATCCAAGGCAGAAGCTGAAGAGTCTGCTCTAGAAGCCAGGAGATGAGGAGGTCCAAGCTGAAGGGGAAGACTGGAGCTCCTCTGCAAAACAAAAGCAAGTCCATCCTTCCTCATTTCCCCTTTCTACCGTGTAGGTGACAAGCTGCTCTAGGGCAGGTCCTCTGCACTTTGGGGTGTAGAATGATTTAAACTTCTAAAACTCTCAAGTTGACACAAGTAACCATTACACATGCCTAATGCATTGTAATAGAAGGTAAATAACTGTTATACTGTCTTCTCTAGAGAATAATGACAAGAAAGAAGTATATATGCCCGGCAATAATGTAATCTTAAAAAGTGACATCAATCTGCAGGCAGTTCAACCTGCAAGGTGAATAATCCACAAATAGAAAGGTTTCATTGTATATTAATTGTGGTCTCCATCTTTATTTTTCTTTAACAGTGCTTCCCTTTTAGTCATTCTCTCAGTTGAGCTGAGTTCAATTATTTATCATGAACCCCCACCCCAGCATGTATTGTTTCCATCAGAATCTGCAGGTTACAAACTAAAATTTCAATGAGTCATTTAAATGACTATGGTTCATATTGTTCAGTTAGTGTCTACTGACAGACCTTTAAAACTTTTGAGAGATGCAATACAATAGGAATATGTTGAACATGGTTGATAGGAGGACATTGCCAAATATTTAAAAGTAACTACAAGACCCAGTCCTAGCCCAGGTCCGGTGAGTGTGTGGAGAGCTTCCTGCTACCCTG
>NW_004524640.1:2468900-2471351 GCF_000260255.1 Octodon degus
CTAATGGTGTTTGTAAATAGGATCACAAGTCCGCATCTTGTACAGCAATTAACCACTAAGAAGAATATATGCAGTGTATTATTTGTTGAAAAAAAATTAAATAAATAAATAAATAAATAAAATAAAAGTAACTACAAACCAAGGTCCCAAAAAGCCAAGATCCAACCAATTCAACAAATCAATTGATTGTGCTTCCCCAAACTGATATATATATATATCAGGGTATTCAGGGTCTCACTAGGTTGGACTCTTAGTGATCCCCTGACTACAGCCTCCCAAGCTCTGGGATTACAGGTGCATGCCACCATGCCCACTCTCAGTTGCCATCTCAGCATCTGATTTTTTAGACCTCTAAAATTTGGAGCAGAGCTCAATACCAGGCCCGGCGCATACCTGGGAGAGGTTCTTACTCCAGTGTGCCCGCAGAAACTCTCTGGACCAAACCCAGGCACGCCACATGAGGGAGACCCTCTGCCGCACCCTCGGGACCCCTCTGGAGCCCCAACCCCAAGCCCACTGAGTGAGTGAGAATTTCTGCCATGCATTTGGGTCCCCCCATATCCAGCTTAAGCCCAGGCCCAGTGAGTGTGTGGGAGAACATCTGGCTCCTGTGTGCCCGAGGGAGTTCTCCGGACCAAACCCAGGCATGCCACATGAGTAAGAACCTCTGCCGCATGCTTGGGACTTCTCCACCCCTCTGGAGCTCATCTTCCAAGCCCAGCAAGTGAGTGAGAACTTCTGCTGTGCTCTCAGGACCCCCCCAGACCCAACCCAAGACCAGGCCCTGCTAGTGTGTGGGAGAGTTTCTGTGCTCCCTTGTGCCCTGTGGGCCAGGTTCAAAACAGAGGGGAACAACATGTTCATTTCCAAGGGCTGCGTCAGAAAGGAGCTGAGCACAACAGCTAGACCCAAGCCAGACACAACTCTATAAACTCAAACTTAAAAGATCGGCACCTGAATTTCAGTAAATGCTAAGGTTATAACTGCACCAAAGTGCTACACCAAAGGTCAGAGGTCAGTGCTATACAAAATGATAAAGACAAGGTGCAAAATGCAATCTCAGGCCTTGAGCCCACCCAGAACAAGTGCAGAGGACAATAGCTCAGCTGAAATGTCTGAATTAATAGCATCTGAAGTTGTTGTCTGAAGAAACAACAGCAGAAAGGTATACAGAAACTAGATCAGCATTAATCACTGAAATAAGAAAAGAAATCTCTGAACTACCAGTGTCAGAAGCAAAGAAACAATAGCAGAAAGGTAAATAAAAAAAGAAATCTCAAATTAACAGTGTCTGAAGTAAAGAATCAAATGCAGAAGCATATAGAGGAAATCAGATCAGAAATAATCTCTAAAGTAAAAGAATTAATAACTGCTTTTCAAGAAGACACTGATAAAAAAAATAGAGATTAGAAAAGCAATGGATTCCTTGGATGAACAATACAGGAAAGAAATAGATCGCATGAAGCAGAGTCAAAGAGATATCGAGGAACTTAAAATTTCAATCACAATCTTACAAAATTGTTTGAGTGAAAGTGAAGATAGAGTTTCACATCTTCAAGACGCTATTGCAGCTAGTGAAAAGGTAAGAAAAGATCTTTTAAAAACAACAGAATGCAGGAAAAAATAATTCATCACCTGCAAGAAGATGCAGAGATGAACAATGTGAGAATAATAGGCATCAATGTGAAAGAAGAAGTCAATAAAATGATATAAAAAGAATATGGGAAGAAGTAATAGCAGAAAACTTCCCCAATGTGAAGAAGCAATCTGACATTCAGGAAACCAAAGCATACAGAACTCCAAATAACTTCAACCCAATTAAAAACACACTGAGACATATCATAGTCAAGATCCCAGAAATTCAGCGCAAGAATAATATACTAAAAACTGCTAGAGAAAAGAAACAGATCACATTTAAAAGAAAAACCATCAGAATAATGGCAGATTTCTCTTCACAAACCATGAAGGCAAGAAGAGCATGAAGCAGAGTACTTCAAGTCCTCTATGAAAACAAATTCCAGCCCAGACTACTATATCCTGTGAAACTGTCTTTCAACTTTGATGGAGAAGTGAAATACTTCCATGACAAAGAAGAACTAAAGAATTTCATGATGACAAAACCAACCCTACACAGGCTCCTGAAAGATGTTCTAGAGAGGGAACAAAATGACCACACCTCCATGAATGAGAACAGAAGGAATCAACTAAATAGGGCAAGCAATTAAACAGGAAATGTCTTAGTTACTCTTCTCCCATTGCTGGGACAAATACCCGACACTCAAAATGAAGGAAGGAAAGGTTTATTTAGCTCACAGTTACTGGAAGTTTCAGTCCATACTCAGCTGGGTCCAACGCAGAGCAGCACATAGCAGAGGGCAACCTTTCATGGTGGCGGCAAAGAGCAAGAGCACAAGGGAGAAGTAGCAGCAGCTCAAGCCTCTGGCTTCTCTT
>NW_004524640.1:2471451-2478820 GCF_000260255.1 Octodon degus
GCTCAAGCCGCTGGCTTCTCTTCCCACCTTACATTGTAATGCAAATTGCCTGCCCCAGGGTAGGGGAAGTACTCACACCTATGGGTACTTCCCAGTATTTACCCACCTATGGATAATCCCAGCAGGACCAAAACCCATAATCCCAGCCTTGGATCACACATAATCCCAAGGGATCATGAGTTAACACAAATTCTAGAAGTCCTCACCCATGACTGCATGAGGCTTTGGGGGGACAACTAGACACAAACCATAACAGGAGAAAAAGGAGTAAACAACAGCAGGTAAATAACATGCTGATCATAACTCAATATCTCCCAATTATAACCATCAATATACAGACTCAATTCACCAATTAAAAGAAAGAGACTGGCATAGTGGATTAGGAAACACAACCCAAGAATATGCTATATACAAGAAACACACTTAACTCAAAAAGAACTCCATAGGATGAAAATAAAAGGATGGAAAACAATATTACACATCCCAGCACCTCAGAAAAAAGCAGTGGTAGCAATCCTGTTCTCAGACAGCCTCAACTTCAAACCAAGAATGATCAACCAAAATAAAGAAGGCCACTATATACCAGTTTGGGGAAAAATTCAAGAGGAAGAGGTAACACTCATAAATGTATATGTACCAAACATGGGTGCATCCAACTATATAAGGTGAACCTTAATGGACATGAAAAATCTAATATCCAATACCACAATCTTAACAGGAGACCTTAACATCCCCTTATTCCAAAAAGATAGGTCAAGCAGATAAAAAATTAGCAAAGAACTCGCAGAACTGAACAAGAGCTTTGAACAAACGGACTTATGGACATATACAGAGTGTTCCACCAAACACAGCTGAATATACATTTTTTTTCAGCTGCACATGGGTCATTTTCTAAAACATACCACATACTAGTCCATAGGTCATGCTTAAGTATATGCAAGAAAACAGAAATTATCCCATGTATATTATCTGACCACAGTTCAATGAAACTTGAAATAAACGAGATAAGAAAACAGAAAAACGCTATAAATATGTGGAAATTAAACAACGCACTACTCTGAAACCAATGGGTCACAGATGAAATTATACAAGAAATTTAACAATTTCTAGAATTCAATGAAAATTCAAGCACAACATTCAGAACTTATAGGATGTGATGAAAGAAGTTCTCAGATGGAAATTCATAGCTGTGAACTCACACATTAGGAAAACAGAACAGGAACAAATAAACACCCTAATGATGCATCTCCAACATCTAGAAAAGGAAGAGTAAACCAAACCCAGAGCCCAAAGATGGGAAGAAATCATAAAGATTAGAGCAGAAATTAATTCAATTAAGATGAAGAAAACAGTTTAAAGAATTAACCAATCAAAACGCTTGTTCTTGAAAAGATTAAATAAAATTGTTAAGCCCCTAGCTAACCTCATCAAAAAGAGGAAAGAAAAAATTCAAATACAAGCAATAAGGAATGAAAAGGGTGTAATTACTACAGACCTAGTGGAAATTCAGAAGATTGTCAAAAGCTGTTTTGAGAACCTTTACTCTCACACAATAGAAGACACAGAAGAAATGGACAGATTCCTAGAAAGGTACAAGTCACCAAAACTGAATCAAGAAGATATAACAACTCTCAATAACCCAATAACAGCCAATGAAATGAAATATAATAAAAAATAATCTACTGACAAAGAAAAGTGCAAGCCCTGATGGATTCACAGCTGAATTCTACAATAAATTTACGGAAGATATAATCCCAATACTCTTCAAACTCTTCAACAAAATTGAAAAGGAAGCAGTCCTCCCAAAATCATTCCTGAAGGTAAGTATTATACTGATACTAAAACCAGGGAAAGACACAACTAAGACAGACAATTACAGGTCAGTCTCCCTCATGAACATAGACACAAAAATCCTCAATAAAATCCTAGCAAAGAGAATACAGTAAGTTATCAAGGTTATACACCGTGACCAGGTAGGATTCATCCCAGGGATGCAAGGATGGTTCAATATATGCAAATCTATAAAAGTAATACACTATATCTATAGAGCAAAATCTGGAGACCACATGATTTTCTCAATTGATGCAGAAAAAGCTTTTGACAAAGTCCAACACTCATTCATGTTCAAAGTCCTACAGAAAAATTGGAATAGAAGGCCTCTACTTTAATCTGATAAAAGCCATCTATGAACCCATAGCTAACATAATTCCAAATGGGGAAAAACTGAAATCTTTTACTCTCAGATCTGGTACAAGACAAGTATGCCCTCTACCACCACGCCTATTCAATATAGTTCTGGAATCATTAGCTAAAGCCATTAGACAAGAGAGAAAAATGAAAGGAATAAGAATGGGTAAAGAAGAAGTTAAATTATCATTATTTGCATATAACATGATATTTTACTTAGAACCCCCCCCAAAAAAAAACTCCACCAAGAAGCTATGAGAATTGATGCAGAAATTCAGTAGCATAGCAGGAAACAAAGTCAATAACCAAAAGTCAGTAGCATTCCTCTACACAGATAACAAACACATTGAAAGGGAAATTATAGAAACAATACCTTTTACAATAGCACCAAGGAAAATGAAATACCTTGGAATTATTCTAACTAAATAGGTCAAATATCTTTTCAAGGAAAATTACATTACTTTGAAAAAAGAGATCGTAGAGGATTTCAGAAAATGGAAAGATAGTCCATGCTCCTGGATAGGAAGAACCAACATTGTGAAGATGGTCATACTCCTGAAATTGTTGTACAGATTTAATGCAATCCCTATCCAACTGCCACCAACGTACATCCCAGACCTAGAGAAATCGTTCCTAAAATTTATTTGGAACCAGAAAAGACCTAGAATAGCAAAGGCAATCCTGACCAACAAAGACAAGGCAGGAGGCATTACAATTCCTGGCTTGAAATTATACTATAAAGATATTGTGATGAAATCAGCATGGTGCTGGCAATGAAATAGACCTGAGGATCAGTGGAATAGATTAGAGGATGCAGAGGTCTCTAGGAACACACTCAGTCACCTGATCATTGACAAAGGGGCCAAACATACTTACTGGAAGAAAGATAGCCTCTTTAACAAATGGTGCTGGAAAAACTGGCTCTCTACATGCCAAAAACTAAAACTTGACCCAGGTGTATCACCATGCACTAAGCTAAAGTTAAGCTAAAGTTAATATTTAGTGTTTTAAATATTAAAACACTAAATCTCCTAGAAGAGAAAGTAGGAGGAACTCTTGAATACATAGGGGTAGGCAAAGAGTTCATGAACAAAAATCAAATTGCATGGATAATGCATGAAATAATTAACAACTGGGACCACCTCTTATTGAGAAGATTTTTCACGTCAAAAGAAATTACCAACAAAGTGAAAAGACAACCCACAAATTTCAAAAAAATGTTGACAAATAAGCACTCAGACAAAGGTCTGCTCTCTAGAATTCATAAAGAACTAAAGACCATTAGGGCCTTTAAAGACCCATTCCAGAAATGGGAATCTGAGATGAACACACACTTCTCAGAGGATGAAATTAAAGAAGCGAATAAATATATGAAAAATGCTCCTCATCACTAGCCATCCATGAAATACAAATTAAAACAGCACTGAAATACTATCTCATCCCAGAGAGAATGGCTATCATAAAGAAATCAAACAACAACAAATGTGGGAGAGGCTGTGGGGAAAAAGAAACCCTTCTCCACTGCTGGTGGGAATGTAGACTGGTGCAACTGTTATGGAAATCAGTGTGTAGACTCCTTAACACACTAGGACTGAAATCCCATTCAAGCCAGCTATCCCCCTACTGGGAATTTTCCCTGAGGAACTGAAAACGTCATATCATAGTGATATATGTGCACCTATGTTTATAGCAGCACAATTTGTGATAGTGAAAACTTGGAAACAACCAAGATGCCCATCACCTGAGGAATGATTGAAAAAGATGTGGTATTTTTATACAATGGAGTATTACTCAGCTATAAAGAATGATATACTTGAAGCTTTTATATTTAAGTGGATGCCACTTGAATATATACTCATAAGTGAAATAAACCAGACACATATGTGTAAATATTGTATAGTCTCCCTACTATAAGAACTCAAAAGAAGAAATAAAAATACAAAGGTATAACACATTTAGAGGGAAAGTGATAACTTTTGGAATGGACAATGAGGAGAGAGCAGGGAGAAAAGCTGGGAAAAATCACAGGAGCAAAGCCATACATTTATATGCACAAGATGAGTAAGGCAATAATCCCGAAAAATGTCAGCAGGTTTTTGAAACTAGCAGTTGATTAGTAGGATTCTCACCCTGACTAATTATATATACTGATACCTGTGAACTAAGCAACTGCACTGAAGATAGCAATATGTAATTGCAGGGTCATGCTTGGAATGCTTGTCATTCTGGTTTTCTAAATATGCAGTGCTTGTCATGACATACCAATTATTGCCATACTGTTTCTCAACTAAATGTTTGTTTAAAAAAAAGGTAATAAATGAGAAAAAGAGACAAGAAGAAAAAGAAAAAAAAAGTCACAGGACTGTCCAGCTACAATGCTGTGTATGGTTAGATTTCTAAATTTCTGTGTAAAAATATGTACTTGTTTATTCATATTTTAAAATAATTTTTTAATTTTTTCTGCACATTCTGTAGAGACTTAAAGTTTCACATATCAATACTAGATGGAAAATACCTCTTTCATATTATGCCTAAGATGCTTGATATTCAGACAGATAGTGAAGTTAAACCCAACTGCATATGTTGTAGGTTAATAATAAGCTTCTCTTCTGGAGTGTTAACAAACTAAGTTTGCAGATCAAAAATTAGAGAAAAAGAAGGGCTGCAAGGACAGCCAACATTTTGGCCCTAGCCTTTCAAGGTCAGTGAAGACTCAGGACATAGGAGAATCTATACTGTAACATCATGTAAATTTGTGTCCCAAATTTTCTGATCAAGGATATTAGGGGGCCACAGAGCAATGTGATCAATGATGTAGAGTGTGCCTAAGAATAGTGACATGGAGAAAAAAATATTTTCTCAGGCTTTCACAGGGAGCAAATTAGTCAAGCAATGGCTGTGATTCATTGACTCATCCACATGACTGACACTGACAAAGGTTTTATAAACTGTGTTACAGGGTTACAGGATAAATCCTGAGGCAACTGGACTGACCTCATATACAAAAGATACATTTCTTGTTATATAGGTCTTGCTTTATGTTGGTCTTAACAATCCAGCAGAAAAGTATAAATATGAAGTACAAAAGGTAAATCCATATTAATATGCTGAGCTGTAAAAGGCTCAAGTCAACAACTTCTGACATTGCCAGTCCTATGGATAACCCACTACTATTATGGACTATGGACTATATTGGATCATTTTGCTGAATTCATGCACCTACAATATTTAAATGGCAATGGAATACCCATCTCTAACAAAACTAAACAAAAATGGGGATACAAGGGAAGGACTATTTTGTATCTGTATATTCAAAATAGTTAGGATAAATATACAGCTACTTTCTCTTAACTCTATGAGAAGAAAGATTTGTACTAATAGAATTTGGACAGGATACGATGTCTGCATCTTGTCCTATGAATAACCAGTAAGAAGATAACAATATGCAATGTATTAATTATTGAAACTGTCCTATTAATCAGTTTTGAAACTGTCTCATTGTAGCTTCTCAATCAAATTAATTTTACAAAATGAACTATTGCAAAATAAAATAAAATTTAGAGCTTCCTGACTTACTCACTTGAAAACAGTATTTTTTTTTTCTCATTCAGTGGTTTCATTTTAATGGATTTTTCTGGTTTTCAATGTAAAGATCTCTGTGATGCCACTGAGTATTCTGTTTAACTTTCTGTGTGGCCCATAGAGATGCAGGCACAAAAGTTGTCCACCTAGAATTTGTGAAAATTTCTCTAAAGTTTTTGTCAAGTCATCCAGATTTACCATGTAGATCCTGCTAGTTAGAAGCAACAAGAATTAAGTTTTATGATCTTAATATTATCAAAAAACCTGTATTTTCCATGAACCACTTTCAATTTTCTAACATAGTTTGTTAAAGCTTTCACAAATGCATGTAAAGAAAACAACAACTGCACATGAATGACCTAAAATTTAAAATGATCATGGTTAAACATCTAATGAGAATTCATCCAAATGAAATTGATGAGATTCGTTTATTCTGCGACTTCTAGCATTTAAAGTGATAATTTTAATTATTATACAGAGCAATAAAAAACACAATTACAGGAACTTTATACAATTTATAGAGCACACAGGCCAACATAAGTTAAACTGAAAAAGATTTATCATCACTTCATATTTGATAATGCCTCTCACATAATTTAACCTCACCATAAGTAAACAAACCTAATTATTCTAACATCTCATTTTGATAGATAAGAGATAAGTCCTTCTATAGGGGTTCTTTAGGTGTCTCATGGTTGATTCAAAGTCAAAAAGATTTCATAGCCCTACCACTGGGAGAGCCTTGTGGGGCTTTAGCTTATCACACCACTATCACAGAGGGCAGGTTAAACCCCAGACAGATGAGAAGTTTTGGTGAGCCCTGCCCCTCCTTATACCCTCAGCATCAAGGAAGCCTCTTTGAGGTGCAACCCACAACCCCCCATTTTCATGGGAATCTTGCTGAGCTGCAGCTTGCCCACCTCTTACCATTACAAATGCCACAGTGAACCTCCGACAGCAGAAGCCTTAGTGAGCCTATCCCCCCACACATACACACTTGCTCAGAGGCTTGCTGAACCACACCCCACCTTCTACCATTGCTGCTGAGCTGGGATGAATGTTGGAGCTTCAAAAATGTCAAAACTAAGAAGAAAAAGGCAGTTTCAGACATCCAGTCTACCCCAAATAAGTCCACAAGATAAGGACACGGAAGAACTTGGAAGTCACACCTGCAATTTCTGAAATGATAGCAACTGAAGTAAAGAAACAACCACATCAGAGTATAGAAGAAATCACATCATAAATAATGTCTCAGATAAGAAATGAAATGACAGAGACCCAGAGCACAGGCCCAGCAAGTGAGTGAGACGACGGTCGCTGGGCCAGCGGGATCCTGAATAGACCCAGAGCACAGGCCCGGTGAGTGAGTGAGAGGACCGGGTCACGGGATCCTGAACAGACCCAGAGCGCAGGCCCTGCGAGTGAGTGAGACCAGGGGCCGGGGCCGGCGGGATCTGCAATAGACCCAGAGCCCAGGCCTGGAGAGTGAGTGACTGCCCAAGGCCACGGGATCCTGAATAGACCAGGAGCCCTGGCCCGGCATGTGAGTGAGACCACCCAGGGCCCGCGGATCTTCATTCGACCCAGAGTGCAGGCCCAG
>NW_004524640.1:2480368-2487244 GCF_000260255.1 Octodon degus
GAAACATTTAATTTTCTGAATATTGCTTAATCTTAATTTTTGTGCTAAGATTTATACTGTATCTTTGACTTGCAATTTATTTAAAAGACATTGTATGATATCTTCTCCTAGTATTAGAAACTTTAAAAAGTACATTTCCATTTTCTGTTGACTTTAAAAAAAAACAGAGGTTTGTATCTATGTTGTTTATTTATTATTTCTTGTCTATATCTTGTAATATGAGAAACTACTTTGGCAGTAACAATACACAATGTACTAACCATTGTTACTCTCCTAAAATCTTGTTTTGAGATTTTGTACCATTGTTTGTATTTTTTTTTCTTTAAAATAAAAATAACTGATGTCAAAAAAAAATTAAAAAAATAAAATCCTTCCACTTTCTGTAGCATTGATTATAGACTTAAACTGACTCCTAAGTTAATTGAAATCCTAATACATTCATGTTTGTTGTTATTTTGTTTACTTATTCCTTGTCCTTTTTTCTCTCAGAAAGTTATAAAGTGAAATAAATTAATGATTGAAAAAGCAAAAAAAATTTAAAAAAGGAAAAATGAAGAAAAAGAAATGAAATGACAATTATGAAAGAATTACTCACCACATCTAAAGAAAGCATAAAGAAATATAATAGAAAAATGATGAAAGCATTGAATGAACGATATAGGAAGAATTAGAACACATTAAGCAAATCCAATCTGATATATAAGAAATCAAGTATTCCATTGAAAGCTGGTAAAACTGTTTGAATGAAATTAAAGACAAACTTTTGGGCCTTGAAGACAATATTGCAGCTAGTGGTCATGAAAGAAATAATCTCTTTAAGATAACAAGGAACAAAAAAAAAAAAAAAAAAAAAAAAAAACAGCTGCAAGATGATGAAGAGAAAAATAACATACAACTGATAGGTGTCAATGAAAGAGCAAGAGTCAACATAAATGACATAAAAAGACTATTTGCAGAAGTAGTAGCAGAAAATTTTCCAAGCATGGGAAAAGAATCTGACACAAAGTGAAGGGAGGCATATGGAACTCCAACTAGCTACAATAAAAAAAAAAAAAAATCTACACACAGACATACCATAATCATGTTCCCAGAAATTCAGTGAAAGAACAGAATACTAAAAACTGGTAGAGAAAATAAACAGATCACCTATAATGGAAAGCCCATCATAATCATGGCAGATTTCTCAATACAAACTATCAAACCAAGAAGAGCTTGGAGTGAAGTATGTTAGGTCCTGAAAGAAAACAACTTCTAACCCAGATTGATGTACTCTGAAAAACTACCCATCAAATTTAATAGGGAGATAAGATACTTCCATAACAAAGGACACCTGAAGAAATTCATGACCACCAAACTAACCCCAGAAAGAGTACTGACAGATATTTTAGAAAGAGACAAAAATGATCCCAACTTCAAAAGCAACAGAAAAGAACACCAAGCAGAGCAAATAATTAAGCAAAGGGAGAAAGAATGGATCCTACATTAGGAAAACAATAAGACAAAGATAAGCCCATACATATCAGTTATAATCAACAATGTAAACAGTCTCCAATCAAAAGAAGCACACTGCTCCAGGCCTGCCTTGCCAACCCTGCCCTCAAAGCGTGCTGAGATGGCAATTGAGACTGGGCATGTTGGCACACGCCTATAGTCCCATCTCTTGGGAGACTGTAAACAGGCAGATCACTACCAGTCCAATCTAGTAGTGAGACCTTGAACACCCTGTAGACCCTTCCCTAAAATAAAAAAAAATAAAAAAAGAAGAAGAAGAAGCAGACTGGCAGAGTGGATTAAAAAACAAAATCCAACAATATGCTGTAGACAAGAAGCATATTTAATTCAAAAAGAAATTAATAGACTGGATATCAAAAGATGGAAAACAATACTCCATGTGACAAGGACCCAGAAAAAAGCAGGAGTAGCTATTCTGGTTGCTGACAATGTCAACTTCAAACCAACCATGATTAAAAGAGATAAAGAAGGTCACTACAAAGAGAAAACTGCAAGAAGAAGAGATAATAATTATAAATATATATGCAATGAATGCAGAAGCACCAAACTATATAAGATAAATTTCAAGAGACATGAAAAATCTAATGAGCAATAACATAATTGTACTGGAGAGATTGTAACAGCCCGTTGACATGAAGAGATAGATTAACTGTGCAAAAAATAAGCAAAGAAATAACAGAACTAAACCAAACTTGTGAAGAAATGAACCTAGTAGACATGTACAGAATGACAGAGCATTCCTCCCAACAGCACCACAACACAGGATGTTCTCCAATATAGATCATGTTTTATCATATAGAACATGCTTAAGTAAATACAAAGGAATCAAAATTATCTCATTTTCTGACCATAGTCAGAGAAAATTTTTTAACATTATTTTCTTGGGTTAATGCTTTTGTGCTGAATTTTTAAAATTCTTGACATTTAGGGGAAAAAAAAGACTTCTTTCATTACACCCCACAGGTTCTACATTTTTGTTTGATTTTAAATATTGTTTAATTTCTTCTTTCATCTGTGACTCACTGATTGCCACGTTATAACCTCTGCAATTGATTCCAATTTTGTAATTCTGTATCCTTCCACTGTAACTTCATTAGCTGTTATAACCTGACATAGGCGCCGCCATCTTGTTCTGAATGCGCCATTCTAAATGCTGTAACTTTCCACTGTGCCCTGTACTCTACTTGAGAACCTGCAGTAGGGCTTTTCTCATGCTGTCCTTTGTGCACACCTGAATCTAGTTCCGGCCCAATTCCCTGTTCTTGCCCTCGTTCCCAGCTACAAACTGTACCCACCACTGCACCTGTTATTGTTCATTAGAAGCAGGTAATTTTTCAACTGTAGCCCCTAGATGAACCCTTGACATCAGCTTTTGTGGTTTATTGGCTTAAATTCCCACTCCCCTCATCCTCCCGGCACGCACCTCAGCATCTTGCCGGGGTGTCTGCCGCTGGGTACCAGCTAACATAAAGTGCTTCTTTTCTTTTCGAGCCTGCCTCATTTTTGAGTTACAACATCACAGACACTCTCTTTTTTTAAAAAAAGTATTTAATATGGGGTCTACAGTGTCTCACTGCACAGATTAGACTCATGTGATTCTTCTGTTTTCAGCCTCCCAAGCGTTGGGATTATAGGTGTGCACCACTACACCCAGTCTCAGTCACCATCTCAGTGTGCCCTGGGGGTGGGACCAACACAACATGGGGAACATGGGACAAACCCTGGTCCCCTGCACTTGCCTAAGCAGGTGCTTTAATCTGCTGAGCTGTCTGGCCAGCCCCTAGATCCACTCGAGCCACTCTGCCAGTCTGCTTCTTTTGATTGGTGAATTGAGGCCTTTTATAGTGATAGTTACAACTGTGTTTTCCTAATGTAGGTTGTTGTTGTTGTTGCTTTGTGGAAACGGGGTTCGAACTCACGTCCTTGTTCTTGCCAGGGAAGCACTTATTCCACTAAGCCATCTCCCCAGCCCTGTTTTCCTAGTGTAGGATCCATACTTTTCCCCTTTGCTTAATTGTTGGCTCTGTTTGGTGGTTCTTTTTTGTTCCAGAGAAACTGGAAATTATTGACAAAAGAAAGAACAAAAACTCTATTAACACATGGAAACTAAATAATACCCTCCTGAACAATCAATGAGTCACAGATGAAATTAGAGAGGGGAGAAATTAAACAATATTTAAAATCAAACAAAAATAGAGAACCTGTGGGATATAATGAAAGTAGTCTTTTTTTTTCTAAAGGTTAATTTTAATAATTCAGCACAAAAGCAGTGACCTAACAAAACACTGTTAAAATTTTTTTAAATAAAAGAATTTTAAGGGGGAATTTTATAGCAATAAATTATCACATCAGAAAAACAGAATGAGCCCAAATAAACATTATGCTGCACCTCAAGCTCCTAGAGAAAAAAAGAATAAGTCAAGCCCAGAGAAAGTAAGAAATTAGAAACATCAGAGCAGAAATTAGTCCAATATAGATAAAGAAAACAATACACAGCATTAATGAATGGAAAAGTTGGTTCACTGACAGAATAAACAAAACTGATACACCCAGAGCCAGCATTATTAAAAAAAGGAAAGAACAAATTCAAATTTATGCAATTAGAAACAAAAAGGGCAAAATCAGTACAGACTCTATAGAAATTCAGAAAATTATCAACAGCTGCTGCAAAAATCTCTACTCTGAAAAGAGCCAGCCAAATAGCTCAGCGTTTTGGTTGTTAGTCAGGGTTTTGGTGCCAGTCCTAAAGATTACCCACTACTATTATGAATTACTGGACTATATTGGATTATTTTGCTGAATTCACACACTACAATATTTAAATGGCAATGAAATAACCATCTCTGACAAAACAAAACAAAAAAGGGGATATAAATGAAGGACCATTTTGTATCTGTATATACAAAATAGAATAGGTATATAGTTACTTTCTCTTAATGCAATGAGAAGAAAGATTTGAACTAATAGTGTTTGGACAGGATATCATGTCCGCATCTTGTACTATGAATACTATACAATAGGCAATGTATTAATTATTGAAACTGTCCTACTAACCTGTTCTGAAACTGTCTCATTGCTATTTGTCTCTCAATAAAATTAATTTTTAAAAAAAGCTCAGCAGATTAAAGCACCTGAAAGCAGGTGCAGAGCCTGGGGATTTGATCCCTGGGTGTGCTATGCTGGCCCTGCCCCCAGGGCACACTGAGGCAGTGATTGAAATTGGGCATGGTGGCATGCTCCTGTAATACCAGCAATTGGGAGGCTGTAAAAAGGAGAATCACTATGAGTATGATCTAGTAATGAGACCCTGAACACCTTGTAGACCCTTCCCTAAAATACAGAAAAAAAAATATTTACTCTCACAAAATGGAAAATACAGATGAATGGACATATTCCTAGATACAAATGATCTACCAAAGCTGAATCATGAAGATATAAGAATTCTGAAGAACACTATATCAGCCAATGAAATTGAACATGTAATTAAAAAACCTACCAACAAAGAAAAGCCTAGATCCTGATGGATTTACAGCTGAATTCTACAAGAAATTTATAGAAGATTTAATGTCAACTCATACTCTTCAATGAAATTGAAAGGGAAGCAATTCTCCTAAACTCATTCCTGGAGGTATGCATTATTCTGATACCAAACACAAAAAAAGACCCAACCATAAAAGAGAATTAGTCCAGTCTCCCTAACAAACATAGATGCAAAAATCCTAGCAAACAGAATGCAGTAAATCATCAAGAAGATTATAGATCACAACCAAGTGGAATTCATCCCAGAATGAAGGGATGGTTCAATATATGCAAATCCATAAATGTAATACACCACATCAGCAGAGGCAAAGACAAAAATCACATGATCATCTCAATAGATGCATAAGAAGCTTTTGACAAAGTCCAACAGTCATTCATGATAAAAACCCTATAGAAAATCTGAGTAGATGGTCTATTCCTCAACCTGACAAACTGCACTATCCACCAGCATGTTATACTAATATATCATAAATAAGTTTTTTGTCATATACCAACTCTTAGCCACAAATAGTGAAATACACAAAGTGATACAGGACAAAATGCCATAGACCTTTCAAATGTTCCCTTCCCCCAGTTATTAGCAGGTAGCACTTTTTCTAAAAGAAAAAGTGATGAAAGCTCAGAAATTTTGCCTCCAGTGTTCAACTTCAACTTCCTTATTTTATTTATTTACTTGGTACAGTGTAGAGGACTACCTGAGCAGCTCTCCTTGAAAGAAGAGCGACTGTCTCCATTTTGGCTGAGCCTGACCCTATTTCCTTGTATTGATATGTACAGAGCTGGCTAGGACTTCTCTTTATCCTTTCAATTGGCCTTAAGCAATGTATATTGGTCTAGGCGAGGTGTTGGTGGTAATTTTTGAAGATGGCATGCGTGTTTCCCTGATAACCCACACCTCTGCTCTCCAATATGAGCCAGGTCAAGACAGGATGAAGAGCCAGTGCTCCGTGCTGTCAGCTGGGATCGAGCCTCAAGATAGAGGCTATGACTTCCTGGGGCTTGAAAGATTACACATCAGAGCCAAACCACCAGATCTCTGAAATGTTAGATACTATCTCAATAGCATAATGCAAATTACTTTCTATGCATATGAAAGAGGTAAATGCAGGCCACCTACCTATAGTGTCTTTGTTTTCTGGAGTGGTAGATTTGAATTAACTTGGTGGCATTCCAATAACGTATTTTTGCGATTATAGTATAGACTTCTTGGGCTGAGATGAGAACCAGGAGGGGATTCCTATAGTACAGGGTCTCATTATGCATTTCAGACTCATAGTGATCCTCCTGTTTCAGCTTCCCCAGAACTGGGATTACAGGCATGCACCGCCATGCCAGGTTTCAGTGGCTTGCATGACTCACCTGGAGTTCCAGCACAGCATGGGGGAATGGGGATGGAACCCCAGTCCTTGTGCTTGCTAGGTAGGCACTTAGACCACTGAGCTATTTCCCCAGCCCTCTTACATGAAGTTTAGAAGCCAGGGTTGGATTCTTGTCACTGATCTAAGATTCTTTTTTTTTTTTTTTTTTTTTTTTTTTTGTGGTACCAAGAATTGAACTCAGGCCCTTGCGCTTGCCAGGCAAGTGCTTATTCTACTGAGCCATTTCCCTGGCCCCTTCATCTAAGATTCTTACAGCCAAACCTAAGCAGTTTTCTGTACAGGTGAGGAACTTTAACCACAGACTGCTGTGATGGTTGTATTTATGTGTCAGTTTAGCTGGGCTGTCACCCCCAATTATTCAACCTACTGCTATCCGAGGTGCAGCTGTGAATGAATTTTGTAGCTTCTTAATTAACATCTGTAATCAGCTGGCTATAAGTGGAGA
>NW_004524640.1:2488604-2491996 GCF_000260255.1 Octodon degus
CCTCACCCATCTTCCATTTGATTTCTTTATTTTCTAATAATGAATTGTGTCCAGTTCTTTGTTAGTCTAATTTCCCTAATTTGCTTTTCTTATTTTAAAGTTTAACACACACACACACACACACACACACGCACACACTTCAGAATATTCTGTTCAGTGGCTGGGCACTAACTTAACATACACTAGGCCTCTGTTCAATCCACTGCAATAAAAAGAAAAATAAAATAAAATAAAGACACAAACAAGTAAAGCAAAAACAGTTGACCAGGGGCAAAAGATGGTTTGAAATGTTCTTTATAGGCCTTAGTTTATATAAGGTTTAAAATGTGACAGGTAATTAACTACCCATAATCTAGACATCTAGAAAGCTAGTTTATAATGAATGATGTGCCAGGTAGAGGGTAGCAATTAGTCAGAGTTCCGGAGTTTTAAAATTTCATAGGAAAAATACACTTTGTGTATAATTTCATGGCCATTTTCAGTGGCTGCAGAAATACCAATAACTAACTAACTTGTATGATAATATTAGCAAGAAGTGTGGCAGGTGCCTGAGCAATCTTTAGTAAATACAATATGTTTAGAACTGGTAGGTTGAGATAAGTATTCCTGGAGTGATTTTTAAATATTGAAATCAACGCCTTTCCAAGCCAGCTTCAATTCAGACCTAAAAGTAGAAATTCCAACTGTGCTGGGAGAAGATTTCCACACCTGTGTGATTTCTTAGCATCTGAAGGACTCAAAGGAAGCTTGAAACAGCGTCCCCCTCCCTTGTGCAAGCGAAGTCAATTGTTTCCCAGAGCAACCAACTCTGACACATTATTACAGGGTAGTTAAAAAATAAGCAAGAATTCAGCCAGCGAGAAGCTCAGTGGACTAAGTGCCTGCTTGGGCAAGTGCAGGGACCAGGGTTTGATCTCTGGTCCCGATTGTCTTGCCCTCCCCGCCCCACCCCCCAGGGTGCGCTGAGCCAATGATCGAGTCTGGGCGTGGTGGCACATGCTTGTAATTCCAGCGCTGGGGAGGCTGAAAACAGGAGGATCACTGTGAATGAGAACATAGTAAGACCCTGTACCAGATACATAAATGAAAAAATAAAAATAAAAAAACACCAATAATTTCTTCAGTGTTAGTGACTTCTGCGCCCCAGCATTCTCACTCAGTTCTCTGTGAAACTCTCGTAATCCTGGGGAAGAAACATGCAGGAAGCAATGGATTCTATTAGAATCAGATGCTTGAGGATACACATACAGAAAACAAAAACAAAAATAAAATTATGTTCCCTGTGCTGCTCTGCAGTCCTTTCACTGATCTGCAGGACATCACTGTATCTAAAAGCAGAGCCTCCTGGAGCACAGTGGATAGATACACAGCAACTTTACGGCCACAGAGATTACCTGGAGTCATAGCAATGTCAGTCAGGGGCTACTGTCATTTTTAACTGGATACAAATATGTGGGTCATCTACCTGGTCATGGCGTCTCTCCCAATTTTTAGGCATTGGCTTACCGCTTATAAAGGGAAAATTCTGTATTTATGAAAAAGTGAAGGCTCAGCCATAGCGGCAAATATAAGGCTGTGGGGACAGGCTACACCTCACAGTTGGCAAGTAAGAACTTCCCACTTCAGTCTGTTCAGTCCTGTGCTGCAAGGACAGCTGTTCCCACATTGGCTCCAATGGCCCCAGTGAACACAAGCACGGGACTGGTCTCGCTTTGGAGACTCCATCGTCTTTTCAGTGTGGCAAAGAGTTCAGCGGTCACCCTTCTTCACATCCTGGGAACTGGGCCACTTAAACACTAAGGGTCAATTATTTCCGGTTTTTAAATCAGCCTGAGCTCATGAGCATCACATCCTAAGGCACAAATGTCACCCTCTGGGAAGAAAATCTCGAAGACAATAAAGGACTGCAGCTTCACCAACACTCGTGCGAGCGCAGACAATAATATTGCATGGAAAATAACAATATTGCCAGTATTTGTTTACAATTAAGACTGAACAGTTGAATTCTAGGTAAGAAATTCTTTTTGGAATACCACAGTCAGTTTATTTTGCATATGTTTCCATTTTAGAGAACAGCAAGACAGAGGCTTTGGGGGGACAACTAGACACAAACATAACAAATGTTGTAGTAACTCCTTAAAAATTCCCATTTGAATGCCCAACACTGGCTATGAATTTTTCTCTACTCCAACTAGCAGAGAGAACTTCAGGGGTCATGCATAATAAAATGTTATTGATGAGAAAGAAAACAATAAGAACAGTTGAATGACTTTAAACTATGGCTTCTATTGTTTTCATGTGACTTAGATCCTGAAGTGTGCTAAGCTGCTGAAGGTACAGAAAATTAAATAAAATCAGAGAGATGATCCACTGTAGGGTGCCATTATACACTCAGAGTAATGTGGGGGTGAAGGTTTTCACTCTAATCTGGACCTATTCACTGACCTTTGACATCTGGGTGCAGCCAGGCTCCACAGGGCAAAGCATACGATTTGACAAGAACAGCAAGATATATGATGTATCTGTGGTCTTTTGAAGTAAATCTGAAAACTCTTCAATACGTGAAAATTAAAAAATAGAAAGTGACAAGACAGCATTGTCCCATAGTTTAATTTGCAGTATTATTTATTTGTGGCATATATCAAATGATTGTGCATCTTACAGGGAATGCTGTCTTAGGTTCAAAGACATACAATATCCCTGGATCTTTCCTAAGTGCTAGATACTCAGTGAGAAAAAAGATGGGTAAAGTCCCTGAGGTTTAATTTCTGGGACAATAATCTAAGAAACAAAAAAGAGAATATCGAGTAGTGGGGTGATGAGTATTGTAGAGAGAATTAAAATGAAGTGACATGGAAGCGAGTAACCAGGTGGCTTCTTTGGGCTATTGTGGTTCTCACTTGTTAAGAGCTCCCTGCAAAGTAAAGAGGCAACGATAGTAGATGAGTGGAATGGCCAGAACTATGAGCTCCCCAAATACCAGGATTCTTGCCCACAAATCTCAGCAGGGCCAGGGTGCAATTCTGGTGCCCAACCTATTTGCCTACAGATTTTAATTTTGCACATGATATTGTTCTTATTTCAGAGTGAATGCAGGCTTCAGGGAAAAGTATCCTTCACCTAAGGTCAGTGTCCTCATCCTGCACTTCAAGGAAAGGGCTCAGTCATGCTTGACTCCCAGGATAGACTTTAAAAATACTCAACATTTTCCTCCACAGGCTGGCGCAAACACTTCATTGGATGAAGCCGTTATAATGATGAAACAAAAGCTGAGCTGATGTATCAGTTTACGGGTGGGTGGAATAAGGCAGAAATATAGCTCCCTGATATATATTTTATGGAGAAAAACCACCCAACTTCTCATGCATTAAGTGACATGAGGAAAATTCCTA
>NW_004524640.1:2495802-2500446 GCF_000260255.1 Octodon degus
AGGAAGGAAAAAAAAAAAAAAAAAAGTAAATGGAAAGATGCAGATAAAAAAGTAAAAAGTTAATAGTACATAGGACAGATGCCTTGTAGCTAATACACAACATGAAGACTGTTGTAGTAATATTATATTATTTACCAATTATTTGCCAAGAAACTAGACTTTAGATACTCTTACCACAGGCGTAACAGCAAAACAATCTATGAGTGGATGAGGAAGCTAATTTGCGGGACTGTAATAATCAAGTTACAGTGTGCTGGTCACTTAGCTGTGCCTGCCAGATAGTACATCTGCTACAAAGCAAATGTTTGTAGCAAAGGTTTGTGACAACCCTGCCTCCTAGGAGTCATTGGCACTGTTTCACAAGATATTTCATATCTTTGTCACATTCTGGTGCTTCTTGTAACAATGTTTCATAACTGTTATACTTGCTATGATCTTTGATATCACAATTACAATTCTTTGGGGACAACATGAACTATGCTCGTATCATGGCAAACAACTGAATAAATGTTTTGTGTATTTTGACTGCTCCACTACCTCTTTTTCTCTTCTAAGGTCTCCGTAGTTCTTGAAAAACAAAACAAAACAAGGGCCAGCCAGATAGCTCAGCAGACTGAAGTGCCTGGTTAGGCAGGCACAGGGACTGGGGTTTGATCCCCGGCTGCCATGCCGGCCCCAATCCCAGGGTGTGCTGAGACTGGAATTTGAAACTGGGCGTGGTGTTGAGTGCCTATAATCCCAGGGCTGAGGAGGCTGAGAACAGGAGGATCACTACCACTCAGATCTGTGTAGTGAGACCCTGTAGTAAATACATCTTAAAAAAATGAATAGTGCAATTAGGACAAGTGGTAACTCCATGATGACCTCTAGTTGTTAAGTGAAAGGAAGGGTCACTTAATGAGAAAGTTAGGAAAGGAACTGAAATGGACCCAAAGCTAGACATCTTATGCAAAATCCCCTCTTTCTGCAAAAATAAGACCTGGCTAGAAAAAATTAGCCTTGAAAACTAGAGATCAAGAATACCAGCCCCAGGGCCAGGGAGGTAGCTCGGCAGTCTAAGCTTTTGCCTGACAAGTCAAGGACCCAGGTTCTATCTGTAGTACTGATGCTGTGCTTGCCCTGGGTGCCAAGCAGGCCACCAAAACCGGGTGTGGTGGCACACACCAGTAATCCAAGAGTTAAGGAGGCTGAAACTGGAGGATCACCCTGAGTCCAAGCTGCATGGTGAGACTAAGCCAGCCCAATCAGCCTATCCTTCCCTTATCTGCTCTTATGGCTTATAGATAGACACCCCCATCCTGCCCAAAGGCTCATACAGTCATCAGTGGGGCTTCTCAGAACTTGAAGGATTTAGGATGTATGCTACTGGGATTAAGAGTATGTAGTACCAGTCCAGGGAGATAGCTCAGTAAAGTAAGTACTTGCCTGGCAAGCACAAGGTCCTGAGTTCTATCCAAGGTACCACAAAAAGGGGGGGAAAAAGAGTATGTGGTACTAAATTAGTTCACTGCTTGGAATTAGCATAGTTCTGGGTGTGGCAGGATGGATCTATTGAAAACAGAAGACTTACCCTGGGTATGGCTGGCATCACTCAAAAAGCGCATGGCCTGGGTGGAATAAGAGAGAAAAGCAGGCTCCTGACTGGCTGCATGCTGCTTGTGACTGCTGCTTCCTGTCTGCTCTGCCGTGGACTGTGTCTCTAATGTGCTGCACCTCTATCGTGCTACTCTGCCTTGGAGCCTGACACTGTGGATTGAAACCTCTACAAACTGTGAACTGAAATAAACCTTTCCTCCTTTACCTCGTGTGTATTGGGTATACTGTCCCAGAAACAAGAAAAGTAGCTAAGACACCTGCCATCACTATTCTTATCCTTGTCATTACTCTGTTGAGGCAGTCAAAGCAAGGATAAGCTGATTGGGGCTGGCAATTTTGATCTCTAGTTTTCAAGCCTGATTATTTTCCAGACAGGTCTTATTCTCAGGGAAACACACTTGTTAGCTCAGTCAGAAATTCAAGGCAGAAATTCTTGAACAAAACTAAAAGTGTTCGCCCAGCAAACACATGAATGACGAGACAGGAGAATTCTCTTATTGCTTGTGTGAAGAAAGTTCTAGAGGGGCCGGTGGGATAGCTCAGTGGTCTAAAGCACCTATTTAGGCAAGTGTAGGCAAGCCTAGGGACCACAGTTCGATCCCTGGCACTACATGCTGCACCAGCCCCACCCCCAGGGCGGGCTGAGCCAGCCACAAGAGAGAGAGAGAGAGAGAGAGAGAGAGAGAGAGAGAGAGAGAGAAAGTTCTAGTGGTCTGTATAGGTGATCAAATTGGCTGCAACATTGTCTTAAGCCAAAGCTTAACTCAGAGCAAAGCACTCATTCTCTTCAATTCTGTGAGGGCTGAAAGAGGTGAGAATGATGCAGAAGTTTAAAAGATGCTGGTAGAGTTTGTGCATGACACTTAAGGAAAGAAGTCTCTATGATATAAAAGTTGAACAGTGAAGCAGGAGGTGATGATGCAGAAGCTGCAATAAGGTCTCCAGAACATCCAGCTAAGGGTAGTTGGTGAAAGTAGCTATGCTAATCAGCAAGCCTTCCATTAGGAAAAGGTACCACCTAGGATCTTCATAGCTAGAGAGGAGGAATTGATTCCTGGATTCACAAGGTTAAAGGACAGTTGCTTCTCTTTCTTGGAGCTAATACAGCTGGACTCTTGAGATTGAAGCCAATGCTCATTTGAAATTCTGAAAATCCTAGGGCATTCAGAAACTGCACTGTCTTTTCTGCATGTGTTCTATAAGGGAATAACAAAGAATAGATGGTAACACATCTGTTTACAGTGTGATTTACTGAGTATTTTAATCCCACTGCTGAGACCTACTGCTCAGAAAAGATTCTTTTTCAAATGTTATGGTTCATTTCAATGCACCTGGTCACCCACGAGGTCTGCTGGAAACATAAAATGAGATCAATAATGTTTTACTGCTTGCCAGTACAATATTCATTCTGTAGCCCATAGATCAAAGAGTAATTTTTTCTTTCAAGTCTTATTGAAGAAATATATCTCATAAGTCTGTACCTGCTAAGGATGGTGATTCCTCTGATGAATCTAGGGAAAGTAAACTGAAAACCTCTGGAACGATGTCTAACTCCAGATGTTATTAAGAACATTCATGAATAATAAAGCAAAATAACATTAATAACAGGAATTTGAAAGCAGTGGACTCCAAACTTCATAGATGACTTTGAGGGGTTCAGGACTTTACTGGAGGAAATATGTACAGTTGTGGAAAGCAAGAAAACTACAAGGGGAGCCTGGATATCAACTGAGCTGCTGTGTATTCCTGCTCAAACCATGACAGATGAGGAGCTGCTGGCTATGAATGAGCTAAGATAGTGGTCTATTGACATGGAAAATTAGGCCTGATAAAAATGCTGGGAACATTCTCAAATCAACAAGGGATTTGTAATACTATATAAACTGAGTTGATAATTAACAGGAAGATTGAAAGTGCTGAGCACAGTGTTTAAATTTCTGTTATGGAAAAAAAAAAATACTCTCAGGCAGTATTGCATGCTACAGAAAACCCTTGCAGGAAAGCGCAAGTCCAGCAGGGTGGTTTGGACAACTGTACTATGCATTTCTGCCCGTCTATGGAAAGGAGTAGCTAATGCTTAATTTGTTTTATCTCCTTTTTTCAATTTTTCTCCTTTTTGTCTTCTTAATTTCTTATACATTTCTTTCCTTTTTTGTTTCTTCTTCCAATTGTACATGCATATATCTGGTAATATGAATAACTGGTTGGAAGAAAACACTAAGTATTACAACAAATACTGTCAAATTCATATTGCTTTGCTAAGTGAAAATCTGTATCACTTGCCATTTTTCCTGTTTTAATTCTAATTTGTATTCTCTTAAACAAAATATAAATAAATAAAGGAAAGGAAAAGTCCATTGGGGCAACAAACTTCACTGTAAGAAACCGCAGCCAAATGTAGTGGCACATGCTTGTAGTCCCAGCACTTTGGGCTACTGAGGCAGAAGCAACCCAAGTTCAAGGCTACCTTGGGCACTTAGTGAGAACTTGTCTCTGAAACAAGGGGGCTGTGGGTGTAGTTGGGTGATAGAGCACCTCTGGGTTTGATTCCCAGTACCACAAGAATAAATAAAAATATGATGAAAGTTCAAATGATCATTAGCATTTTACCAATAAATTATTTTTAAATTAAAGTGTACACATTTTTAGGCATAATGATATTACACATTTAATGTACTATAGTGTACACATAACTTTTATATGCACAGGGAATACAAAAAAAAATGGATGTGCTTTACTTTGTTGAGAAACTCGTGTTATTGCATGGGTCTTAAACTAAATCTGCATTATTTCCAAGGTATGCCTGTATGTGTACATCAAGGTAAATGTAAAAACATTGTGCTGTGTGCTATATTTAAAATATATACACTAAGGGCCAAACAAATAGCTCAGTGGGTTAAAGTGCCTGCAAGCACATGCAGGGGCTGGGGGTTTGATCTCCGGGCCTGCCATGTCGGCCCCACCCCAGGGCCCAATGAGACAGCAATTGAGACTGGATGTGGTGGCGAGCACTGCAATCCCAGCTCTTGGGAGGCTGTAAACAGGCAA
>NW_004524640.1:2501221-2502056 GCF_000260255.1 Octodon degus
ATAAAAACAATGGTACAAAATCTCAAAACAAGATTTTAGGAGAGTAACAATAGTTAGTACATTGTGTATTGTTACTGCCAAAGTAGTTTCTCATATTACAAGATATAAGCAAGAAATAATAAATAAACAACATAGGTACTAACCTCTGTTTAAGGTCAGATTTCTTTAGAACTGTGTTCTTGGGTTCAGAGGCCATTGCACGTTTCACTCCTACCTAATGGTGACAAAAGGGTGTCCAAATGGTAGTTGGGGAGAACCAGCCGAACCCTCGGCTCAGCCCCTTCAGATTTCTTTCCTTACCTTGGAATCAGCAGAGAGTATAAATTTTGTTCAGCTCTGTTCCTCGCTAGGGAGTCCTGCGGCTCCTCTCAACACTGCTAGGGACCAGGTAACTCTGCCTAATTTTAGGGACTATAAACTGAAAGTCACAGGCTCCAAAACATTTATTTACTAGTAATAAAGGTGGCATTTGATCTCTGTTCTACTTACTCTTCAGAACACTTAAAGGTACAGCCACTATACCTAAGAAAGTAAAGGAAAAAGGCTTTTTTTCTGTACCTACAGAATCAATGTAATCAATGTGCTATATTCTACTCTTTCACAAATTGATAGATCAAATTGGCAAGGATATTAGTGAGGATCTAGAACATTTACCATTCTAATTAATACTTTAATTTTATACCTACATTAATAAATAATAGATGAAGGAATGAGAGATGATATGAGACACATAACCTTGCATGTAGCAAATAAAGAATGTGTTTTCTTTCTTTCTTTCTTTCTTTCTTTCTTTCTTTCTTTCTTTCTTTCTTTCTTTCTTTCTTTCTTTCTTTCT
>NW_004524640.1:2502691-2529763 GCF_000260255.1 Octodon degus
AATTATCCTAGTTTATTTGATCTTTAAAGGTCTATACTTATTTGAAGGCAGCTATGTTAAATTAAAAGTATATATTAAAAAACCTGGAGCAATCATTAAGATATTTTTAAGAAGAGGAATAACTTATAAGACAATTGTAGAGATAAATATCAGAAAAAAAGTATGAACTGACCCCAAAGCAAAAAATAGTATATATAAATACAGACACTGAGGACATATAGAACAAATGGAAAACAATCAGCAAGATGGTAGGCTTTAATGTAACTGTATCAGTAATTACACTAAGATATAAAATAAAGCTAGAGTGGCTATTCTAATTTTAGACAAAATAGACTTCAGAGAAAGCAATATTCCCATGGATAAAGAGGGGCACTACATAATAATAAAGGGTTCGATCTGCCAAGAAGGTAGCTGTGATGGTTAAGCTTTAGGGTCATTTGAGTGGCTTGAGAGCTCCTTAGAGGATTAATAAAGTACATTTCTAGGTGTGTCTGGGTGGCTCATGGAGGCATAACCTTGAGTCCTATAGGTGTCTGGTCCCCATCCCTTTCCTCTCTGGGTCCATTCCTTCTGCCCTGCTTCATGGCTGTCACGGAGTCACTATCAACTGCCACATCTTTTTACCATGATGCTTCTGCTTCAGAGGCAGCAGACCAGGGATTGAACCCTCAGAAGCAGTGAGCCAAACTAAGCTCTCTCATTTACATTGTAGGATATTTTATCTAACAACACAACAGTAACTAACACAATAGCATAATCCTATAATCATAATATATCATATATATATGATAATATAATCATACGTACTAAACATTGTATATATCATAATCATATATATAATCATATATATACATATAAAGGAGCTTCAAATTAAATGAAAAAATAAACAGAACTATACAGTAAAATAGACAAAACAGTCCTCTCTCAGTAATCAATAAAATAAGTAGAACAAAAGTGAGTAAGCACATAGAAGATTTAAATAGCACTATCAAAGAACTTCACTCAATTAGTGCTTATAGAAAATGTCATCCAACAAAAGGAGGTGTAAGCATTTTTTTCAAAATATGGAAAATCCAATATAGTAGGTCATATTCTGGACAGGAAAATTAGTCTTGGGGTGGGGACACAGCTCAATGATAGTATGGCAGCCAGATTTATTTTCCATGGAAGACCGAATTAGAGGAATAACAGAGTCTTGGTTATTATTTGCCGGCATCCAGTGTGCACCCCCAAGAACTGGAAGGACACAAGGGCCCCTTCCTTTGTTCTCCTTTGCTTCCATAGGTTCTGCCATGGCTGTACTGGAAAGTCCTGCCCCTCTCTGTGTGCAGGGTCATTGCCCAGGTAGGGGGATTTATGGCTCTGTGTGGGCATACGGTTTGGCTCTTGCTTCCTTTAATTGGTCCTGCTTCCTCCCTTATCTCCTTCATGTTTGTGAAGTTTTGAAAGGCAGGGGAAGGAGTAAGGGATGGGGCAACTGAGGCAAGGCCAAAAGGGGAGGTGGCCCAGCCCAGGTGTCTTCTATCTCTTCTAAACACTTCAGACAGAGGTCAAACTAAGTTGATTTCTGCCTCAGTCTCTCTGAGGTGAACAGAATACTATCCTAGAGCTCCTTTGGCTTAGGAAGCCATCTCCTACAATGGAGCTCCTTTCTGTCATGCACAAGGCCAGGGTTCGTTCCCCAGCACCACATGTGCACATGCAAACACCACACACACACATACACACACACACACACACAAAAGCTTCACTAGATTTAAAAGGAGCTGAAATCAGAAAAGCATGGTTTTTCCCTCTTGCTTGGTGTAGTTGTGCAGGTGGGGAGGTGAAAGGATTACTTCGGCCTGAGAGTTTTAAATCAGTGCAATATGGAGAGACCCCCATTTTATACAAATCAAAAACAAAAAGTAACTCCTCAGGGGAGAAAAGATAGACACTAAAATTCAACAACAAAAACACATCTAGAAATGTGTTTGTAAAAATTTGTGTGTACTCAAATCTCTTGAGTACTTAGAAATTAAGCAAACATTCTTCTCAATAACCCATGTACCAAGGAGAAAGTTAAGAAAGAATTAAAAACACAATGTCAGAATTTGTGGATCTAGTTAAAGTGTATATGGGGGAATATACCACATTAAATGCATACATTAGAAAAGAAGAAAGGCCTCAAATCAGTGATGTAAGCTGCTACTTAAGGAACTAGGATAAAAGAGCAAATTAAATTAAAAGCAGAAGTTAAAATAGCAAAGAGCACCAATTTAAAACAGAAAAATCAATAAAATAAAAATTTGTTTCTTTGAAAATATTGAAATGAAATGAATTTCTAGCCAAACTGATTGAAATGAAAAAGAGTATATAAAAATACCAATATTAAGAATGAATGAAGGGGGCCGGGAGACAGCTCAGTAGAATAAGTGCTTGCCTGGCAAGCGCAAGGGGCCTGAGTTCAATCCGCAGTTCCGCAAAAAAAAAAAAAAAAAAAAAAAAAGAAGGAGGGGCCTGCCAAATAGCTCACCTGACTAAAACATCTGCAAGCAGGCGCAGGGCTGGGGGTTCGATCCCCAGGCCTGCCATGCCGGCCCCACCCCTGGGCACACTGAGATGGTGATTGAGACTGGGCGTGGTGGCACGCACCTGTAATCCCAGCTCTTGGGAGGCTGTAACCAGGCAGATCACTATGAGTCTAATCTAGTAGTGAGACCCTGAACACCCTGTACTTCCTTCCCTAAAATACAAAAAATTAAATAAAGGAGAAAATATCTCTCTAGATTTTACAAGAGGAGAAAAGAAAAAGGGAAGAGGATGAGAAAAAGGAAGAGGATGGAGAGGAAAAAGAGGAAGAGGAGGGAAATTAAACATGAACAATACTGTACCAACAAATTCAGCAATTTAGAAAAATGGACAAATTCCTTTAAAATACAACTAAAAGTTATATGATCTGAGTAGGCTTTATCAGTTAATAAAATTAGTTCATAGTTAAGAATCTTCCAACAAGCTGGGACGGGGGAGTATGACTATCTTGGGATCCCCCAACACAGTTCTCTTAGAGAGGAGGGGTGAGGCCCCCTAGCAGTGGCAGATTCCAGGATCCTGACATTGCGCTCCTGGCATTTCCTGGCCCTTGGAGAGAGAGCCGTGACTGAGAAGAGGGCTGAGCAGTAGGGGCAGGACCCGGGTGGGCTTCCTGGGAAGTAGGCATCATGCCCTAAAGAAACCCACCGGGAAGCCTTTGCGGCAGTCCTGTCTAGATGGCATGCTCACCGCGGGTGGCATCTTCTGAGTGGTGTCTTGTGGGGCTCATTCCACAGCGACACCTCGGGATAGAGAGAAGTGACGCAGCGGTGCACCAAGGGGCTTCCCGGATTGGAGAGTGTGGGGGTAGAAACTGGACTTAACCTTTTGAGGATGGTGCTGAGCCCCTAGAATTCTTGGGCAGTTTCAGAGGTGGAGCCAGACTCAAAGGCAGGAGATTGATTGTCGGTTTCTGCTAGCAAGGTAGGTATACAAAAAATTATTTGGAAAAATAAAACAGAGATGACTACATTTATATCCTGAGTTTGTGGAGCCTTTCACAACTGATGCTACTACAAATAATACAACTCCATGGTAATTTAATGCCTTCGATCTATCCATAGTTTAACAGATATAGAATTTTATTCATTTGCTATAGTCACCACAACCTTAGTAGTGTCAACAATACAGACTTGCTACTTAGGAACACTAAAGCTAACACAGATTTTTACCAGGCTAACTCACGGGTGGGGCTGGGCTATGTTTTGTAAGCTCCAGGGGGGAATCAGTTCCTTGGTCATTCACTCTTGGACGACTTGAGTTTCTTGCAGTGTAGAACTGAGATCTCTATTTCTTTTCTTTCTGTCAACGAGAGCTGTTCCCAGCAGGTAGAGGCTACCTATGCTTTTCTTCAAAGCCAGCCAAGGGAGGTTGAGTCCTCCTCATATACTCTCTCCAACGGTCACACACACACACACACACACACACACACACACGCTTTTAAAGACTAATGTGATTAGATTTTAAAACCCTTCCAGATTATCCAGAGTCATTTTCCCATTTCAAGATCCTCGCCCTTCATTACACCTGAGCATCTCCTTTGATCATAACATGTAACATATAAGCAGGGAAACAGGACATGTACATCACTGGGAAGTCAGTGTGCTAGCCAGTATATGGAGAATATTTTAAGGTATTTAAATATTTAAAATATAATCTTTCTTAAAAAATCTCAGTGAGGCCACAGAGATAGCTCAGCAGTTTAAGCACCTGCCTAGGCGAACGCAAGGACCCAGGTTTGATCCCTGATTACCATATGCTATCCAGCCCCACCCCAGGCATGCCTGTATGCCTGTAATCCAAGTGCTGGGGAGGCTGGAACAGGAGGATCGCTAGGAATCCGAGGTGTGTAGTTAAACCCTGTACCAAATACATTCAAAAACAAAAATTAAAAAGAACACTCAGGGAACACATGCTTATCAAAAGTGATTTGTAGGGCCAGTCAAATAGCTCAGCAGATTAAAGCACCTGCAAGCAGGCACAGGGGCCAGAGGTTCAATCCCCAGGCCTGCCATGCCGGCCCTGCCACCAGGGAGTGCTGAGATAGCAGTTGAGACTGGGTGTGGTGATGCATGCCTGTAATCCCAGCACTTTGGAGGCTGTAAACCAGCAAATCACTAGAAGGTCAGTCTAATAGTGGGACCCTGAACACCCTGTAAACACTTCCCTAAAATACAAAAAAAAAAAAAAAAAATATTTGGAGGGGCCAGGAAGATAGCTCAAAAGTCTAAATTCGTGCTTGGCAAGTGCAAGGCCCAGGGTTCAATCCCAGGTACTACATAATGCATCGGCCCCATCCCCGGGCACACTGAGCTGGCCACTGAAACCAGGCATGGTGGTGCATGCCCGTAATTCCAGTGCTGAGGAGGCTGAGACAGGAGGATCACTACAAGTCCAAGCTGCATAGTGAGACCCTCTACCAAATAAAGTAAAAGATTAAATAAAATAAAATGATTTGTACAGACCTAACACTCTCAAAGAGCAGAGGAATATTTTTATACTTTCATGTTTCAAATGTAGACTTTCCTGGTGAGGATGTGGGGGAAAAAAAAGAAAGCCTTCTACACAGTGGTGGGAATGTAAATTAGAGCCATCATGGAAAACAGTATAGAGATTCCTCATAAAATTAAAAATAGAACTACTGTATGATCCAGTAATCCCATTGCTGGGTATATATCCAAGAGAAATGAAATCAGTATACTAAAGAGACATCTGTACTCCCATGTTTGTTAAAGTATTACTCACAGTAGCCAAAATATGAAATCAGCCAGTGTCCCTCAGTCAATGAGTGGCTAAAGGCAATGTAGCATATCCACACAATGGAATACCATTCAGGCTTTAAAAAGATAATTTGCTATTTATAACATGCTGGGTAAGCCTGGGTGACATTACGTTGAGTGAAATAAGCCAGGTACAGAAAGTAAAAGAGTATTTGATCTTCCTTCTAGTGGAAATGAAAAAAAGTGACTTCCAGAACTAGAGATATATAGGAAGCAAAAAATAAAGTGAATTCCAGAGCCAGAGATATAGAGGGTATGATCAAAAAATGATATGAATGTTTCATTTTTTATAAGATTCATTACAGTAAAATACATTGCTATTAATCCCCTTGAAAATAAACCCCCTCACTTTCTAACATGTTTTTCCTGTCATTCTTGCCACATTCTGAAGCAGCTTGGAAACCTCTCTGTATTTACTTTCACTATGTGGATCCCTCTGTGTCCTGACTACATTCAAAATGTTCACCTGTCACGGTCATTGTGACACGCGGAGGATCCAGAAGCTGCCTGGTACCAGAGCTAGTGATGAGGTGGATGAAGGCATAGTGTTCCTAGGAGTCTGGCTTTCTTTGGTTTTCATGAGTACATGACTGCATTCACAGTGGGGAGCTGGGACACATACACAACACACCTTAAGCCTCTTCCTGCCCCCTGCCATCACCTCCCCCCTTACCCATTTCTTTTAGCCCCTGCCCATTTGCAAAACATCTCTTCTTTTTTCCTATTTTCTTCTTCTCTTTATTTATAGCTTGGGTTTTCATGTAAGAGAAACCATGCAATACTGTCTGACTGAGTGCCCAGGGCAACTCACATGAATAAGCTGCTCTATTCCCAAGAACACTGGGAGGGCGAGGCAAGCCACATGGATAAGCTATTAGGCAGAGGGGTTTCACGTGACATGTAGCTTCCCCAGTGTACAAACACGCTGTAACTGTGGGGCCCTCCTCCTCTCCCTCCTTCTTTCTCCTCCTCCTCTTTTTTTCTTCTCCCATCAGATGAGAGGGCTCCATCTGGCCTGTTTCTGTTTAAAAAGATGGTCTGATTTATTCCACTTGACATTAGGCTCTCAAATTGCATCTGTTTTCCTACAAATGTCTCACTTTATCCATCTTCGTAGCAGAGTAGTACTCTACTGTTCATAAATGCATTTTTTATCCATTCATGTGTTAATGGACATATAGTCCACTTCCAAGATTTTTCTATTATGAGTTGTGCTGCTACAAACATAGGTGTGTATGTACCACTGTGATAGTGTTTTTCACTCTTTTGAGGAGGATACTTAGAAAAGGAAGAGCAAGGTCAAATGCAATCTCTAGTTTAGCTTTTGGAAGACTTCCCATAGTGATTTCCAAAGTGGTTGTCCTAGATGACACTCCCACCAACAAAGCACAAGGTTGTCACTTTCCCTGCAGTGTCACCAGCATTTGTTCTTATTTAATTTGTGTATGATAGCCAATCTTTCTGGGGGTAGGATAGAATTTAACATTGGTTTTTACATTTTTTTTTTTTTGATGGCTAGAGATGTTGAACATTTTTTTTTGAAAATGGAAATACACTTCTTAAAGTTTCTAATACTAGGAGAAGATATCATACAATGTCTTTTAAATAAATAGTAAGTCAAAGATACAGTATAAATCTTAGAACAAAAATTAAGATTAAGCAATATTCAGAAAATTAAATGTTTCAAAATAATTGAACTAAGAAAAAGTTTTCATGATAGCAAAGAAGTACTAAGAGTAAAACATAAGATAAATACTGGAATGGCAAGAAAATGACCAGCACTTCTAACAGTTTGGGGATAGGATATCACACAAAGTTCTAGTGTGTTCTGGACATGCATAATGGCCGTGACAGTCACTGGTGGCTAGGCGTCACTTGTGGAACTGAGCTACAGCTATTTCTTTGAAATCCACCCTGTAGACTCAGGTGGAATCATGACTCATAGGGTGGAAGAGAAGTCCATTTGTAGGGTGTGCTGATGAAAATATTCTGCTGCTGAACACAGAAGAATAACTGAAAGACTACTATTGTATACCTCTTATTCTGCTCTGTCTAATTGTGTGCCCAATTTGGCGGGTTCTTTCCATTCTCATTCATGGGGCTATTATCAATTTGCTCCCTCTCTAGAACATCATTTAGTAGACTGTGTAGGCTTGGCTTTGTCAACATGAAATTCTTTAGTTGTTCTTTGTCATGGAAATATTTCACTTCTCCATTATATTTGAAAGATAGTTTTGCAGGATAGATCAGTCTGGGTTGGAATTTGTTTTCTTGCAAGACTTGAAGTACTTTGCTCCATGCTCTTCTTGACTTGATGGTTTGTGAAGAAAAATCTGCCGTTATTCTGATGGGTTTTCCTTTAAATGTGATCTGTTTCTTTTCTTTAGCGGCTTTTAGTATACTGTTCCTATGCTGAATTTCTGGGATCTTGATTATTATGTGTCTGGGTGTGGTTTTCATTTGATTGATACTATTTGGAGTTCTATATGCTTCGGTTACAAGAATGTCAGATTGTTGCCCCATATTTGGGAAGTTTTCTTCTGCCCATATTCTTTTTATATCATTTGTATTGTCTCCTTCCTTCTCATTGATGCCTATTAGTCTCACATTGTTCATCTTTGCATCATCTTGCAGGTATTGAATTATTTTTTCCTGCATCCTAGTTGTTTTAAAGAGATCTTTTCTTACTTTTTCACTAGCTGTAATGGTGTCTTTCAGGTCAGAAAGTCTATTTTCACTTTCACGCAAACGGTTTTGCCAGCTTGTGATTGAGGTTTTAATTTCCTGTATATCACTTTGAACCTGTTTCATAGATTCTATCTCTTTCCTAAATTGTTTATTCAGGGGTTCCATCATTTTTACATTCTCCTCTATTTTTTATCAGTGTATTCTTTAGAAGCACTTAATACTTCTTTGATTAGAGTTACCACTACATTTTTTAGTTCTGAAATTATTTCTGATCTGATTTCTTCTATACCTTTCTGCAGTTGATTCTTTACTGTCAACGCCATTATTTCAGAGATATCTGGTGTGTGATTTCCAGTTTCCTCAGTGCTAGTGTCTTCTGCATTTGTACTGGGTGGACTCAGGGCCTGAGACTGCATTTTGTTCCTTCTCTTCGTCATTTTGTGTACCACTGTCTTCTGACCTTTGGTGTAGAGCTTAGATAGAGTTATTACCTTAGCACCAGGTCCGGATCTATGAAGCTCAGATTCCTCCAGGTGGGTGTTGTTTGGATCTGGCTGCTGTGCTCCACTTCTTTCTTCTGCAGGTGTTAGAGTTGAACCCTTTGTGTCACTCTGGCAAGATGTTCTGCTCCTGAATCAGCTGGGTGGGTCTTGCCCCTAGCCTCTTTGCAGGGAGTTCTGCTGAAGGGTTCCGTGCTGGGCCTGCACTCTGGGTCGAATGAGGATCCGCGGCCCCAGGTCGTCTCACTCTCCGGGCCTGAACTCCAGGTCTATTCAGGATCCCCCTGGGCCCAGGTCGTCTCACTCACTCTCCGCCGGGGCTGCTCTCTGGATCTATTCAGGATCCCGCGGCCTGGGTCGTCTCACTCACTCGCTGTTGAACATTTTTGAAATACTTTTCGGCCCTTTGTGCTTCTTCATTTGAGAGGTGCCTGTTTAATTCAGTTGCCTATTTTGTGATGGGATCTTTTATTTTTGGAGAGCTTAATTTTTTTTTAACTCCCTTGTATATTTTCAACATTACTCCTCTGAGCAGTAGCTGACAAAATCATTTTGTAGGTTGTTGAGTGTCTCTTCATTCTTTTATTTCTTTTGCTATGCATAGGAAAATACAGTTGGTATAATTTGATATAATTTCATTTGTTGATTCTTGATGTTATTTCTTGTGCAAGGGGAGTTCTCTTCAGGAAGTTCTCGCTTATCCTTGTTATCAAGAGTTTTACCTATTTTATCTTTGAGCAGATTAAATGTTTTCATTTTATATTTAGGTCTTTAATCTACTTTGATTTTAACTTAGTATGTGGCATAAGATATGGATCTGAGCACAACCATCTACATGCGTTTGGATAGTTCCCCCAGTCTACTTGTTAAAGAGGCTATCTTTCCTCCAGGCCCTCAAATTGAGATACTTAGAAAATAACAACTTAGTAAAGAGAAAAGAAATAGATCTCCAGGAATCAAGAAAAAGCTAACAGAAAAACTAGAAACTATGGAGAAACATGACCAACTGAAGACAACACAGAGGAAAGAACAAATCCATCTGGAGTGCTAACCCTAGCTCCTGGGGAACAGGAACTGTCTCTGCAAATACGAGGTGAACCGGAAGAGAGACGAGAGCCCTAGAGAGGGACAACAGAAAGGCAGTGCCAGACCCCAGGAAAAGCCTATGGTTATTGGAAGCAATATACAGTGCCGGGTTTTACTCAGGAAGCCATTCCTTCTGAGTCACAGGCTAAAGTTAGAGAAGAAATTCACGTCAGCATCTGCCATGTTAGGCAGTGATATCATCAGAATCCATTTGGATAGGTCTTTATTTTTTACTGGGACTCAGAAGTCCCAGAATAACTTCACCTCAGGGTCTCTAGAGCCACCCTACCACAGGTGACTGGGTGAGAGGCAGCCACAAGAGATAGTCACAGAGAAGGGATAAGCTAGTCACAAGTCCCCAGGACTGAAACAGTGGTAAGCTCCGATTGCGAAGGTCATGCTGGTCTCAGTATGATGAGAACACAGGTTAGTCCTACGGCTTTTTGAGGGGGCTGGGTCTGAAAATGCCGACGCTGTGGCTGGCAGCCATGGACCTCTTGCTCCTTACTTCTAGCTCAGTGGTCCATTGTTTTTCCCATCTTCCAAGAAGATCAAGGGAGTCTTGGCCTGGTTAGTTCCCATACCTGGGGTGTGCAGAGGGGCCTCTGGAGCAAGAGTAGTGCCTGATGAACCCACATACCATAAAGCTTGCCAGACAGCAGTGACATGGGGCACACAGAAGCGCAAACACTAAAAGCTGCTACAGTGAATTTAGCCCTAAGACAGAAACTACATGATTGACTGGCCATGCCCAGCAAGAAAGGTGGAGCAGAACTCAACATTCACATAGGAAGAAGTGGGCAAAAGCTACAACTCTTGTTGCATAGGTCCTGCTTTACCTTGGTCTTAACCATCCAGCAGAAAAGTATAGAAACAAAATATAAGAAGTAAAGCCATGCTGTTATGTTGAGCTGTAGGGGACTCAAGTCAACAATTTCTGACATTGCCAGTCAAGCGGAAGACCCAATACTATTATGGACTACTAGACTCTTAGAATATTTTGCTGAGTTTACACACCTATAATATTCAATAACGGAACTTAACAAAAAAAGGGGATACAGATGAATGTCCATTTTGTATCTGTGTATTCAAAGTGGTTAGGATAGATATATAGTTACATTCTCTTAATGAACAGAGGGATTTGTTCTAATGGTGTTTGTAAATAGGATATCATGTCTGTACCTTGTACAGCAATTAACCACTAGGAAGAATGTATGCAATGTGTTAATTATTGAAACTGTCTTACCAATTTGGTTTGAAACTATCTCATTGCTATTTGTTTCTCAATAAAATTACAGAAAAAAAAAAAGGAAGAAGTGGGTATGCAAACAAAACAGGTCCTATTCTCACTCACTGTTCCTCACTCATATCTGGTAGATTCCAATTCCAATTCCAAACATTTGCAAGGGTATTCTTTATTACTGTTTTTCATGGTGGTGGTGGTGGTATGCAGGTGGGGGTATGGGTGGGGGAGTTCTTTGCCTTTTCACTTTTTTCTTTTCATTGGGCTCAACTAATTCCATTAACTTTATTTTTAATTGGACTTTTAAATCTCACTTTTCTCCAGTTTTCCTTTTCAGATTTTAATTCTTTCATTTCCCCACTCACCCTAACATTTTTGTCATTACTATTAAGTATTTTTAGCTATTCAGGTGACTATTATTGTTGGGTTCTACTTGTGTTAACAGTGGTGTAATTGTTGCTTTTAGTATGTAGTGTGTGTCAATATTTGGTTTGTCTATGTTACATTGGTTTTTATGCTAGTACAGTAACCACTTAACTCATTATTACTGTTGTTTTCTGTTAATGCTGGCATTATGTCCCACTCTTTGTCTTCATGTCACTGATTTTTCTATAGTTCATTTTCTCCTGAGTAGTGTTGGGGATCAAGCCTCCAGAAGAAGACTGGACATTACGAAGACCATCTAGTTACTCTTTTCTTGTTGCTGGGACAAATATCTGACAATAAAAATGAAGGAAGGAAGGGGCTGGGGAAATGGCTCAGCAGAACAAGCGCTTGCCTGGCAAGTACAAGGGCCTGAGTTCAATCCCTCATTCTGACCAAAAAAAAAAAAAAATGAAGGAAGGAAAGGTTTATTTAGTTCACAGTTATTGGAGGTTTCACTCCATACTCAGCTGGCTCCAAGGCAAAGTGGCACAAGGCAGACAGCAACCTTTCATGGTTGTGGCAAAAAGCAAGAGGAGCCACGGGAGGAGTAGCAGCAACAATGGCAACAGAGAGCAAGTCTGTCTGTCTCTTTTATATTACATTCAAGCTATCTGCCCCAGGCTGGGCATAACACTCACTCATAATCCCAGAAGTATTCAAACCCATAATCCCAGCAGGACTCAAGCCCATAATCCCAACAGTACTCAGACCCATAATCCCAGTAGATCATGAGTTAATGGCAAACTCTGGAAGTAACTCTACCCCATGATTTATGAGGCTCTGGGGGGCACGAGACACAAACCATAACAAAGACCATCAAATGTTCCACTGAATAAGTTAAAGGTATACAACTAAAGCATAATCAAATCTAAGGACATATCACAGAGAGACAAAAATCTAGCGATCTCTATGCTAATAACATTTTCTCTATCCTAACAGATCTCCAACCCATTAAAAAAAAAAAAAAAGGAACCTGTGACAGCACGGCAACATGTCCCCTAAAGCTTCTAACTCCCAAAGGTGATTTCACAGCCCCTGAAGTAAACTACAAGCAAAGAACTCAAAAATTCAATGATCAGAATGCTAGGAGATAAGCAAAAAAACATGCAAATAGATGCACAAATGCTTAACAAACTGAGAGAATTTAAATGGATAAAAGATTTTTCTAATGAAATGCTGGACAAGCTTATGAAAACAACTGATTTAAGCAAGACATGAATGACCACTTCAGAAAAGTACAAAAAGCAAACAAGCAGAGGAGAGAGAAAAACTTCAATGGGAAGGATACGTAGCAGAACTGACCAATCAATGTGAAGCTAGAAAGTCTGACACAGAGGCAGTGGATACTGTAGATGACTAACTCATTGATAAACCAGGCGTGGTGCCCCTGAAAAAATAACGCAATGACAGAATTCAAACACATCACAATTACGCTCAGTGTGAATGCTTTCGCTTCCCCAATCAAGACACTATCAAAAAATAAAATGCAACCCTATATTGTTTACAAGAGGGACATCTCATTCCAAAGTACACAGACTGAAAGTGAAAGGATGGAAAATAATACTCTGTTCAACCAGAGCCTAAAAGCAAGCAGAACCAGCTGGCTCATTTTCAGACTCAGCAGACTTCAAGCCAAAATGAAACAGAAGAGACAAAGATAGCCACTGATGAAGAGAACAAATCAATGGGAAAAGGTAATGGCTGCAAATATTTATGCACCAAATGCTGGCACTACTCAACTTCACAAATCAAAACTGATTTCAATCGGAGTTGAAATGGCAGATAAACACCAATACAGACACAGTGGTGCATTTCCACACTCTATTCTTACAACTGGTCAACAAGACCATAACAAAACAAAAAGCATCAAACCACACCATTGAACAAATGGATTTAACAGATGTCTACAGTGTTTTACCCAAAACCAGAATACACTTTATTCTCAGCAATATATGGAACTTCTCCCAAAACAGGCCATAAAGCCATAAAGCATATTTAAATAAAGACAAAATAATGAAATAACCCTGGGATACAAATAGATTATAGTAGAATGAAGCTAGAAATCAACAGCAAAACACAAACACATAGGAATTAAACAATACATTGTAATCAGTGGATCACAGAATAAATTGAAAGTTCCTATAATCAAATAATGAAAGTACAACATACCAAAACCTATGGAACACAACAGAAACAGTTCACAGAGGAAAGGTCATGCTGTAAATGTACATATAAAAAGAACAGAATAAATCCAAGTAAACAACTAAATGCTACACCTCATGGTCATAGAAACAGACACAATTGAAATGTGAATTTTAAAAAAGTAATCTTAAAGATCAAAATGGAAATGCATGAAATTGATCCCCTCCTACTAAAAAAGGAAAGGATCAATGAATGAGTTGGCTCTCTGAAAGATTGGGAAGGAGAGCTGGAGGTAAGGGAGACTGGAGGGCAAAGATGGGGAAGAAAAAGGGAAGAGGATCAAGATGTGATACATGTAAGTACTATGAACTGAGAACATGTAAGTAAAAAGGAGAAAGACAATGCATAAGCAAATAGCCAAGTGAATGGTGAAGCATCGAGACTGGAAAGTTAAGAAAATTCTAGCTTTGACAGAGATAGTTCTAGTTCCATTTATACATGTTGTACACACAAAAATGGAAACAAAACCAAGTTTATGTGTTGAGTATGAGCAATGTAAATGTACAGGGCACCACACAAAACAAGAACTCCATTAGTGAGAGCTACATTATTATTCATGCCCAGACAGGACTAGGGAGCTACCAGGCAATCACAAAGAGGCTAGCAAACACAAACAGCATGATGAATGAAACGATGGAAATAATAAATTCCAGTGAATATTACATCATCTTCTGGGGAGTTAGCTTCATTCTACGCTATACTCACATTTTTTTTACTTAGTGTGTATTTTAAAGCCACCTGGAGTATGTGCTTTTGAGTTCTGATTCATTTATTGTTTTGGGAAGACACACAGACATGCATACATTGCACAGCTTCCTCGACAATAAAGTGGTGCTCAACAATCAGGCTTTCATCCAAAGTTCAAAGACCCAATCCAAAAGTGAGCATCTGAGATGAATATATACTTCACAAATGAAGAGATACAAATGGCAAATAAATATATGAAAAAATTCAATATCATTGGTCATTCAAGAAATGCAAATTAAAACAATGCTGAGATACCATCTTATAGCAGAAAGAATGGCTACTGTCAAGAAGTCAATCAGTAACAAATGCTAGAGAGGCTGCGGGGAAAAAAATGAACCCTTCTCCACTGTTGGTGGGAGTGCAGGCTGGTACAACCATTATGGAAATTAGTATGGAGATTCCTCAAAAAGCTTGGATTGGAGGTCCCATTCAAACCAGTTCTCTCCTAAGTGTTTTTCAAAAGAACTGAAGCCATCATACCACAACGATGTATGTGTATCCATGTTTATAGCAGTGTAATTTGTCATAGCTAAATCTTGGAAATCACCCAAATGCCCATCAATTGAAGAATGGAGAAAAAAGTTATTCTTACACAATGGAGTATTACTCAGCTGTAGAAAAGATAAATGTGCAGCTTTTGTAGATAAACGGATATAACAAGAGACTACTGGCAATTGAAATAAATCATACCCACATGTGCAAGCATCGTATTGTTTCACTAGTGTGAAAACCTGAAAGAATAAATAAAATCTGAAAGGTACAGCAGATACTGTGAAAGGGAAAAAAACTGTTCAATGGGAAGGAAACTTTGGGATAAGGAAAAGAACAAAAGAAAGAAAAAATATATCTTTATGTATATGTGCTGGATAATTTGCGTAAGTGTACTGCTGATTTCTGCTGGCCTTTTGAAAGGAGCAGTAAATGCTGAAAGGTTTTTTCTCATTTTTTTCTTCTTTTTCATTTCTTATAACTTTTTTGGTGTTGTTTTGTTTAACCAATTTTGCAGGTTTGATACCTAACCTCAACAACTAATTTGAAGATAACATCATGCAATACAGCAACTACTGTTGAATTCCTATTACTTCATTTAGTGAAATTTTGTATTGTTTCTAATGATTTTTTCTATTAGTATTCCATATTCTTTAAAAAATAAAAACAATATTTACTATTATACTACACATAGAATCCAATAAATATTAGCAACTGTTTAAAGTACTATGTAAAGCCTGGTACAGAGGTACACCCATGTAATACCAGTACTTGGGTCGCTGAAGAGGACTGCCATGAGTTCAAGGTCAACCTGAAGTTCACAGCAGACCTTGTCCTCAATGAAACAAAATACTACTAACACATTTCATTTTACAAATTCTTTAGTTGTGTAGCTATTGAACTGAACATTGTATGAGAGCAAGAACTTACATGTGTTTAGTTGGCTAAAACTATACCATGCAATGTAGCAGGCATTCTACAAATCAATGAATATCTAACTTTGTGACAACAGTGAAAATGGCACAATTGCACACATACAAACTTTTCCAAAATTAACATGAGGGGCCCAGGGAGGTAGCTTAGTGGTCTAAGCAGTTGCCTGGCAAACTCAAGGACCCAGGTTCAATCCCTGGTCCTGCTCCATGCCAGACACTGAAACTGGCCATGGTAGCACACACCTGTAATCCCAGTGCTGGGGAGGCTGAGACAGGAGGATCACTATGAGTACAAGCTGCACAGTGAGAACCTGTACCAAATAAATTTAAAAAAAAGATTAAAAAAAATTTTTTTTAAATCAAAATTAAGATCAAGACAGATGTTCATTGACTCAAAGAAATAATGCAGATAACCAGATAGCACAGTGACTCAGAAAACTGACAGCACTACATTAAAGAGGCAAAAAAGAAATTCAGAAAGGTTCCAATTTATCTTTATAAACTTTTTATTTAAAAAATAAAATTATAAACAAAATACAGAAAAATATTGACACTTGTGATAACAAGAAAATGATTTAAGCCTTATGGCAATTTATTATTCTGGGGGAACAAAATCATGAGTTTTATAAAGAAATTTTATTGTGCCTAGGAGGAATGTAATATTTAAGATTTATTTATAACGGGCATTTGGCATTAACAAGAAAAAAGTATACATATATATTCTACGTATACATTCAACATTTTGCAGCATATTTACTTCAAGTTATGTTTCCAAACATATACCAAACACAATCTAATGCCATCAAAAATCTCTAAGATATTACTAAAATTTTGTTCATTTGGTATGAATGCAATATCATTTTTAAAAAATAATTTTATGTTCCTACAAGATCAATTGCATTTTCACTATTCAACAAAATTCACTGATGCTTTCGTGCCAATCGAAGCCAAGCCTTTTCTAGACAAATGAAATACCAACACAAGGGTGGCAAGTTATGGAATTATATTATAATTTTCCCTCCCTCGTCAGAGATATTAAAAGTTTCAACAAAAGGATACCAGTTTTAACAAATTACTTTTCGTTTACAGTAGTCAGGATTTATCAAGTGACTGCTTTTTAGAAAATGACTGAAGTACTTTCTTCTTTCAGTTTTCACCAAAATCCTCATCAAAATAAAAACATTAAGAAACCCACACAACAATTTTCTGAAAAATTTTCTCCATTTTTCCTCTACATTTCTCAAATCAACTGTTTTTTCATTAATAATCTGTACTTCTTGCTTAGTTTTTCTAAATTATACAAGGCAACTATCTAGTTTCCTGATAATCTTGTTTCAGTTTTAAATTATGATTTTATTAAAATCAAAATAAATTACAAATAACTTCATCTTTGTTATAATTACTTAGACATTTATCTTAACTTACTGAAGGCGCAAGAGTCTTTGGGGCCTCTCTGTCTAGACAAAACAAAGTGTCAAGATTAGAAATTCTCATTCTTCCAAGAGATTCCAGATAAATCAGAACTACTCATAAGGTAGCAATTCTGTCTTAATTATCTCAAATTACATTCATTCTTTTTGTCTACAAAGATAGCGAATGACAAACCAAGGGAACAGATGAATTTCGCTTAGTGGTATCTTTCTGATCTTCAGGTTGTTACTTCTCCTCCCGCACACAAGGGCTGGCAGTTGGCAGTAGGCTGCTGAACAGACGCCACTTCTAAGTCAGATTCACGAACAAAAACCACTGCGTCGCCACTTACATTAATAAGACACTGCGCCTGTCAGAACAACAAATAGGATGGGTCAGTTACACTCAGCACTGTTCTACGCTTCCATTACACAGGTGGCAGTGGTAGGTAGGCGAAAGCACACAGGGAGAGAAATCCCTGACAGAAAAAAAGAAAAAGGGTAAGAGGACAATTCACAGGAAAAGAAACTCAAAGAGGTGAGGTATAGATGCAAAAATATTCAGGTGCAATATTAATTAGAGATACAGAAATTACAAAGACAGTGACAAAAAGGTAACAGTTGGATATTACCAAGTATTAGTTAAGATGAGGCAACAGAAATGCACTTACCAGAGCCACCACTTAGGAAAACAATCTCATAAAGCAGAAACTGTACACATTTTGTGACACCAATTTCAGTCTCTTTTATTAAAATATTTATTTCTTAGAGAGAAATCTTGGGCTACATATGCAAAAAAGATTGGTATGCGGCATTTCACGGCAGCATGTTCACAACAGAAAAATTCAGACAAGAACCACACAATCATCTAGAAAGCGAAAACAAGTGGCTTGACGCTCTATCAGTATGAATAAATCTCGTGTCACAATGACTGTGAGAAATGATCTCAAGTAGTGGAAACTCAGGCCATGTGTAAGAAAACTACAAAGGCACATGCACCGATTTAGTAATTCTCTTGTAAGGAATTTTCACATACACTCACACTTGCGTCAAGCTTCATCTGTGCTTTGTAATATTGTATGCATTAGAATAACATTCCTTAAAAACAACCTGACATACAGTGTGAACATAATTCAGTTGCAACAAAAACTCTGGATACTTTATTTGCCCTCAAATGGCACAACCACCAAGAAAAATAAATGAATAAGTAAAAGAGCAAGATCAGTGCATACTATTACCATTTATGTAAAAATGAGGAAAAACATAAAATATATAAATATATCTGTAGTATCTAAATCTGTCTAACATGTTTCATGCTCTGGAATGTCACATCTCTAGGAAGAATATTAAACCAACTACCAGCTCTGGGTGTATGTAGGGAAGAAACTGGCTGAGACCGAGGACAGGGAGAAACATTCTTGTTTAATATTTTTTGAATTTTGAATGATTTCCCACCCAGTGGAAAATATATTACAAAGATTTTTACATACAGGTATTTTTTAATTCACTGGAATGAAATCAAGAATGACCCACTGAGAGAAAAGAAGAATCAGGTTTGCAGAGGCTTCTACCATATTTTTAATATTTTACTTCTGAAGCTGGGTACTGATGTTAAGCAACTACACATTTTTTGAGTGCAAGCAAGATCTCAAAATAAAGTAGAAGTGGCCCCGAAGAGCTAACTGATGTGCAGTGGGGCACCTAACACGAGCATGGAGGTGATAAGCAGCAGCTGACAGCAAGCACACTGGTGCAGAGGGGCGCTGGCAGTGGGAGGGCCGACCGCAGCTGCAGACAAAAGCCGGGGACGCATTCCAGCCTTTCTGTGCATATCCTGGTACTGCGCACTTGCATGCAGTGTGCCTCAGTTTTCTCACGCACAGCATGCTGGCAAGTGCTAGAAGTGAAAAGAGGCACAGTTCCTTTGGAAAGGTAAAGCACATGCTTGGAGGACAGCACATATGAATGTGGAGAGGTAATGAGGAAGGAGGAGCGAGAAAGTAGGACGAGGCTAAGTGGTGGGGGACACAGCACATAGGAGCTTGAATTTACCCTGTCCTGAGTCATTCAAGATGTTCTAACACAAGATAACAGACATAACTTTTTTATTTTATTTATCTATTTTTTTGGTGGAACCGGGGATTGAACTCAAACCCTTGCGCTTGCCAGGGAAGTGCTTATTCCACTGAGCCATCTCCCCAGGCAGACACAACTTTTATATAGTGCTCTGCTTACTAGCCATCCACCAGGAACACTATATAATGAACTCATGACTTCCCCAGGTTTTACCAGTATTATAGATGAGGAAACTATGACAGAAAAGTTGCTTTCGGTAAGTGAATTTTGAGGTACTTTTAAAGTGCTAATTAAGTTAATAACTTGTTCAAGACTAACCCTGGAAAAGCTTCAAAATGATAAATCTTGATCTCAAATGCAAAATAACTATGCCAAAAGGTGCTTTTTAAAAGGACTAGAAAAAGCACATTATACTAAATAAAACTATTGCAAAGAAGTACCCAGATGAACGGGTTAATTCTAAGATCTGATATATGCTTTGTCTGTGGTCAGATTACATCAAATTGTTCACAACAAATACAATCAGGATGTACAAATACAATCAGGATGTGTCTTCTCTAGTTTTTTGTCTAAATCTGTTTTCAAAAGACTTCTATTGTACTTTTCAGCCTCTCCTGATTTTTTCTTCCTCACCCATTGATCTTTTCTGGCTTTTCTGCTTCTCTGTTTACACCCTTGGTCCACTCTACAAGATCTCCTTGTCTCCAAATCTTCACAATAAGCTGGCACTGAATTTAAACCTTCAATCAAGAAACCTCAGAGCCCTAGGTGTACTCCACCTCTCTTCGTTTGAAGTCCCCCAGGACGATTGACAGGTCTTCTCCCTGCCTGCCCCCCAACTTGCCTTAGTGATTGAAAAATTAATCAGAAAGCTATCTTTCAGTTTCATTGTATCACTATTTTTCTTCAACGTGTACCAATGAAGTATAATACACTCTGGATTAAAAGTGAATGAATTGTCAAGAAAAGCTAAAAATAATAGTAAATGAAGCACCTTTCTGGAGAAATTCAGACTAAAAATTTCAAAATAAAATTCATTATGAATTCCCAGTAATGTCTTTTCAAATTTCCTACATATTTATGGCAGCATCTCACTAGCAGTACAAGATAATTTTACCCATGAATAACTGAGGGGATTAAGAATGTTGATGATTTATTTTTGGTTACAATTACCTAACCATAACGCTGGGAGCAAAATATATAGTTTCATATGTACACACTTACGTGTATTCTTAGCCTGCTCAAATGATGAGTATCTAACCTACATTACAGCTTCCTACGTGCTGTTTCCAAGGAATCGATCCCCTCTGTTCTCAGGCCACTCCCCAGGGCCAAGAACCTAGGAATGGCTACCAACAGCGCCAGCACTCTCATCCACTTACTGTCCTATGTCATATAAACAATGTGACTTGTCATGCATGACACAAGAAGCAGGGCAGGAAGCATCGTTTTCTGATAGCTCATATCACTCATATTGCATTTTTAAGAAACTTTAATAATTTTAAGAGCATTATTACCTTAACTCAAAATTGAATAAAAAATGTTATTATCAAATTCAATTGTACCCTTCTACTCTCCATTAAATTATACTACTTAATAAAAACCAAGCAGCAGTCTGGCCCCATTACGAGATCCTCAGTACCAGTGCAGCAGTTCAGATTGAGCAGCACCATGGTACACATGAAGGGGAGCCTCTCACACTCTCAGCCCTCACTGTGCTCCAAATGCCTGCCAAGAAAATGGTGACAACAGTAACTCAGGAGCACAAAGTCTAGGCCTAGGTAAGAACACAACTCACCAGAGATGTGAAAAAGTACCTGAGCTATTTATCACCATGATTATTTTACAAATTCACCAGGATATATTTGAAGTACCTAGAATCAAACAGTTTTGAAGAGTAATTTTTGTGGGGGGCACAGGGATGGCCAAAAGGCAAATTGATGGGTTCCTTTCAAATCAGATTTTTAACCAAATCTCACCTGGTTTTTATTTGGATTCTCCATGAAGACACACTGCTTCATAATGTAGGAGACAACAGCATTCCCTCCTAATGCAGCAACATGAGCACGCACCATCGCAAACACTTCAGCAATAAAGGCGTGGAGAAAACCACTGACACCTCCTTCCTACGTAACAATGCACAAGATAATTGCATAATACAGATGTATATAAGAATGGACATGTATTGTCAAATAGATATTAGGACATAAATGATCTTAAACAGGCAATAATTTAAATTTGGCATAGTGAGGATTTATTGCATGAACAAACTTCTATTGAACATATAACTGCACAACAATTTACTGCCCTTAGTTTGTTTCTTTAATAGAAAATTAGAGACATTGTATTTTGCATACAACAAGCTATGTAGCACTTAATTCAACCGCTTTGCACATTAAATTCTAATACCTCAATCAACAGGTACACAAAATAAGTATTCCGCACATATTTATTAGGACATAAACCCAATAGTATGGGAAACTTTTTCTATTTTCAAAAACTAAGAAAACAGATATCAAAGGCAAGTCAATAGCTGAAAATGCCTTTTAATATAAGCTTTTCACAAATTCTACTGGAGGTTATATAGGAAATGTCCAAGTTTAAAGTAAACATTAAGGAAAACCTGGGTATACCATTATAAAGCCATTAAATCAAATTTTTCTAAAAAAGCACAAGACAGTCTATGTAGTTTTGTAAAGGGGTATCTTTTTGTGATTAAAGAATTCAGCAAGTTCTTTCAGACTGTTGCCAACTCCATCATAACTGAAAACATTTTTTTCTTTTACAAATTTCCTACTTATTAAACCAAGATATTCTCAATGTTTACAGGTTAACTTGACAAAGGAAAACTAAGAAAAAAACTCATCAAGCAATGAATGCATGTAAAATGCTGCCGTGAAGTTATTACTCAAGTCTTTGTTGAAGGGAGATCGACCATGAAGCGGCAGTATTTTGGGGATGAGAACATAAGTGGTAGAGAAGACACTAAAAATAAAACTTTTGTGGATAAGCTGCGCGGTGCTGCACCTCACAGTCCCAGCTACCTAGACCCTGCCTCAAATGCTAACTCTTTCAGCAGGCTTCCTCTGTAACGTAAGACATAATGTATAGTTTTTTCCTTGTGTCTGAATTCTTGCCTTAGTAAATGAATAGTGAATTAACTACAATTCTGAACCTTAGCCATGTCAAGTAAAATGCTACAACCACTGTTATTTAAAAAGAAATTTAATAATATCTAATGTGAAGTAAGAATATGAAGCATATTCTCCCTGTTGGAAAGAGTGAAAATTCGTGACTTCATTCTCTCTTAAGAGAAAAAAAACAACAAAAAGATAAAATTATACAAAATATCTCTACACACACACACACACACACACACACACACACTTCAATGCATTCGGTTGTTACATGGTTTTACTACACAGCTCAGACTCAGTGATCCTCCTGTTTTCAGCCTCCCCAGTGTGGGGATTACAGACACATGCTACCATGCCCGGACTCTGGACTCAGTGCACCCTGGGGGCAGGGCTGGTGTGGCATGTGGTGCAAGGGATAGAATCGTGGTCCCTGTGCTTGCCTAAGCTTGCCTAAACAGGTGCTTTAGTCCGCTGAGCTATCTCCCTGGCCCCTACACAAATATACATAACTAGTTAGAAAAGTAAGCTTTTCTTTCAGGGCTGCTTTAAACATCTAATAAAGGCAATTTTACTTGTGTTACTTATATAAGATAAAGATCTAGAATTTCTTTTCTTTTTTTTGGGGGGGGAGGCTTAAAGGTTTTACTGTTATGAATCACAGCTGATGAACACCAAGTTTTCACCTGAAGAGACTACGCTGCAACTAGGGCCCAGGGCACTGCTCCAAGAGTTGCTCCAGGAAGGGGGCAGCACGGTAAGAACCAACAAGGTCCGAAGTCCAGGAAGGAGAGGGCTCAGGGTCAGGTGGCTTCTGCCAGAGCAGCCCCAGCAGCCATAATGCATGCAATCAATGATGCGACCCCCTTCCAGCTTGCTTTTGGGAGCCCAGCAAACACAGTTTGTCCCCAAGTTGGTGTCCCGAGTCTGAATGCATCACAGGCAGCACAAGTTCTCATATCCTTGCTTTTTCCACTATGCAATCAGGTGTTTGTCTGTATAGCCTTCTTTAATACAGTATTCACAGAGTGCCCTGCTTATGGCTTTCCGCTTGTAAAAGAGGTCAAAGAGCAGGTTTTCTGCTGGTGGACTCTGAAGATGGGCCACAGAGATCTCACTTTCCTCTTTCCCTTAGGAGGCTCTGTTTCAGCTTTTCTCAACTTTTGCTCCAATTCATCGGACGTCCACTCAATCAGCTTCCAGCCATTTGGAGGAGCTTTCCGGCTTCTTTTCCCTTTAGGTGTTTTTTTTTTTTTTTTTACCTTACATGATTATTTACTGAGATCTTAGGATCTATTTCCAAGAGTGAAGTATGAAGTAGATTTTTGGTCTCTACAGTTAGGCTTTCACTTATGTCTCACTCTACCAAATACTCTGACTTTGGAGAGATCATGCCCTTGTCACCGGACGCCTAAGCTATAGAGCCACGTACAAGTTCTAATACATTTGTTTAAATTTAACACAACTCAATGGTAACACTACCTCCTTTATGAACTCCAGTAAGTCTAGTATAAAATCAATTCAGATAGGTTATTAAAATGCAAATATCAATATACATACATTTGTTAGAGGAAAATAATTTGAAATTTGGTTTTACTACTAAGTCTTCAATCAGAGAAAATGATTTTTTTTTTTGAGAAAATGATTTTAAAAAATAACCTTTATAACATTACCTCACGAAGAGAAGTGGTTTCTCGAATAAAAAACATGTTAATTATCCCAAGATATTTAGTTATTTTTGCTCCCGGAATGAAAGAAAGAGGAGTCATCTTAACAACCCCAACTGTAGAACTTGCACAAGGTGGAGCAGAGCGATTTCGGAAATTTCCTTCACCCATTGGATTTGCTTTTTCAACTGTCACAGCTAAAATTGAAGAAAGAAGAGAATATATTAAACACTGACATGGGTAGAGAGATTATTTCCTAAGGTTTCCGAAATAAGTGGTGACAACATTCAGCTTTCTGTGAGGCTAAGCCATGTCATGAAAGAAATTATCATGCACTGCATGCAATTAAAAGACAGAGAAAGAAAAACATATGAGAAAATGCTGGAATGGAAGTCTTTGGAAGAAAAATGGCATTCCTGCAAAAGAAAATGTTGATGCAGTGTAGCTAACACACAATGATTGGTTACAAAGTGAAGAAAAAGAAAAAGCACAGAGCATTAAAATTATCTACTGTAGAAACAAATTATTACAGAGAGTGTGAAAGTTGTTATCTTTCCCAGTACAGTTCTTTCCATCTTTTTCACATAGCTTCTTCATTGTCAACTTGTAGATAAACCTAACTTGTAGTTAACTAGTTGTAAACTAGTTCCTTTCCAAACCATGTTCATTAATCAAACTCATAATTTTACTAAGGATTTTGGCTGTCAAAAGTTGTCTAAAAGTTAGAAAATAAAATAACTATCACTTACTAAATGACTGCTATAGACCAGACATGACATTTATTTTCCTCAACAACCTGGAACATAGCTTATCACTGTCCCCACTTCACATATGAGGAAACTGAAGATCAGAGAAACTGAAAAGCTCACTCAAGATCACACAGCTACTAATCTGAAACTTCTAGGTTTCAAAATTTGATCTGAATGCTCCCATATCCTGTGATTCTTTCTCTTAAATGAAACTGATCCCTTCCTTTTTATGTAGTGTAAACTTTCATTTAAATAGTTACTTCAAAATCTACCAAAACACTTGGGCTATACATAACATGAAAGGAATCATCCTGAGTTTACCAGATAAACGAGTTAACTACTTTCTCCTCAGAACTACTTTATTCTTTCAGCCCTCTGGATATAACACTTAGTAAGTTAAGAAATGCCATTTGCTAAATAGTACGCTGGATCCCAGATAAGCGTCTCTATGGTAAAAAAGCAGGTGATTTCTTTCCATTTAAAGTAAGTATGATATCTATTTGTATAAAGTTGTAAAACACACATCTGCAGTTAAAACTAACAAGCTGGAATGCCCTTACGCAGTCCCACCCTACTCTTTCTAATGACCACTCAAGTCTGCAGCTTTCACACTCCAGTACACGACTGATCAGCAATGTTATTACTAGGAAGTAAGTCTAGCCTTCACCACTGGGAAATCAGGGATATGCTTCTGAGATCATCATAATGTGGTAGAAATAGCCGCCTACTTGTCTTAATTGATCCGCGCCTTATGGTCTGAGCTTTCAGTTTAATGAGCTCTATCCAGCTGCTGCATCTGTCTGCAAAGGAACTGTAATCAACTGACGTTGCTGAAAACACAGACAAAAAAATAAAACAACAAAAAAAACAAAGAAAAATATGGATGACGTCTCTTATTCGTCATAACACTCCTTCCGATGATGTAATTTAACTGTAACTTAGAAAAAGAATGGTCCTTCTCAAGTCAGATGAGAGCAGTAGTCAAGAGTCGAGCTTTACACAGTGATTTGTCCACAACCACGTTCCGTTAGCTGGCTGAGCACTTTCTGGTAACATCACAACTGTGTGGCCTCTCAGGGAGAATGTTAAGTGACATCTAACATAGATACCAATGAAAGGACCACATGCTGTGCTTTAACTTCATTCCTAGCCTTTAATTTATAATAACGTAGTTGTTTATATTTTAGGACTTGGATTTACAACGCAAGCACTGTGAATAATCTTTTACCCTATTTTTACCTTAAAATAAAAAGTAAACTGAATGAGAATCACTCAAAAGAATACTTTAAAAAAAAAAAAAAAACTAGTTGGTGTATCTATTATTAAACTACCTTCTTTCCACCACCAGCAAAAAAGCCAAAGGGTCATTTCTGTCGGTGCTGGGTCTGACCTTGGCAACAAAACTCTGACAACACTGTTGAGAGGCAGGTGGGAGCCTACCAAGTGCTTCTTTTATAATAGTAACTTTCACACTGCTAAGTTAAAAATTAAATGAATAAAAACAATATTAGCTAAAATTTTATTTTTTTAGAAATTGAGAAAGTATTAAAATGCTAAAATATTTAAATATTTAAATGAATTTTTTAAATGAGTTCTAACTACAATAAAGCCACGTTCTGGTGTTTATTTCACTGTCTAGTGCATTTCTTTGATGTCTACAATTTTAGGCATCACCAAACTAGAACTTCACATCTTTGGTGACTACTTGCTTAATGAGACAAACTCACCTCTCTGTGCAGCTGGTATACCTGAGTTAGAACTTGCACTCTCCAGGTGTTCTAATAAGACAATATGAACAACATTAGCTTGGATGCTAAGTACAAGCCAGCATCTCTTCGTTGTTAATATCTTCTATAAGCCAGGAGAATAGGAGTAAAGCTTCATGGTTCATATAAAAGCAAACCAAATAGAAGTATTTAGGCTTAAAATAGTTTCTACTGACAAATGAAAACTAGCTCAGTTAATAAATACCATGCCAACAATGACTGCTTGCTTACTATAACATAAAATGAGTTTCAGAAACTTCAGTCATGAGAAAATACAAATATATAGTAATGAAGGTGAGTAGAATGACAGCACACTGAGATTAAACAGAAAAATGGCTGTGGTGGGATGAATACCTGAAATTAAAACAGAGAAGGGAAATTCTTGCACGGGTAAGAGAGCCAGTAAGATTGAAGTCCATAAACAAGATAAATGCTTCACAGAGCCTAAGCTGCAGCCCTAATCCTGCTCACCACCAGCCACTCCTTGTAATTTAACTATCAACAGCTCCCTCTGGTGGTGGTAAAGTGTTACAGACATGATGAGTGACATCAATCCCAACTCAGAATCACTCCATTTTCCAAAAACCTCAAGAAAGTAACACCC